>NC_045558.1:127542639-127916389 GCF_009769535.1 Thamnophis elegans | reverse complement strand
AGTGGGAGGAAGGAAGGAAGAGGAAGGGGGAAGTGAGGGAGGGAAAGAATGGGAGGGAGGACTCCCCACTTAAAAAAAGATGTTTTATACCTTCATATCTGATGAAGATGTTGAGGTATCAAACCAGGTGATGTCCAGCTTTTTTTCTTTTAGGGCGACGGGATGTTATATTTCATGCTTTTTCTTCAGGGTTGTCAAACGGGTTTTCATGTTCTACCAGACTCAACCACCTTGTGAGGTAGACCAACAGCTCCAACCAACCCAAAACCATCCAGTGAGTTTCCATGGCCGAGGCTGAACTCAGACCATGAGTCTCTGTCCACTTCTAGACTTTGGGGTATAAAACACTCAGAGCTCAGTTGCCCCTTGGGTCAGTCAGAGACACTGTAAACTAACTTCCTCAGCCTTAGCTGACTACAATAATGGGAATTGTAGATGGCAACATGCAAACAATGACAGAGTTGAGATGGGGAGCTCCTAATTTATAATATGTAAAATGATGGGTAAACTTGCAGAAATGACAAAAGGACCGGGGACATCTAAAATTCATCCTATTTCTCTCCCCCCCACACACACACACACCTTCCTTGTCCAGAGCTCACAGTAAATATTCCCATTCCTTCCCTTTATCCTCCTAATAACCCAAGCAAGTAGTTTAGGCTTAGAAAAGCACTGTTTACATGGCATAGCTGGAATAAAATTTGCTGAATAGCCCAATCTGAACAGGAGAGGAGAAAAGAATGGGAAGGGACCTTGGAGGTTTTCTAGTCCAACCCCCTGCCTAGGCAGGAAACCCTATACCGTTTCAGAGAAATGGCTATCTAACATCATCTTAAAGACTTCCAGTGTTGGGGCATTCACAACCTCTGGAGGCAAGTTGTTCCACTGATTAATTGTTCTAACTGTCAGGAAATTTCTCCTCAGTTCTAAGTTGCTTCTCTCCTTGATTAGTTTCTACTCATTGCTTCTTGCCCTAGCCTCAGGTGCCTTGGAGAATAGCTTGACTCCCTCTTCTTTGTGGCAGCCCCTGAGATATTGGAAGACTGCTAGCATGTCTCCCCTAGTCCTTCTTTTCATCAGACTAGACCAGAGGTGGGTTGCTCCCAGTTTGGCCCGGTTCAGCCAAATCAGTAGTGGAATTGAGGCCTGGGTCGCAGAACTGGCAGTGACCCAGGCCTGCCATGCTCCTGAACTGGTTTGTTCAGCGCTGCTGGGCCACCACCATTTTGGTTTTTTAGTGATTGTGCGTGTGCAATTCACTGTAGATTGTTCTGCGCATGGCAAAGAACAATTTACATCGAACAGCGCCCGTTGCGCCCGTTGCGAACCAGTAGTAAAACCGGCAGCAACCCACCCTTGGAACAGACATGCCCAATTCCCGCAACCGTTCTTTATATGTTTATATGTTTTAGCCGCCAGTCCCCTAATCATCTTTGCTGCTCTGCTTCATTCATGTGTTCCAATGAGCTGTAAAGTTTCCCCACTGGTCAGTGGGATTCAGCCGGTTCGTTACCGGTTGGTAACTTTCTAACTAGTTCAGAGAACCGATTGTTGGAAGAAATCTCATTTTGTATTTTTTCCACTTTACATGATTAATCCTGTAAGGAAGGAAGAAAACATTCTAGTGTTGTTTCCATCCTAATCTTTATTGACCTGCTTACAGAAACTGCCTCTCTGGTTAACCCTTATTACATTGTAACAGCTAAGGCAAAGCGCCCATCGACCTGAGTGACCTTGAGTTGGCCACGCCCACCCAGTCACATGACCACCAAGCCCCACCTACCCAGATGGTCATTAGGGCAGAGAACCGGTTGTTAAATTATTTGAATCCCACCACTGCCACTGGGGCACAATGGTCACACAACACACTACAAGGACGTGTGCTAATTTAAGTCTCAGGCATCATGACAGCCCCAGGCTGAATCTAATTAATAGAGGTAATCCTTCACTTACGATGACACAGTTGAGTCCAAATTGCAAAATGCAAGAATTAAGTGGATTTTACCCCCTTTTACAATCTTTCCTGCCCAACCTCAAAACCCCACATGCCATTATTCTTAATTGTAGAGCATTGGAGGTTCCCCAGGGATTAACAGGCCTCCGTTTCCTTGGCCCAATGGGAGAAGGGAGTGACGCATGGCCTGTGCAAGAAATCGTGACTTCCCAGCCCAGAGCACGCACGAGCCTTCCTTCCCGCTTTTCCCTTCCTTCTTTCTTTCTTTTTTTCTTCTTTTCCGTTGTCCTCTTTCATTAACTTAATCAAAACCATCCCTTCTTTCAGGCAGCTGAGAGGAGGAAGGCTGTTGCTCGGTGCCAGAGCAGGGCTAGGTTTGAAAACATTTAACCACCTCTCCGCACTGGAAGGTTGGGAGGACATCTTAATAAGGCCAGCTGCTGTCCTTGAGATTTTCATGCCTCTTTTTCAAAGCAGTTGAGGAACCTGTGAGGGAAACTCCAGGCAGGGCTACCCCTTCAGCCAGTCCTTGGTTTCAAATATCTCCTTTCATGTCCAATATATGTCTGGCTACCCGTTGTTATGCCTCTTTGGCTCGCTTCCCTTCCCTCTTCTCCCCTTCTTTCCTCTCCTCTCTTCCCCTCCTCCTCCTCCCTTCTTTCTATTTTCCTTCTCTCTCTCCTCTTTCCTTACCTTTCTGCCTCGCACTCTTCCTCCCTTCTTCCTTCCTCCCTCCCTCCTTCCATATTCCTTCTTTCTTCCTTCCTTCCTCTCACTGTCTCTCACTTTTCCTCCCTCCCTTCCATGATCATTCCTTCCTTCCTTCCTCCTTCCTTCCTTCCCACTTCTTCCCACTTGTCCTCCCTCCTTTGCTTCTTCCTTCCTTCCTTCCTTCTTCCCACTCCCTCTCTTTTCCTCCCTCCCTCCCTTCCCTCCCACCCTTCCTCCTTCCTTCCTTCTTCCCACTCCTGGCTCTCTTTTCCTTCTTTCCTTCTTTCCTTCTTCCCTCCCTCCCTTCCTCCATCATTCCTTCACTCCTTCCTTCCTCTCACTGCCTCCCACTTTTCCTCCCTCCCTTCCTCATTCCTTCCTTCTTCCTTCCTTCCCACGTCTTCCTTCCTTCCTCCTTCCTTCCTCCCATTGCCTCCCACTTTTCCTCCCTCCCTCCTTCCTTCCCCCTTCTTCCCACTTATCCTTCCCCCCTCCCTTCTTCCTTCCTTCCTCCCTTCCTTCTCCCTTCCTTGCTTCTTCCTCCCTTCCTTCTTCCCACTGCCTCCCACTTTTCCTTTCTTCCTCCATCCCTCCCTCCCTCCTTCCATCCCTCCTTCCTTCCCTTCCTTCCTTCCTTTCCTTCCTTCCTCTTCCTAAGACCGTTAGTCCATTATTCGCTTTGGTGGTGACACACACAGATTCTTAAAATTCCTTCACTTCAAAAAATAAGATTCCACTATATAAAGCAATATTTGGGAGATGCTACCTCATTTCTTACTCCACTGATTTTTTTTCCTTTAAAAAAATGTTATATGGCCATCCATCCCAATCCATTGTCACCATTCATGGTAAGCAATACCCTGAATGCAATGCTCAGAAAAAGAGTTATTAGTGAAGAGCCAAAAAGAAAAAGGTAAGAAATCTAATGAAATCCAGGTGCATCAGGTGAACCCATAAAACCCATCACTCATAAAAACAACCTCCACCACTCACTATGGTGTTGGTCAATCAGACCTTCACACAAAGTTGTTCAGATAACTACAGATAGAGAAGGTACTATAGACTGATTACCAGTCTTAATCATTCCATGGTAATCCTACTAGTTGGTTATTTTGGGCACATTTTGGGCCAAAGGCCACAGTTGTAGCCAAATCCTAATTTTGCCCCAGGAATGCCCAGTGTACACTATTTTATGCAGGCAAGGACTTCTAAAATGAAAACTATCATACAAACCAACATTATGTTGTTGGCATTCTACTAATTTTTAGATACCTGCAGAACATTACCAGGATACAACTAAATGTTCCTTTTTCTGATATCCACTTGGTATCATTGGATACTTCCTTTAATCTATCTTTTTCCAGCCAGCCCACCTCCTTGCACCTGGTGGGAAAGTCCTTGGTTCTCAGAGGAAAGAATTTTATTTTGGATACAATCCCCCAGCTATCTCTATCTCCCACCTCCTTTTCCCACAGCTGGACTCACCTCCACTGTGGCAGCCCTGAAGATGTCAAGTGGGTGGGGGTGGGGTGGGAATGGCTCCAGGGCTGACCGTCAGTGGGACCAGTCAGTTGCTTGGCCATGCTTCACTGAACAAACCACAATTGATTGGGCTTGCACAATCAATTGTGTTTTTTTTCCTGGAGGCCACAAAGCCTGGTTTTCAGCCCCCAATAATCTAAGTGACAAATAAACAAATCCTAGCATTTTGTGTAACAAAATGGATTTGGAGTAGTGTACCAATCTTGTACCTTTCATATGGATGCTTATCAAAATTCGGCCAGTTTACTATTAAAGGAAGTTACCCCCCCCCACTCCTTTACTAGAAAAATGAAATATCCTAGGAAATATCAAAAAGGCAGAATATTATATTTCCCCGGATAAGAAATGGAGAAACATGTTTTTAGGCAGGAAACAGACTTAAGAAATACCCCCACCTTTATCAATGGGCCATTAAGGCCTGAACCAGTCTTTCTACATAACTAAGATCTATCCCCTTCAGGCAGAGCCATTTCATTGCCCTTAATTGCATCACCCACCAAGTTTCAACCAAACCTGGCACACAGACAACCTACAAAGCTAGCTATGACCTCTGGCAGCAACCAATTAGGATACTCTTCCTGTGCCCCAGGAAATTCAAAGCCCAGAGAGAGCATAAAACCCAGGGACTCTCAGCATCTCTTTCCTTTTCATACAGGAGCTCCAAGGCATATGATCCTATCCACCATTAAACCATCATCTTTCCAAACAGCCTCCATATTTCCAGTGTCTTTTTCCCCACTCGGAACTGAACCCATCTGGACATTTCTTCCAACTAAGTACTTTCTTGTGCACTACTCTTTTACAATTGAACTCCTATTGCAAGTCATAAAAACAGCCTGCAAATTCCATTCCTAACTCACTGTCATCCATCCATTCATCCATCTCTCTACCCGAGTTTCAGCATTCCAAGGGAAAGACACAGCCTTCCACTAAGCAGCAGTGAGGGATGCCACAACGTCATCCTCTTTGCTGGATTTAAGAGATTTGGAAAGTTTTTAAAAAATAATGGCAAACCCCTGGGGCAACCAAAGAAGAGCTAAATCCAATAAACCGGAATCTCCAGGAAGAAAAAATTGCCAGTTAACAATTTGAACAGAGGTAATATTTTGTTTCAAAGGATCATACATTCCCTATAGGAATGGGAAAACATTTGGATAAGAACTGTGCTGGTTTTATTTTTTAATAAGGATATTTGAAAACTGATTGTTGTAATTTCAGCTGTTTTTTAAAACTCTCATCTTAGATGAGGTATTTTTTTATATAATAGCTGATAATCCTGTGTTATCAGCTATCAGCCTGGGTATTTATTTATAGGGGGGGGGGGATGTCCGGACCAAATGTAATTTCTAATGTTGGATTTTCCCCCTTACCAGAGGGAGACCCCTTGTGGAGTACTATGAAGTTATTACCATGGCACCTCCACTGCGCTGTACAATAGAAGCCATTTCAAGACACAACAGGCTGTATCTTAACAGAACACACCCCAAAGGAGTTTTAGGGATGTCTTACCACCACAGTATTTGTTTCCAGAGAGTAAGTTTTCTGTGTACCAAGTTTGATTGAAATTGCTGGAGTTATGCTGGAACGAACACACACACACACACACACACACACACACAAACACACACACACCATTAAAATGTAAGCAAAGAAGGAAAAATAATTTAAAAAGACAAGAAAAAGAAAAAATAGAGGTTCAAAAAAAAGGTGAGAAAAATTGAAAAAGAATGGCTTCCAATTATCTTAGGTAGAGATATAAACCAAAAGGAGACATCAAATTCTTACTCTAGAATTATAATCCCTTATCATTCTAATCCTCAAATTCCAAAATCAACATTTCATTTCTTTCAGCCTTGCACCCCAAAAAAACTGATTTCCAAGAAGACATAACGGTAATCAAGTCTTTTCTTTAATCAAAGCTGTCAATGTTTCCATCTCTTCTGACTCCATCAGCGTCCTCACCCATTCTCCCATTGAAAGTTTTGGTGAGTCCTTCTATCTTTGTCCCTATAAAAGACCTGATACTGTTATGATACATGAAAACAAATTTGCATAAAATAAAAGGCTTATCGTCTGAGCTGAAATATAGTTTGGAAGTAGGAATTAGAAAAAAAAGGGCTTGCTAATTGTAACATATGAGCGCCATCTTGTGGTCAATTGGTTGCAGCATTTTTTTGATGTTTGTATCTTTGCTGTCCCTAATTGGTGCATTTCTAGCATCTATTCTTTATCTACTTTGACTTTTGTAAGAATATTTCAAGTTAGGATAAGAACTTCACGGTTTATCTTTCTTTCTTAATAAAGCTTGATTTTGCTGATCATTGTCAGATTGGGCATAGTGGAAGTAGTGACAGATTTTATTTTCCTGGGGTTCCAAGATCACCTCAAATGGGGACTGCAGCCAAGAAATGAAAAGACGCTTGCTCCTGGGGCAGAAAGCTATGAAAAATCTAGACAGCATACTAAAACACAGAGACATCACCCTGCCAACAAAAGTGTGTATAGTCAAGGCTATGGTTTTCCCAGTTGCAATGTATGGCTGTGAAAGTTGGACCATAAGAAAGGCTGAGCACCAAAGAATGGAGGCCTTTGAACTCTGGTGCTGGAGAAGACTCCTGTGAGTCCCTTGGACTGCAAGGTGATCAAACCAGTCAGTTCTAGAGGAGATCAACCCTGACTGCTCTTTAGAAGGCCAGATCCTGAAGAGGAAATTCAAATACTTTGGCCACCTAATGAGAAGGAAGGACTCACTGGAGAAGAGCCTAATGCTGGGAAAGATGGAGGGCAAAAGAAGAATGGGATGACAGAAAATGAGGTGGCTGGATGGAGTCACCAAAGCAGTAGGCATGAACTTAAGTGGACTCCAGGGATGGTAGCAGACAGGAAGGCCTGGAGGAATGTTGTCCCTGGAGTCACGATGGGTCGGACATGACTTTGCAACTAAAAACAACAACTGGTCTTAGTTAAGTGTTGCCCTAGAGATAGGTGGAAAGGCTGCAACTTCTACTACAACATTTCTCAATCTTGGCCATTGGAAATGGGTACAAATTCAACTCCCTGAATTCTCCAGGTAGCTAAGTTGGTTTACACTAAGATATCTTTGGAATTCTGGAAGCTGAAGTTCATCAAGTGCCCAAGTTTGAGAAACACTGCTATGGCCATATACATATCTCTGTGCTGCAGAGAAAGGAAGTTATAGTACAACATAAAAATTATTCCACCTGTAACTTTGTTCATAGCTAATAAGGCATCACAGGTTGGGGGAGGCCAATATCTCTCCCATATTAAATTTTGGGGGAAAGGTTAGGAAAGATACATCTCCTTGAGACAGCTGGTGGCATTAATAACTACTAAGTACCCAAGTTATGTCTACTAGAGCAAATAAAATTACAATCACAAATCTCCTGGATGAGAAGAGAACAACTTTTGTAAGAAACTGTGGCCTTCCTGTCTCTTGCCTGACAGGAGGAGGAGGTGGCCGCTGCCCCCGACCCGGTTTCCCTCAGCGGCGGCAGCAAGAGGAGGTGGCTGGCGTCCCCTGAGGAGCAGGTGGAAGAGGAAGGAGCTGCCCTTGGCGACACAGACCAAGGCAGCCCCTGCCAGCCACGGCCCCACCCAGAGACGCTGCCACCGCTGAAGCCGCCACCTCATGCTGCGCCTCAGGCTGACACTGCCACTGCCGCCCCATCGGAGCTGCCTTGGCGATGCTGTAGCTGGCTTGCTGTGAGGGGGGGGGGGTGGAGAGCGCACGTGGCTGGCTGGGCTGAGAAGACACTCCACTTCCACCTCATCTGGAGCTCCGCTGGGCTGGGCAGTGGGAGGCCGGCTTAAGGGCAGGGGGAGGTGGCCGAGGTGGCACAGGTGACATCAAAGGCCCGGCAGGAGGGGAGGCCGAAGGGCTTCGGCTCCCCTTGGCGGAAATGGCCAAAGCTCGTTGGAGGAGGGGCGGAAAGAGGAAAGGGTGCGGCTGCAGCCCAGCAACACATATAAAATGACCATCGGGATGAAGCTGGAGAGAGGCTGAATTGTTCCGAATATACTATACTCACGAAATGAACGCTATGGTAAACGACACAGCTCAATTCCAACCCAATGTCACACAAAATAATTAAATCAAAATGAAAATAAATCAAAATCTATGAACATTCAATATAACAATGCAATCAGAAACATTGATATGGAATCGTAAAATATTTAGTATAGCATGTGTTGCTTTTATGTCCAACAGGTGGCACTGGTTTTCAAAAAAGGATGTTTTTACCTGTCACAGGTGTGACATCTATATAATATAGGTATATAAAAACACACGCGTATTCGAATGCAATGTTGTGTCAAAATTTCAAAGCAATCGGTGAAGAACTTTCGGAGATTTAAGATTTTGAACAAACGAACGTTTACGTTTTTATTTATGTAGATTTGTTTATTTATTTATTTAGCACTAGGTGGATGCTCGTGTTTCGCGATAAAACTGTGATGGACTATGCAGGAAAAATTCGGTGTACAATCCGTTGTCTCAGTGGTGGCCGATGACTGAAACACATTAGGGAATATCGCTTTCGCACAGGGGTAGGTTCCAGTTTCTATTACTGCCGGTTCGTTCAGGGAAGTGTTTTGTGTCTGCTCATGCGCAGTAGTAAAAAAACAACATGGTGGCTCCTATGGCGCCGCCGATAGAACCAGTTCGGGGACATAGCTGGCCGAGTTACTATCTACTCAGCCGAACCGGTCTTAATCAGTAGGAACCCACCCGCTGCCTTGAATTCGGAAGCAGTTCCATATGTGGAAGGCATAGACATTTTGGTGAGGTAGTGACGTTTAGTACTGTAAGGAGCCTCAGATTGCTCCTGAGTGAAGGAGTAGAACATCTGCCAATTTGATCTGAGGTATAACGGAATGTGAGGCAACTGGCAGTTGGAACAGAGTATTTTTAAGGTGGGGAGGTGGAGTAGAATGTCTAATTTCTTAGCATCAGAGCGTGTTAATATAATACAACTGGCAATTTGAACAGTTCTTTTCAGGTGAGGAAAGGGAGTAGAATTCCTTAGCATCAGAGTGTGTTAATTACCATATAAGGATTACTAATGATCTGATGGTCATTTGAAAAATCCTTTCTTAGCGAGCACCTAGAAGCCAAGAAGAACATACCAGTAATTCTAGACTTACAAGTGTTCATTTAATGACCAAAGTTACAATGCCACTGAAAAAAACGTATGACCATTTTTCACACTTACGACCTTTGCAGCATCTCCACTTGATCCAAATTGGGATGTTTGGCAACTGGTTCATATTTATGATGGTTGCAATGTCCTGGGGTCCTGTGATCCCCTTTTGCGACTTTCTGACAAACAAAGTCAACGGAGAACCGGATTAATTTAACAACCAGTGATTTTTTAAGCCATTGGTTCATGAGAATGGTTCAAGGTGCGAATCCCATTCAGAGTTTTCCAGCCCTGGGGGGGAGGGGGCATTGAAACCTTGGTGAGGTCTCCCTCCCTCCCAGTGCCACCCGCCAGTGGTGAAAAACTCTGAATAGGATTCCTACCTTGATTGGCATCTGTCAAGACTTATATCTGCGGTTGCTGTAAATCCCAAAGGTGCTTTTTCAGGAGGCAACTGGACTTTCTTGTTTTTTCTTTGAAGATGTTTCATGTCTTGTCCAAAAAGCTTCTTCAGCTCTGACAAGATAGTAGGGAATGGAAGGATTTATATTTCTTGCAGTCAGCTGCTCCTCAGGACACAGATAAACCTCCAAGTGCTTCAAAAACTCTCTAAAAGGATGCAAATTACCAGCTGTCTGCAAGGAATATATATATTTATATTTATATATTTTACATTATAAATATATTTATTTATATTTACAAAAATATTTACAGACCCCTTGCATCCTGGACATAAACTGTCTCAACTCCTACCCTCAAAATGACGCTATAGAGCACTGCACACCAGAACAACTAGACACAAGAACAGTTTTTCCCCAAATGCCATCACTCTGCTAAACAAATAATTCCTTCAACACTGTCAAACTATCCATTAAGTCTACGCTACTATTAATCTTCTCATTGTTCCTATCACCCATCTCCTCCCACTTATGACTGTAACTTTGTTGCTTGTATCCTTATGGTTTATAGTAATATTTTTTCCTAATATGATCTGATTTGCTTATTTGTACCTTATGACTATCATTAAGTGCTGTACCTTATGATTCTTGACGAATGTATCTTGTGTTTTTATGTACACTGAGAACATCTGCACCAAAGACAAATTCCTTGTGTGTCCAATCACACTTGGCCAATAAAGAATTCTATTCTATTCATTCTAATTCTCTATTCTATTCTGTTCAAAATACAGTCCAGTTGCCTCCTGAAAAAGCATCTTTGGGACAACTATGACCTGGTTGACTTAGAATCGTTATAAATTGTTTGCTGTAAATGCGCTTCTATCTCTGCCCTCTTTGTGGACGCTATCCATTTGCCTTGCCCCTTTTACGCGGCTATTGGATGGGGGGTTTCCCTGACACTTTGCCCCCTCTCTATGACAAACGGCGGTATCCTCCCCCGCCCCCCGAGGTTGCTGCAACTTCCCTTTCATGCACGTGGGAATGGTGCTCCGCTGGCTCCACAACACCAAAGTCTTTTTTATCCGGACGCTTAAAAATAAGAGGATTAAGGGAAGGAAACACAACGTGCATATTATGGTCAAGGAGGGAGGCTAGACCGTAGCCAAATGCATTTTTTTCCTTGTCTCTTCGGAGATTTGAGCTAAGATCAAGCCTTCGCCTTGCATCCCAGGACAAAGCCGGACACTCCTTATGAGCTCTGGGCGATTCAGCCTGGCCGTGCCCTAAATTGAGAAGGACGGGCAAACGTGTCGTGGGAACCCAACCACACTCAAGTCCTTATGGCTGCATATCGCTGGGCGGGATCGCAGCGCCGAGACCAGGAAGAAAGTTGGCATCTAAAGTGTTCGGTGGTGCATCTAAGCCGAATTAAAACTAATGTTTAATTATTCTAAATATATGTGTTTAATCCCTAATGTTTCTTTTCATTCTTATCCATTTCATGTATCCAAAATCATGTTTATACTTACATGTGTTATCTAATATATGCTTGACGAAATAAATAAAATAAAAATAAATAATTAAAACTCTTCCATCCATGTCCTTGCCTCTCCCTCTCGGCCAGGTCGCTATTTGAGGCCCCCGCATATACCCCCATATACGTTTACATCTGATTCATCCCCCTCCGCCCCCCCAACCATAAATGCGTTTTCCCCAAAAATGATTCAACAAGGAAAAAAAAAAAAGAAAACGCCAAAAAAAGCCGGGGAACTCCTGTTGTTTAGACCTCTTCCCCCACAAGGCACACCTACGCCCGGTTTCTCCGTGTTTATTGGCTCCCTTTCCCCTTCACCTGCCTTCTCATTGGTTCCCGATTTCCGCCCCTTTAAAAAAAAACTTTCAGCAAACTTCCTCAACTTTATTTCTCTCTCTCTCTTGTCGCGGCGGCTTTGAAGGGGGTAGTTCAAGAAAGAGGGCGAAAAAGTTTCGTCTGCTGGGCTTCTTCCAGGTGAGTTTTCCAGGGTGTCGTATGGCGGAGTTTATCACTTATGCATCTTCGCTTGGTTGCACGCATTCTCACGATCTCTCGCCCGCGGGTCGTGATCTAGCTACACAACCAGGGGAAGGATGAGGAGATTTGAGGTTCGATGCTAGCCAAGAAAGGCCTTCTTCGTTCTGCCATGTTTTGAAAATCAAACATGCATGGGCCGTCAACTTCCAAGATTCTCCTGTTTTCCTTCTTTTAAAAGCAGTTTGACCCGGAATGAAAAGCGTAACCAGGGGACGCTTTAGAGAGATGGTTTAAATAAGCAGCTCTTAAAAGGCAGAATTACAAGGCCCGGTTTCGAAATTGGCATATTCAAAAAGAAAGGAAGGAGAAACTAACTGATTAGACTTAATTCTTTAGGGATTCTTTAAAAAATAATAATAATCTGTTCTTCCTTTTTTTAATTGAATAATATAATAGGATAACAGAACAGGATAACAGAGTTGGAAGGGACCTTGGAGGTCTTCTAGTCCAATCCCCTGCTCAGGCAGGGTACCCTACACGGTTTCAGACAACCAGTTATCCAGTCTCTTCTTAAAAACTTCCAGTGTTGAAGCATTCACAACTTCTGGAGGCAATTGTTCCACTGATTAATTGTTCTAACTGTCAGGGAATTTCTCCTTAGTTCCAGTTTCCTTGATTAGTTTCCACCCATTGCTTCTTGTCCTGCCTTCATATGCTTTGGAGAATAGCTTGACTCCCTCTTCTTTATGGCAGCCCCTTCGATGTTGGAAGAATGCTATCATGTCATCCCCTAGTCCTTCTTTTCATCAAACTATTCATATCCAATTCCAGCAACAATTATTTATACGTTTTAGCCCCACTGGCCCTCTAATCATCCTTGAAAATGATATAATAAAACTAATGGATAAGAGACAAATGTACACACTGTTTTTCTAATCAGATTGAACAAATAGTTTTCAAAATTCACCATCTGTTTCCTAATAATACAACCTCTGAAACAAAAATTGGCCGCCTTTAGAGTGACATTATTCTTATGATCTATGAGAAGAAGTGAAATCTAAGATTTCATCACTTAGAAGTGGTGTGAAATGTGAGCAACAGGTTTTATCATAAAATTGGCAGTGCGGTAACATATTAATGAGATCAGAGGTGAATCCTACATTAAGCTAGCTGAGATAATTCCCTCAACATTGTCAAACTATTTACTAAGTCCCTCAACACTGTCAAACTATTTACTAAGTCTGCAGTATTAATCTTCTCATCGTTCCTATCACCCATCTCCTCCCACTTATGACTTTTGGACTGTAACTTTGTTGCTTGTATCCTTATGATTTATACTGATTGTTTCCTAAGACAATTCAATTGCTTATTTGTACCTTATGACTATCATTAAGTGTTGTACCTTATGGTTCTTGACAAATGTATTTTTTCTCTTATGTGCACTGAGAGCATATGCACCAAAGACGAATTCCTTGTGTGTCCAATCACACTTGGCCAATAAAGAATTCTATTCTATTCAATTCTAAAATATGTGTCAATGGCTTCCTAATCAGTAGCAGTTAATCTTCATATGGATTGCGAAGCTCATTGTGGGCACTTGGGGGGAGGGCTTTTGGGATGACAGTGTTTCAGTGTTGCCAAGAAAATAGACTGAGAGAGGGAGCTTTTTAAAGTACAGATGCAAATAAATAAGATCCCTAGATTAAAGGATCCTTGGTGCTTTCTGAGTTTCGTTGTTTTTTTTTTGCAGATATTTAATTATGCAATTAAATAACATCATTGGTGTTAGACGGCACGTCTGGTATTGATGATATTACCTAGTTGGGTTGTGAAATGTCTGCCAGAAAACAACCAAGCTCAGAGAGGACCAAGGACCCCACCTCGAGCTACAGTTATTCTCATGAATCAAGGCAAATACAGATAGAATAGAATAACAGAGTTGGAAGGGACCTTGGAGGTCTTCTAGTCCAACCGCCAAGTCAGGCAGGAAACCCTATACCTTTTCAGACAAATAGTTGTCCAATCTCTTCTTAAAAACTTTCCGGAGGCAAGTTGTTCCACTATTTCACAACATCTGGAGGCAAGTTTTCCACTGTTCTAAACTATCAGGAAATTTCTTCTAAGTTCTAGGTTGCTTTTCTCTTTGATTATAGTTTATTATAGTTTATTATAGTTTATTTAGGGCCATGGTGGTACAGTGACTAGAATGCTGCCGATTGCCAGCAGTTTGAATCTCACCAGGCTGAAGGTTGACTCAAGCCTTCCATTCTTCTGAGTTTGGTAAAAGGAGGACTCAGATTGTTGGGAGCAATAGGCTGACATTGTAAACACTTACAGAGGGCTATAAAAGCACTGTGAAGTCTAAGTACTATTTCTGTTCTTTTCCATCGATACCTAAACTGCTTCATTCCTTTCCCCCTCCCCTCTGCAGGTGATTGGGGTGAATCTCTTTTGTCAGTATCACTACCCAAGACAATGAAGCCGCGGAAACTCTATATAGCTGTGAAAGATTTCATGGGGGAAGCCAAAACAGGCGGAGAAGTCAAGGTATCCAGGGGTAGCTTACTAAGCCAGGAAGATGCCCGCGGGATCTCCCCTGGTGGAACATTTTGGGCCAGGGTCTTGGATGCAGAAAAGGTGGTCCGGGTACCACCCTCGATGGCCAAGGAACTGAGCGGAGCCCAGTCTGGGTTGCTAGAAGCCGTGACCAATGGAGATGAACGCCTGGCACTCTTCAAGCAGGAGCGGTGGATGCAGAAACTCAGCGCTCTGGGGAAGGGTGACCGAGTGAGAGTCCAGATCACCTCTTCTTCTGGGCAGAAAGTCCCAGGAATCATCCGATACCGAGGATCCATAGACAAGAACAAGCAAGATACCAGCATCATCTTTGGGGTCGAGCTAGTGGTGAGTAATAACCACTGGCATATCGCTACGAGGGTTGTGTGAAAGCATCCGAATGGAAATCCCAAGGCATTTTGAATATTTTAATCACATGAGCCATGCAGTGGTCAGAGTGCAGTACTACAGCCTACTTCTGCTGACTGCCGGCTGCCTGCAATTTAGCAGTTTGAATCTCACCAGGCTCAAGGTTGACACAGCCTCCCATCCTTCCAAAGTTGTTAAAATGTGGACCAAGATTGTTGGAGGCAATATGCTGACTGTGTAAACTGCTTAGGGAGGGCTGTAGAAGCACTGTAAAGCAATATATAAATCTAAGTGCTATTGCTATTCCAAGCTTGGAACCAAAACGCATCGTATTGCTAAGTTTTGTTTCATATGCAGGCAGGGGTGAAATCCAGCAGGTTGTGACAGGTTCTAGAGAACCGATAGTGGAAATTTTGAGTACCATATTTTTCGGAGTATAAGATGCACTAGAGTATTAGACACGCCAAGGTTTTGAAGAGGCAAAGTAAAAAAAAAGTTTTTGCACTCTGCAAACCTCCCAAAAATGGCTTGTTTTTTGTGAAAATGTGCCCTTTTTTTAAAAAAAGAGGGGGCATGAATAGCCCTTAGGAGGCTTGTAGAGTGCTCCTGGGGGTGGGTGGTGCCAAAAACGAGCAAAAAACGTCACTTTTTTGCCAAAAAAGGGGGCATGGATAGTCTTTAGGAAGCTTATAGAGTACTCCTGGAGACTGATGGGGGGGGGGGCAAAATTGAGGGAAAAATAGCCCATTTTTCGCTCATTTCTGCCCTCTCCAGTCCCCAGGAGCTCTCTCAAAGCCTCCTACAAGCTATGCACGGCTATTTTGGTGAAGGGGCAAGGGTTTCAGGAGGCAAAAAATGCTGTATTTAGTATATATTTTCAGCCTCTTTTTTGAGGGAAAAAGGTGTGCCTTATACTCTGAAAATACGGTAGTTTGGAGAACTGGCAAATGCCACCTCTGGCTGGCCCCAGAGTGGGGTTAGAATGGAGATTTTGCAGAATCATTCTCCTGCCATGCCCACCAAGCCACACCATGTCCACCAAGCCATGCCCACAGAACCGGTAGTAAAAAAATTGAATTTCACCACAGCATACAGGTTGTGCTCAACATACAACAGTTCCTTAGTAACTATTCAAAGTTACAGAATGGTACTAAAAACAGCTGACTTATGACCTCATTTCATATTTGGGACCATTGTAACATCCCCTCAGTCATGTGATCAACATTCAGATGCTTGGCAACTGATTCATATTTATGACCGTCGCAGTGTCCTGGGGTCATGTGACCCCCTTTTGCAACCTCTTGGCTAGCAAAACCAATGGGAAAGCCAGATTCCCTTAACAACTGTTTTACCGACTTCACAACTGCACTGGTTCATTTAACAACTGTGGCAAGAAAGGTCATAAAAGGAGGCCAACTCACTTAACAAATGTCTCATTTAGCAAACAGAAATTTGGGGCTCAGTTGTGATAACAAATCAAGGATTACCTGTAATGTAATTTAGAATGGGAAGGCACAACAACTTTCATTTTTTATATCCTGGCTGCAAAAATAGCTGATATACCATATTTTTGGACTATAAGACGCACCAAGGTTTTGAAGAGGCAATTTTTTTTTAAAAAAAGTATTTGTACTCTGCAAACTTCCCAACAACGGGCCCGTTTTTTAAAATTAAAAAATAGTTTGAACTCCTTATCACAAAAATATGGCAACAATTGCATGCATCTTTGGAATTTTATTCAAGAACCAGCGGGAACCTAGAATTTGGGAAAGAAGTCACGAATTGCATGCCCAACATTTGAAAATTATTTGAATATTAAAATCATAAAATACAATAAGATTTCCCCAGCCCCTTCACCAAAATGGCCATGCATAACTTGTAGGAGGCTTTTGAGAGAGCTTCTAGGGGCTGGGGAGGGCAGAAATGTTTTTGCTTCCCCCCCCCCAAACACTCTTTAAGCCTCCTAAGGGCTATTCATGCCCTTTTTGGGGGAGGAAAGGGGGGGCTGTTTTCACAAAAAAATGGGCCGTTTTTGGGAGGTCTGCAGAGTGTTTTGTTTTTTTTTTACATTTTTACGTGGCACGACAAAACCGTGCTCGACTAAAGCGCGCCCGATTAAATCGCATTGCTGATGTCATCAACAGGGCGACAACAGCGAGCACAGAGAAAGAAGGGCGCTTTAAATAGCGCTTTGAAAGCAAGCCGATTCAAGTTAAGGTAAGGATTAGGTTTAGGGTTAGGTTTAGGGTTAGGTTAAGGGTTAGGGTTAGGGTTAGGTTAAGGGTTAGGGTTAGGTTAATGGTTAGGATTAGGTTTAGGGTTAGGTTAAGGGTTCGGTTTAGGGTTAGGTTTAGGATTAGGTTTAGGGGGGTTAGGTTTAGGGGTTAATTTTAGGTTTAGTGTTTACAGCGTGCTTCTGTCTCCGCGCTGTTGTTGCCCTATGATGAAGTCAGCTACGCGGTTTCGTCGAGCGCCCTTTAGTCGAATGCGGTTTTGTGGTGGAACCCATTTTTAAACCTTGGTGCGTCTTATACTCCGAAAAATATGGTAAATAAATCTAGAGTTGCTGAGTTTAGAGGGATGGAGAGTGAGATGAGGAATAAATTATCTTTCTGGAAGAGCCATTGTCCTCTTTTGTAGGGCTCGGCAGCCGGCAAGGGTTTTACAGATGGCTCCTTCAAAGGACAGAAGTTCTTCTCCTGCCGTGAGAACTGTGGTGTCTTTGTACCCGTCAGCCGGATTGAACCTGACAAAGCGGCTGAGGGTAGCCCAGCAGCACCTCGAAGAGGAGTGATCCGGGAGTGTACAAGAGTCAAGCTTACCACGGGAGATCCCTTGTCGTCCCCAGGGCTAACGTTTGGAGACCGGGTCTTTTTCAAGATGGAAAACAGCACCCCTACTGGCAGTGTGGTATACTGCAATTATCTTCCAGGGAAATATGAAGCCGGAGTATTTGTGGGAATTTTTCTAGTAAGTACTTGTTCAAAGAAAGCAGGATACCAGTTGAGAGAATCTCCTGAACGTTAATTTGACACCCCCTTTTCAATACTCATTTTTCCATGTCAAGTTTTTTATTTTATTTTTTTATTTTATTTTATACGTATCAAAGAAGGGTCACTGTGGCTCAGTGGGTAAGATGCTGAGCTTGTCGACCAGAAATGTCGGTGGTTCGAATCCCTAGTAATGCATAATGGAGTGAACTCCCGTTACTTGCCCCAGCTTCTGCCAACCTAGCAGTTCGAAAATTCGTAAAAGTGCAAGTAGAAAAATAGCAACCACCTTTGGTGGGAAAGTTACAGTGCTCGGTGCGCCTTTGGCGTTTAGTCATGCTGGCCACATGACCACAGAAACGTCTTCTGACAGCGCTAAGTTTTCGGCTTTGAAACAGAGATGAGCCCTGCCCCCTAGAGTCAGGAACGAGTAACACATATGTGCAAGGAGGGCCTTTATTTTTATACATATCAATGTGTGAACAATGTGATACCAGGGTATCATACATTTTAGTACACATCAACATATTATTACTCATAGTTATTACATTTCATTTTAATTTCATATTGTTTAAATGTATCTAATACTACCGACATTCAATTTCTGAACCTCCCTCTTTATTATTACCTATAACTTGTTATACGTGGTGTTTGTGTATGTTTATGTATGTGTGTGTATGTATATATATGTATGTGTGTGTATACATACATACATACATACATACATACATACAGTATATTGTTGTTCCCCTCTTATTTCTATTTCTATTTTAACTTTTATTCATGTCACCATTGTATTCAGAGACATTTCTTTTCTGACTTCCATCTTTCGCCAGTTTTATTATTCATGTTTCCCTTATTTAACTCTTCACATCTGTATATATTAAATTTTCATCCTTCATTCTTTCATTATTCAGCATTTCAATGTAGAATTCTGATATCAATCACAATATCATTTAAACATATAGGGTAGATCTATTCATATTCCTTCCATTCATCCAATCCCTGTGATTCTACTTTTAATACACATGCTTATATAAAAATATAGTCTTTCATTATCTAATTACTCATTTAATTTTATTGTTAATATTTATTACTTTTATTATTTCACTGCTAATCATTATATTATTTAAGCATGTTGATAATACCATCATTCATTCTCTAATTTCCAATCAATGCTTAATTCGTATTCATAATCCTTCTATTTGTATTGAAATATTATCCTAATGCCTATCAAAATAATTATCCAGTCTACATAATTATCCAGTCTACATAATTCTAATGTTAATATACATGTTTGTGTTTAAATATATTATTTTTTTAAAAAAAATAATACTCATTTTTAATATACTATTTACAAATGTCCTTTTTCAATATTCAGTATTTTCTTATATATAGGGAAAAAAATCAGGTTGCTAAAAATTTTGATGTTTAAACAGTGGGGGCAAGGGAGGAAGTGTTTGTTTCCTCCATCAGTGGAAATTTGGGTGAAAATGGAAAATGTTTGTCATGCTGAATTATCAATAGCTTTTCAGATGTAAAGTCATGCTAAGACTTCCTAGACTTTGTTAAATGTCATGTGGTGTTTTTTTTTTCTCTCCAAACGTTTTGTGTCTTCTCACCTAGGCCTCCCAAGATCATGAAGCAGATTCCTCATACCGATAAAGCCTATTTTATTTAGGTTAAAGGGAATTCCTTTCCAGCAAAGTCCCAGCAAACAGTCTTTCATGAGATTTTACAACTGCGTGCAAATCTTTATCAGGCTTTGAGAGTTGCCAGGCCGATATCTTCCAAATGCCGTGCAATTACTTGGCAAGAAGTCAGGAATAGATCTTCACCCTAATGAAGTGAACTAATTGCCTCCTGCAAACTCCCCTCTCTTTTCGCTCCTCTTTATTCCTTATGGGAGGGGCCATTCACTGTTCGCCTGTGCCTTTACTCCTGAGTTGGTCCTTGTTCCTTAACTGTTCCCTTTTTCTGTCAGCTCTGTGTGTGTGCACATTGGGAACAGGCTCCAGCTGCTCTTCTGCCTCACTGATATCTGACTCCGAAGGCAGCTAATAACTGGCGGATGGCCCTGGACCCATCTCTGCCTCCGATGCAGAGAACTCATCAGAGCCTTCCCCGGACTCCAGGACTGGCCCATGTTCCTCCCCAATTTCCTCACTGTCTGAGTATGCCACCAGCTCCGCTGGCTGCTGGCAGGCCACAACATTGTGTTGTGAGGGCATGTTTGTATAACTAATTGAAATATATTGTTAATTTGGGCAATTATTGATTTTAGAATAGATATTGGTTACTGTATTTATTGATTAGAGCAGGAAAAAAAGGTCAGCATTGAGAGGTTATCATTTTTGGATTTCCCTCTACATCAGGGTGTCAAACTCAAGGCATACTTACATCTGGCCTGTGGGGCCACCCTGGGAACAACCAGGGACCAGCCTGTGGTGCTTCTGCCAGTGGAAACGGAGCTCAGGAGAGCTGTGTGCAGCCCTCTCGAGCTCTGTTTTTGCTGGCAGAAGGTTGCACGAGGTTGTTGCAGCCGAAAACAAAGCCCGGGAGCCCGTTTTCGCCAACAGAGCACTCCTCCCACTACAGATGCCCCTGACATGAGGGCCATCAAGCGGGCCACGCCCACCCTGGCCTCCCAAGGTGAAACCCAACCCCAATGTGGCCCTTAATGAAATCGAGTTTGACACCCTACATCAAAATAAGTTTTTCAGCAAAAAAAAAAAGTTGAGAAAAAACGGAAAGAGGGAAATGAAATTAGGGATCTGAAACCCAAAAGTTGGTTTAATGTGAGCACACAAGACCTACCTGCCAGCGTCTTAGCTGTGCCTTTTCCTGGACTTGCTTCTTGTGCAGAGGTGGGTTCCTACCAGTTCAGACCGGTTCTCCTGAAACAGTAGTGCTGCCCTCAAACAGAGAACGAACCGGTTCTCTGTTGTTGTTTTTTAAAAAATAGACCAGCACTCCTGCCCCTGCATTTCATTTACTCTTATTCCAGCTTCTGAAGCCCAGCTGATCCAGAACAGCAGTTTGAATTGTCACTCCTCCTTTTTTTTCTTGTGTTTAATTGCACATGTGCAGCTCAGCGCACACTCAGAAAACTGATAGAAAACCAGTTAGGAACCCACCACTGTTCTTGTGGCTCACCAGCAGCCAGAAGTCCTGGCAGCAGATTCGGACAGGGAAGAGCTTTGGGAGGAACATGGGCCAGTCCTGGAGTCTGGGGAAGGCTCTGATGAGGGCTCTGGTCGGAGGTAGAGAGGTGGCCAGAGCCATCTGACAGTTATCAGCTGCCTTCAGAGTCAGACATCAGTGAGGCAGAGGAACAGACGGAGCCTGTTCTCAGTGTGCGCATGCGCAGAGTTGCCAGAGGAAGGGAACAGCTAAAGAACAGGAGTCGACTTGGGAGGAAGGCCACAGGTGGACGGTGAATGGCTCTCCTAGAGGAAATAAAAGAGGAGCAAAAAGGGAGTGGAGTTTGCAGGAGACAACTAGTTCACTTAATTGGTTTGTGACTCTCCGAGGCTCCTTGCCAAGTTTTGCAGATATCGGTCTGCCAGCTCTCCAAGCCAGATAAGGTCTGTGACTTTAAATCCTCCCTTGAAAGATTTTACTGGATGTGAATGAGCAGAATTCACAGCAAATTAATAAAAGGAGTTTTTGTCGGGACCAGGAGTTTGCTTCATGCTCTTGGGAAGCCTTGGTCAGAACATTGCTTGGTGAGGCTTCCTTAACTGAAATGTCTCTTCATTCATAATTCTGGAACTATCATATGAACCCAAGAAAAAATGCCACATCTTTACAAAGGTGCCAACAAGTTTGGTCTGCTAAATCATCTGGATTTTACATCCAAAGTCTTTTAAGGGCTGAGGAATTCTGGGAGTTGAAGTCCACATTTTTCAAGTTGTCAAGGTTGAGATAAATAAAGTATTGTTATTCCATCCATCATCTTGACTACTTTTAAATCTTGCTATAGGATCAGCCCGTGGGATCCTGGGATGGTTGCTTCAAAGGCAAAGCTCTCTGTCATTTCCCGTCACCCAAATATGGAATCTTGCTCCCCCTTTCCAAGGTCTATAAAGGTAAGATTTATACCAATCAAGGTTTGGGAATATTTTTGCATTTTTCACATTTTGCTAAAAAAACCCAATCCTTTGTGTATGTTTTTTTTTTAACGAACTTTGATTGTGGTAACGTTGCCTGAGTATTTCCTTATCCCAATCTTGCATTAGACAGGAATGGTGATATCAAGTGGCAATATAAGTGTGGAATGTGCTGTCCAACCTCTTCCCATTAATGTCACTGCAATTCCTGAAGAGGTGATGGCAAGAGCAACTTCTCCCTGAGCCTTGATTTCGGCGACAATTAAATTAGTTAAAAATGTTTTCCCTGTGCCATCAGAAGCATAATTTCTAATGTTGGATTTTCCCACTTACCAGAGGGGGATCCCTTGTGGAGTACTGTGAAGCCATTACCATGGCAACTCCACTGCACTATACAGTAGAAACCATTTTAAGGCAGTAAAATGGCAGTACACTAGAAGCCATTTTAAGGCACAAAGGGCTGTAAGTTTTTCCTTATTTCTAGGTTAAATCTCTCCTTGATCAGTTTCCATCCATTATTCCTTGTCTGGCCTTCAGGTGCTTTGGAAAATAGCTTGACCCCTTCTCTGTGGCAGCCCCTCAAATATTGGAACCCTGCTATCACGTCTCCCCTGGTCCTTCTCTTCACTAGACTAGCCATGCCCAGTTCATGCAGCCATTCTTCATATGTTTTAGTGTCCAGTTCTGTAGTCATCCTGGTTGATCTCATCTGCACTTTTTCTAGTGTCTCAACATCTTTTTACAGTGTGGTGACCAAAACTGGATGCAGTACTCTAGGTGTGGTCTTACTAGGGCTTTATAGAGTGGTGTTAGTGGCTCACTTGATCTTGATTGTATCCCTCTATTAATGCAATTTAGGATTGCATTGGCTTTTTTGCTGTCACTGCACACTGCTGGCTCATATTTCATATCTCGAGGACTACCTGTATGTTGGCATGAGATTATGGTTAAAATATCTAATGTTCTCTCTTCCCCCCCTCTCATTCAAGAACATGTTGATAAAGGTCAAGAGATCCTAAACAGCAACTCCTCCACCCCTACCTCAGATGAATATGAAGATTGTCCATCCCCTTCCTCCATCAAATATCCTCCACCAATGAAGGAGTGTTTATCCCAGAACTCTCCTCCTTTAGCCCCTTCGGCAAATTTGGAGGACATCAAGGAAGAATTAGAACACATTTTTGAGAGGAAGAAGAAAAAAAGTGAGGCAGAAGAATCTGAGGAGGACCAGGATAGCAGACAATATGACTACCATCTCTTAGAGATCAATTCCATGGTGGAGGTTTATAATCCACCCATCTACGGTGTGATACGTTGGATTGGAGACCTACCAGATGCAGATGAGACAGTTGCTGGCTTGGAGCTGGTGAGAGGAAAACATGGGAGAAGAGGCACACCCTAAGGTCCATTCCCTGGCTTTTTTTCTTGAAAACATTTCACTTCTCATCCAAGAAGCTTCTTCAGTTCAGAATTGAAAAAGCTTCTTGGATGAGAAGTGAAATGTTTTCGGGGGGGGGGGGGGAGCCAGGAAAGTCCAGGTGTGTTTTGGAAATGCACCTTTGGGACTACCATGACCAGGATGATTGAGAATCTCCATAGATAAGAAGAGGCACATTTGCATATTTTATTCTTACTAGTCTAGGTTGCCATAGATATGCAATGATTCCACATCATCTTCAGAAGGTTATTTCCCAGATAAGTTAGTTGTCTACTAATTCCTTGATTCTAATAAAAATGTATCACTAAATCAAATTTAGTCCTATTATGGCCATTCAACTAGAGAATAGTAATGTAGTGTTTCTCAACACCGTGGGTTGAAAAGTTGAAGTTTGTCATCTTCAAACTGACAAGTTTGAGAAACACTGGCACATTTTAACATATTATGGACATAAGATCATTGGAATCCTCCTTTTCACTTTAGGCCAACAAGATGTCTTCACAAGTAATTCTCCCCTTACGATCACAGTTGGGACCAGAATTCCTGTTGCTAAATTTTATAGAATTTCTAGGCTGTTGGTTTGAGCTTGGAGCCTGGTAATTTGGTTGCAAAAATTTCATCACTATTCAAGGAGACATTGTCAGTGTGTTTTGAGTTGTGCTCGTCTGTCAGAACACGGGTCTTTAAACACCTTTTAATGAGATGTGTTCTGACAGATGAGCACAACTCAAAATGCACTGACGATGTCTCCTTGAATAGCGATGAAACATTTGCAACCAAATTGCCAAGCTTAGGAGCTCAAACTAACAGCCTAACTACCAACTCGAGCTACTAATATTAAAACACATTTCAAAACTTCTGTTTACTAACCATAAGGTATGTTAATAAACAGAATTGAAAGATGTTATGAATTGTATGACAGAGGGAAAAGGTTGAGGGCAATTGGGGAATTACAAGCTCACCTCTTTTTTACTTTTTCTAGGAGGAACCACTGCCAACAGGCTGCACAGATGGACAATACAGAGGGAACCGCTATTTCTACTGCCAACCAAACAAAGCCCTGTTTGTCAAGCTGAGTCATTGCCACCCTGACTCACGTTTTGATACCTTGCAGACTCCTGAAAATCCTGTTTTGCGATGCAACTCCCTGGGTATGGCTTACAGCAGTGTTGCTCAAGCTTGACTACAATAAGATATGAGTTCAACTCCTGGAATTTCCTAGTCACTATGCCAGGAGATGGAATTCTAGGAATTGGTTCCAGATTTCCTGGCTACCATATGGTTTAAAACAGCATTTCTCAAACTTGGCAACAGTAAGATATGTAGTTTCAATGCTCAGAATTTCCCAGCCCACATGCTGGGATATGGAATTCTGGGAGTTGAAGTCCATAGATCTTAAAGTTGTCAAGCTTGGCTTAGAGAGACAAGCAAAGCAGTTTGAAGATTGGAAATTGACTAGCTTCTTCTTATCCTCAGTAAGCAACAAAGGGGTCTTGCAAAAGTCTTTCAACTAAAGCAGGGGTCTCCATGCTTGGGAACTTTAAAACTTGGGAACTCTCAACTCCCAGAATTCTGCAACCAGTATGGCTTGAACCACCAGTCTTAAAGTTGCCAAGTTTGGTGATCCCTGGATTAAAGCATCCACCCTCAGTAGCTATTGCATAGACTGGCTGGGACTATAGGATGTAGAATTGTAGCAACTTCCAAAGTGCCATCAATTCTCCTCTGGAACTACTGATTAAACTTTGGGTTTAATCAATCATTCTCAAAGTAGGTCATAAAAGGGAATAAGCATAGGTTGGAGAATTAAGTTATTATATTCAGTCTCCTTCAGGGATTGGGGTATAAAACCTTTTGAATCCCCACCTCCTCCCTGTTTCTTTTTTCCTCCATTGAAGAGAATAATCTGGTAAATGGAAGTTATAGGAAAAACTAAATCACTGAAATGATTACCATATTTTTCAGCCTATAAAACACACCTAGATTTCGAGGAAAAAACCAAGAAAAAATAGTTTTTGGCCTTCGCACGTCCCGTTTTTGCTCTCCCCAGCCCTCAGAAGCACTTTGCAGGCCAAAAACGGGCCCATTTTTGGACCACAGAGTGTTTCTGGGGGCCAGGGAGGGTGAAAATGAGATGGACAGATGGTTTGGGAGGCCAAAAACAGGCCCATATCCAGTATAAAATGCACAGACATTTCTACCCACTTTTTTTTTGGGGGGGGGAGTCCATTTTATAGTCTGAAAAATATGGTATTTGCTTATATTTTAATACATAACTTTTGGTTGGTTGATATTTTTGATCTATTTTTAAGTGGAAAGTCCCATCTGATTGTTTCCAATACTGAATTTTGCCTTGGAGGAAAACCCAGTCTCTATTATACATCTCTGTGTTGGAGAGAGAAGTTTCTTTTTTGTTTTTTTTATTTTTAATTTAAAACAAACACAATCCTTCTTTACATGCTGTAGAAAGTATATTAGTTGGTTACAGAAAGACTTTCGTGCATCTCTTCCAGTCAACAAACATAATTCAAATTAACTCAAGCATTTTAACTCATATTTAAACATGTCACAATCATCATATCTCCATTTTGATTTGACTATAATTGTTTAAGCATTCTTCATCATAAAATATATCAAAGTTTAATACATAACCACATACTGTCCTTTCAATTACTATTTCTAAGATCTTCCACTAACATTAAATCCTTATGTCCTATTCTAGCTAAACATCTATAATATTTAATAACAATATTTTCTAATCCTCCTTTCCAAATCACTGTTTAAAATTTACATCCAGTTTCTATATTATACCCATTTCTATATATACGTTGTTATTTTTATCCCTCCTTCATTTGACTATATCCTGTATTAGAACATTTCCCTCCCTAATAATCAAAACTTTAACTGTATCTAAGTTGGTTCTCTTTTTTTATTAACTTTTATGTATAATCCAAAGGGATTTCTAATCTTCCTTACATGGGTACCATTCCATATTCATATCCAATTATACTCATCATAACACTACATATTGTATACATTAGTAACATTATCAGTTATTTATTTAAACTATATCTATTGTCAATAAATTTCACTAAGTTTAACTAGTTTTAAATTATATTTTTCCATCTATCAACCTGTATCTTTCCAATAACAAAACAGTCTCATATCTTCTGCCATTTGTGGTGCCAGTCCTCTAATCATCTCTTGATCAACTTTGTATGGACTCCCCTTAGCAACCCCTTCCTTATAAGATATCTCATGTAATCTTGATGCTCTTTTTCTGTTTCCTTAATCATCTTATCTTTGATTGTCAGTAGTGTTATCTATGCTATTGCTAATGAAATTTCTCTCTTTAAATCCATAGATTCTTTGTTTTTCTTTCTTCTTCTGTATCTTGCCCTCTAGGATAAATTTCCCCTCCCTTTAATTCCTCTTTCAGTATTCCACTTTATTGATTTTCAGAGATCAGCCAATCACCATAAATATCAGCAAATTTAATCTCTTTATGTTCATTTCCCACTTTGATTTTTTGAGTTTTAACCACCACATTTTGCATTTGATAAACATCTTCAACTTCTTCATCATATTTTGCTGTTATGTGCTCTAAGTCCTCTAACTTTAAACTTCCAAATTTAAATTAATTTTAAGTTTTTTATAGGCAGTCTCTTTTTAAAACAGTAAAAGTTCATCACCAGCTGGAAACACTTTCTCTTTCCGTATCGTTTCATTTTGGAGCTGCCCTGACTTCATCAGCCTTGTCTGGATTTTTTGTGGCTGGCTTGAAGAACTTCTCTTGCATCGATCAGGGACTTTGTGATGTCCCTGAGGTCATTAAGACATATTCTTCCTGTTCACCATTTCTGCAGGACAGTTTAGGTCCAATTGGACCACCCAGCAGCAAAAGTATTGGCTGCTGTCTCGGAGCATTTGAGACCGCACGTTCATAGTGTTGCGATGTTGGCTCCTCCTCCCCAGAGAGAAGTTTTCTGACGCTCTTGATTATTTCATCCACTAGTCCCAATGTAAGGCTGTTGATTTTATCATAATGGAGAGATGGGAGATGATTTACAGGATTCCTGTTTCAGCCTATGTTCGCCCCAAAGGGGAATCTTGGGAATCTTGTTTCTAGAAAGGATGAAGGAGCAACTATGCAAGAAGAGTGTTGGCAAGGCTGCTAGTTCCATCCTTTGCTCTTTTCTCCTAGATTTCCGGGTCTATGCCAGTGCCAAGGTAGAAGAAGATACTCCACCACCACCGTTGGGCAATCAAAGTTTGGAACTTCTCTCAGGATGGAAGAAGGGGATCCAAGGTCATTGCAACTCTTGCTACCTCGATGCTACTTTGTTCTGGTAAGGCCGGTGTATTGTTCGAAACTGGCAAGACCCTGCTTTGATTTCCTCTTTGGGCCTGAAATGTCTGTGACCTACAATTAGTTGAATCCAGGAAAGCCTACCAATATTTGGGGGATTGGAGAAAATATTGGCAGATTGCATTCCTTTTCATGCTAAATAGGATTAAGGATGAATGATGTGGAGAGCCATAAACATACGGTGATCAAGGTCTTGGATTTGGATGAGGGAAGCTCAATTTCAACTTTTCATTTGACTATGGAGGGTATCAGAATGGTGTGTATGCTTTCCACTTTCCCTTAAACCAGGGGTCGACAACCTGCGGCTATAGAGCCACATGTGGTTCTTTCATCCCTCTTCCTGTCACCAGTCGGCTCCACAATTGATAGAACTTTCGGTTAGGACAGGTAGAGGAAAAAGGATGCCATGCTAGGAAGAGACTCTATGCTGGGAGAATTGGACTTCCAGTCGGTAAAGGAAAAAAGGATGTGTGCTAGGAGGAAAGACTATGGTGGGGGAAACCGGACTACCGTTCGGCAGAGGAAAAAGGACACCATGCTAGGAGGAGACTCTATGGTGGGGGAACTGGATTTCCCATCAGCTCCAGAATTGAATGGGGGGAGGCTTCTGGTTAGGACCCTTGTGGCTCTGAGTGTTTAAGCTCTCAGAGCGCAAAGATACACATGTTGCATTATGTCAACTTCCATGTTTAGGGCTTTACATGACTTCTCCATATTGCCTCCTGCTGACCAATGTAACATGTCTGTGGAACTCTCTAGGTAAATAAGTAAGGAATCCAGTCAATCAGTCCAGTATGAACTATTAGGAGTCTTATTTAGACAAGATTTCCCCTACTAATATGTATAACCATATGAATGCAATATCAATATCGTATCTGTTTCTTTCATTGTTCAATGAATTCTGGCTAGTTTATTTGCAAAATACCTCACTGAAAAAGAATGCAGGTAGTCCTCCCCAATACTAGACCTTCCGTTCCTCTTCCAAGCTGGGGGAAAACTTCTGAAGATGCCATTTTTCTCTTCTGCTCACAGTATGTTCTCCTTTACTTCTGTATTGGATTCCTTGCTTCTACGCCCAGCAGACAAGAACGATGGGGAATCTTACACCGAGACCCGAGATCTCTTAAGAACGGAGATTGTCAACCCTTTGCGCAAGTGAGTTTGGGTTTTATCCTCAGTAAAAAGCCCAGTCTATGTGGTCTGCCAGCAGCCTGTGGAGCTGGCAGCAGAGTCAGAAAGTGAGGAGGTTGGGGAAGAACATGGGTCAGTCCTGGAGTCTGGGAAAGACTAGATAAAGGGCTCTGTGTCGGAGGCAGAGATGGGACTGACCAAGGCCATCTGGTAGTTATTTGCTCCTCCAGAGTCTAACATCAGCGAGGCCAAAGAACAACAGGAGCCTGTTCCCAATGTGTGATGCACAGAGCTGCCAGAAGGCAAGAACAATTAAGAAAACAGGATCGACTTGGGAGTAAGGCTTGGAGATGATTGGCCCCTGCCATAAGACATAAAAAAGGAGCAAACAGATGTGAGCCTTTGCAGGAAGCAATTAGTTCATTCTGGTCGGTTCAAACTCTGAGAAGCTCTGTTTCACTCCGTGCTATGTTTGGCCGTGCAAAATTAATTAGCAGTTAGGTCTCTGGCAGCCTTTCCAGGGAGATAAAGGTGGGTGCTTATCAACATTACCCTGAAAGATTTTGGCAACTTGAGCAGACATCTGTTGGACTCTTCACAGCCCCTTTTGTGAATCATTACGGGCTGTGAATGGCCATAATCCATAGCCGTTTAAATAAAAAGAGTGTGTTTGGGACTAAGAGTGTCATTTATGCTTTCTCAGGAAGCCTAGGTCAGAACATAGTTGCTCTCTTTGATTTATACATATTCAACAAGCCAGAGAACAGCTGGGAACTTCTAAGATTGCCAAACATTGTGATGGGAGAATGTAGTTGTGGGTTAGTGCAGGACGGGGTGGTTTCCCAAATGGGTTGAGTCATCTTGAGTCTGTCGCTTTCACTCTCCCCGAAATAGACATGTAAATTTTGGAAATCGAGCTCATAATGATGCTTAGTACCTATTGTTATTGGTAATTGTGGCCTCGTGGGAACTTTTGGAAACATTTGAGCTCACCTCGGGCTTTATCGGTGAAGAAAAGGTTTTGGGAGATCTTTCCCAAATTTTGATAATTGGGCAAGCCAGGACATGCAGTTGTGTATTTAATAAAAAGCAGGACTAGGGGGCGACTTGATAGCAGTATTCCAATATCTCTAAGGGGCTGCCATAAAGAAGAAGAGGGGATCAACCTATTCTCCAAAGCACCCGAAGGCAGGACAAGAAGCAATGGATGGAAACTAATCAAGGAGAGAAGCAACCTAGAACCAAGGAAAAAAATTCCTTATAATTGGAACAATTAAGCGGGGGAACAGCTTGCCTCCAGAAGTTGGGGGCAACACTGGAGGTTTTAAAGAAGAAATTGGACAAGCATTTGTCTGAAATGGAATAGGGTTCCATGCCTGAGCAGGGGGTTAGATTAGAACAGGGATCACCAACCTATTGGAACCCAGAGACCACTAAATTCATAATTTTAAATCCCGCAGACCACTAATAGGATCTGACTAATGACCAGCCGGATGGACATGGCAAGGTGGCATGTGACTTGGGCATGGGCCAACTCAATGTCACTCACATTGAGGGCCCCCCTCACCAGTCTCTATGCGCTACTCCTCACCTGCCTGCCCAGGCTCTTTAGGGGCCCCAAAGGAAGCCGTTGTTGGAGCTAAGCAGCCACCATGAGAAAGAGTTGGCAAAACATCTGGCTCAATTCAAATGGGATCTGAAGGAGGCTCAGCAGAAGCACCTCACTGAGGACTACGAGCATAAGCTTTCCAAGCAGAGGGAAGACCTGCGGGAATGCACGGTCAGGTACTGGCACCTGGAGGCTCAGCAGGCTGAGATTATCAGCCAGTTCCAGGCCATGATGCAGTCCCACTGGAACAAGGCCCTCTGGCATTTCTTTCCAGTCTTTGCCCAAAGCCCCAAACCAGGAGTCTGAAGCAGACCTCAAGTGAGAATTTCTACCCTCCTCTGACCCACACAAAAAGACCCAGAAGGTGGAGACTCTCTGCAGCAACACAAGCATTTATTGCATGTATCCGTAGTTTGAGGACCTCTGATTTAGTGCAATATAAAAAATGCAAATAATTTCTCTGCGGACCTCCAAAATTTTCTAGTGGACCACCAGTTGGTGACTGCTGGACTTGAAGATCTCCAAGGTCCCTTCCAACTCTGTTGAACAAATTGCTTTGTTTAACGGTATTTTAATCCCTTTGGGATAATAGGAGAAACATCACCACTCCCTGCTCCCTTATTTCATGTTTCTTAAAGTGGTGGGGTTGAATCCAGTTAATAGTGAGCTGGATGCCTTTAAGAATTCTCAGGGTTGGTCTGGGAGAATGGGGGAAAGGAGAATGAATGAGGTGATTTTCCAGGAGGAAGTTTTGGCTCATCGATTCACCAGTCTTTTAATTGGTAAACCACAGGAACATTCAGAAGGCTGGTAGTTTTCAGAAATAAAGGCCTGTCTGAGGAACTGAATCCTCTGGTTGAGGTTATGAAACACTCAGGCTCTTTTCACAGACTGGAATATTGTGCTTCATTATCCCATAATATGATTTAGATACAAGTACAGATTAACTGAATTGGAAGGACCTTATAGGTCATCTAGTCCAACTCCCTGCCCAAACAGCCTACCCCATTTTTGACAGGTGGCAGTCCAGCCTCTTCTCGAAAGCTTCCAATGATGAAGCCCCCACAACTTCTGAAGGAAACGTCTGTTCCACTGGTTGATTGTTCTCTCTGTCAGAAAATTTCTCCTTATTTCCAGGTTGAATCTCTCTTGTTCTGTTCTGCTCCGGGCAATGAGGTTCTGCTCGGGCAGCCAGTTAACTCCACGCTTAGGAATATCTTTCAGATCACGTTTATTATCAGGCATCCTTAATAGCAAAACTTACAGTTCAGTGTTAAGATTCTTCTGACTTTCCATGATCTGTCCCATCACGTAGTGTAAAAAGACATTAATTCCTCTAACCCAAGCTGCTGGTGCAAAGCTGCTTCTGGTAGTGCCGATGGCGATTCAGTGAGTGCCCAGTAATAAATCAATTTACCGGGCAGAGTACCCCACTGCCGAATCAGGGAGCACAGATGTGGTCACATGTTATGGGACTACATTTCCCATGAGGTAGTAACATTTCCCATGAGGTAGTTTCTTAAAGGAGACAGCTTTTAATTCCTAAATTAGCTATATACTGTTGGGACAGCACACTGGGACAGCACACTCCCCACCTGGAATTATAAATTCCACTATCAACTAGCCTTTAACTAAAGATAAACAAAAAACATGGCATAAAAATGCAAACTGACTGCCTAACTAACTGAGTTACACAAAGACATAGCATGACTATCTAATCAACTAAGATAAACAAAGGCTTAACATCAAAAATGTAATTAACTGACTAATTAACTGAGCATGCAACTCTACCTAACTGATTAACTGGGTTACACAAGGCATAGCATCAAACAGTGCAAACAATCATGTAAACACAAAGCATGCAAAGCTTGAGGTTCAATCTTCTAGTTCAGTCTTTCGTGGCAATAGTTCTGGGTCGCTGATTGGTCTGGTGTAGAGTTTCTTGGTGGAAATCCTCTTCGCGACCTGAGCCTCCATCTGACGAACTAGTTCATCATTACTGGGTGGGGCTTGGTGCACAAGTCCCATAGGCCATGAGTTCCAGTGGACACACGTCCCTTAGGCCACAAGTTCCAATACATGTCTTTGGGAATGAAGTTCCCTGCTGGTTCTGGCCAGTCACCTGTCTTCTGGGTCAGTAAGGTGGCTGGAGTAAGGGCAGTTGGTATTTCAGGATCCAAAAACTCTGGAACCAAGGCTTGAGAGTTGATGATGGCTGCACCTTCTACCACGAGGGTGGTGAAGATGATTACTGCTAAGCCCAACATGAGAGGCTTCCATCTGGAGAGTTGTTTGAAGCGAGTTGGTTCTTGGGACTGGTTGACAGGTAGTTGTGGTGCTAGTTTCACCATTCCCATGATGAGACTGATGTGAACGTTGTTCTCCCCACCGTAGACGATGTGAACATTGTTCTTCCCACCGTAGATCTTGATGTATCCTACAGCTGTTACCGCTTTTGTTGTGGCGATAGGCAAGGTGGGAACGTACTTGCGCTGGACAGGAACGCCTTGGAGACAACTCAGGGATTCTCGCCATATTGGCCGATCTTGCTTCTGTTGGATGTGCTGTTCGTTGCTGGACCACATGAAACATAGATAACTTTGATGGTTTTCTCTGACGAGGAATAAGTAGAACATCTGCTGGATGGTGTCCATGATGGCTATGGCTTCCTTTCTGGGGTGAGTGAGCATGCTGAGTAGACTCTTGGTGAGGTTGGGACTTTTGAAGAGCACTTTATTCAGAGAGGGACCTTGGAATTGTGCGCTGGCATCGAAGACTACTCGGATCTGACCTGGCTTCTGTGGGTGGTACACTCCAAAGAATGGCAGGTACCAGCATTCTTCACCATTTTTCAGAGGTGGAGCAAGTTCTGCATGTCCATTCTGGACCATCTTGTTCATGAACTCCACTAACTGAGCTTTCATTGCAGGCTTCTTATACATGAGTCGTCTAAGACTGAAAAGGCGGGATAGAGCTTGCTCATGATTGTTTGGAAGCCGTTGCCTTGGTATACGAAAGGGTAGTGGAGCCACCCAACTCTTAGTAGCGTCTTGTTGAAACTCCTTGTCCATGAGCCTCAAAAATTCTTTGTCCTCTATCGACAAGGCTAAGTCATTGTCTTCTTTGCTAGTTTGGAACACTGTTGCTCCTAAAACTGGCTTGATCGATGAGGTCGTGAAATGTTCTTGGCATGGTTTCAAGTGGGATGTTCTTCCATTACTGAGAGTGGAAGTTGTGAAGACATTCACCTGGGTTGGGGCCTGCAGCCGATCGACACAAACCGTTCCTGTGATGACCCATCCGAGTTCTGTCTTGAGGGCGAGTGGGGAGCCTTTTGGGCCTCTGACCATTCCATGGCAAGCGAAAGCGTCAGGGGCATCCATTCCCAACAAGAGCAGGATTTTGGCTTCAGGGTCTAGGGCAGGAAAGTGATTAGCCATGTGTCTCAGATGAGGTATGTTGCTTGCTAACTCTGGTGTCCCGATCTGACTGCGATTGTCTGGTAGATCATCCCATTCCAGTAATGATGGCAGTGGGAACTGTGCGCTCCCATCTAATGCTTCTATGCAGAATCCGTTGACTTCCCTCCCCACCGTGCGCTGTGATCCAGTGCACCCTGAGATCGTAAATCCTGTCTCTTCGGTTTTGACGTCGAATAGATCGAAGAATGCTGACCTTGCTAACGACCTGGTGCTTTGCCCATCTAAGATTACATACATCTTCACGGCCATTTCTGGATGAGTGGCAGGGTAGACTTTGGCCAGGCAAATTTAGTGGCACGTGCGAGGTGTTGAAGAGCCACCACATATTGAGGTGCATCTGACGCTTACTTCTGTGTTAGTTTCTGGGTGCGCTTCGGCATTTTGTGGAGCCTCTCTGTATGGAGGGGTGTGGGCCGTTGGACGATGCGCTGTCTCGGAGTTTGGGTGTAGGGCGCCAGGGTGCCAGCTACTCTTGCATAGAGGACATTGCACCTTGGCTGTACATTCTTTGGCGATGTGTTCTGTAGAGTCACAACACTTATAGCAGAGTTTGTACTCCCTAATTAGAGCTTTCCTTTCCTCCATAGGCTTCTTCCCAAAATCTCTACATTTGTTCAAAGGGTGGGAAGCCTCGTGGAATGGACAGAATGGGTCCTTGTTCGTTGTTGGGGGTTTAACTATAACTTTCCTGGATGGTCGCACGTTGGAATCGTTCCTGGCAGAGTTAGAGATTTGCGTTTTGTGAACTGACACAAAGGTTTTTTCCTTTGTGGTCTGCATTGGACTCTTGATTGCAGCAGTATTATGGGCAGCCTCTTTGGCGATTGTGGAGTAGTCATCCCAATGACCTAGGTTTCGAGGGTCAGTGCATTGCTCTACCTGATCAGCAACAAATTCTTGGAGTGTAGCAAAGGGAGGATCATTGTATTGATTGTTCTTCCTGTAGGCGTCCCGCAGATCGGTCCATCGATCATTGAACCGTCTTGATAGTTTTCTGATGATAGTGTTCTGTGTGTTGTATTCATTAAGGCATGCCAATCCCTTAGTTGTGGGGTCTTCTTGAGCAAACCGTAGTTCCGAGAGGAGGTCAGAAAACTTCCATAACTCCTCGGGATCATTTGGACTAATATTTGGGTGCTCGATGACCTGTTTCAAGAGTGAGGATTCCATGAGCATGGATGTGCCAAACTGTCGATCAAGTACTTTCCATGCGTGTTCGCAGGCTTTGACTGGATCCTTCAGGTAAATGTGGTAGATTCTTGAAACCATTTGTTTAGACTTTGGGCCTAACCAGGCTTTCATAAGTACAATCTCATCCTCAGGCTCTATCTTCTCATTACGGACAAGACGTTTGAGGATCTCCCTCCAGACCCGATACTCTCGGCCTGGTTTGTCCGAGAACTTCTCTAACCCTTTCTCTAACCAACTCATCTTCCTCTGCCAAGGTTGCCAGTCTGCTCTAGGGTGGTATGCCGGGGGAATCGGAAGGGTGTGCCCTGAAGCTTTGGGTGGATCAGGTCCTGTGGTATCCTGTTGGTTTGAACAGGTGCGGTCTATAAGAGTGGGCGTGGCAGCTGTGAACAGCTGGGGTTTTTCTTCCGAAAGATTCTGTGCAACTTCATGTTGCCACTGTGTAGCCAAGGGTTGTTTTTGTTGTTGCTGTGCAGATTGACTGTGTTTATAAATCTGTTCGTTCCTGTTCAAGTAGCCTTGAGGTATTGGCAAGAATTCCTTTGCCTCGACGCTGATGTTGCTACTTGCAACTATTTGTATCTCTGCTGGCTGAGGATTGTTTGAAGTTGCTCTGCCATGGTTGAGATTATCTGGGTTCGTCGGTTTAGGCTCTCCAGTTTGAAGGGAAGGAATGAGTGGTGCAGACTGTATGACATCAACTATCTCTTTAGCTTGTGGGTTTGTTGATTGTTCCTGTTGTATTACGTGTTGGCCGTTTACGTAGGCTTCGACACATGCATCTGGGTTCTCTGCTTCTACCTTCCTAGGATCGAAGTTGAGGAGGCCACCATCAGCCTCGGCCTGTAGAACTTTGGCCCGTACTCGTTTTTTGTTTGCTTTCCGCTTGCGCCGGAGGTATTCCAATTGAGCCTGAGCTTTGGCTTCTGCAGCTGCCTTGTCTGCCTGAGCTTTGGCTACTGCAGCTGCCTCGTCTGCCTGAGCTTTGGCTAGTGCAGCTGCCAACTCTTCCTTCAGCAGCTGCTCTTCTCTTGCTGTCTCTAGGTCTACCTCTGCCATCCCAGCTTTCATTAGTACCTCTCCAGCTGTAGCTCTTCGTGAGCTGTGGCTGTAACGGGAAAATTGCTGTGAGACGCTGCTACCTGCCCTTGATTGGAAAGATGAGGCCTTTCTGGAGGTGTGGGAGGAAGCTGCGTGTGACTGTTGAGATGTCGTATGTGAACGATGAGACCTCACTGATGCGGCCTTCTCTCCCTGTGTAACTTTTGGACTGGATGCGGATGTCCTCTTAGAAACGTGAGAGGGGGCTGCATGTGACCCCTGAGATGGTGTTCGTGAACGATGGGACACTTCAGATCTGGCGTTTGTTTCTGATGTGTCCTTGGGATGGGATGGGGATGCTTTCCTGGAAGCATGAGAGGAAGCTACATATGACTGTCGAGATGCTTCAGACTCAGCCTTCTTGTCCTTGGGATTGGATGAGGACGCTTTCCTGGAAGCATGAGAGTGAGCTATATATGACTGTAGAGATGCTTCAGACTCAGCCTTCTTGTCCTTGGGATTGGATGAGGACGCTTTTCTGGAAGCATGAGAGTGAGCTATATATGACTGACGAGATGCTACCGACTCAGCCTTCTCATCTGGGGTTGTCTCCCTCTCCAAGTTGGATTGTATATGGTCTTTGCTGCATTGGATCTGCTTTTTACGTTCTTTGTATAACATCTGAATGCGCAAAGTTTCCCCCTGGAGTTCTTCATCACCATTTAGTTGTAACTGGATAGCAGTGAGGCGGTCTCCGTAAGATCTCCATGGCTTGTAGATTTTGTCCATATCTTTACATAAAGAGCGGAGGCGTTCTGGGGGTAAATCGTCTTCGAGTTTGTTGCAGAGATGCTGCAACTGCTTCCAGGCGCTTTCTTGCTTTCGATAAACCCGGTCCCATTCCTCCAAGAGGTTTGACCGCATAGTCTGCATAGGCTTTTTATACTGTCTTAGGTCATAGGCTGTTTGACATGTTTCCACCTTTTCTGATAGTTGGACATCCAATTCTGAGCTTTGGGTGACCAATTCTGAGTCTATGATGGGTTCAGGCATGTCTGACCCTTCTGCCATGGTTAGAAAGGTTCTATAACGAGGATTAATTCAGAAAATGTCTAGAATCCGTTATCAATTTTTGAGTCCAACTCCCTTTTTTTTTTTGGCCACTAGGTTGCGTTGCAAGACTTGAAGATGTAGCTGCAGTTCACGTGTCGGCCACTAGGGGGGGTTGCTACACTTGGAGAGGTGGGCGCAGTACACTTGTTGCCCACTGAGGTGCATTGAGAAACTTTGGAGATGCAGGCGTAGTTCTCCTGCCAGCCACTAGCGTGCGTAGAGAAGCTTTGGAGATGCAGGCGCAGTTCACCTGCCAGCCACTAGCGTGTGTTGAGAAGCTTTGAAGATGCAGGCACAGTTCACCTGCCAGCCACTAGGGTGCGTTGAGAAGCTTTGAAGATGCAGGCACAGTTCACCTGCCAGCCACTAGGGTGCGTTGAGAAGCTTTGGAGATGCAGGTGCAGTTCACCTGCCAGCCACTAGGGTGTGTAGAGAAGCTTTGGAGTTGCAGGTGCAGTTCACCTGCCAGCCACTAGGGTCCATTGAGAAGCTTTGAAGATGCAGGCACAGTTCACCTGCCAGCCTCTCGAGTGCGTTGAGAAGCTTTGGAGTTGCAGGTGCAGTTCACCTGCCAGCCACTAGGGTGCGTTGAGAAGCTTTGAAGATGCAGGCACAGTTCACCTGCCAGCCACTAGAGTGCGTTGAGAAGCTTTAGAGATGCAGGCACAGTTCACCTGTGATGCAGGCGTAGTTCACCTGCCAGCCTCTCGAGTGCGTTGAGAAGCTTTGGAGTTGCAGGTGCAGTTCACCTGCCAGCCACTAGGGTGCGTTGAGAAGCTTTGAAGATGCAGGCACAGTTCACCTGCCAGCCACTAGAATGCATTGAGAAGCTTTAGAGATGCAGGCACAGTTCACCTGCCAGCCACTAGAGTGCGTTGAGAAGCTTTGAAGATGCAGGCTCAGTTCACCTGCCAGCCTCTCGAGTGCGTTGAGAAGCTTTGAAGATGCAGGCACAGTTCACCTGCCAGCCACTAGGGTGCGTTGAGAAACTTTGAAGATGCAGGCGCAGTTCACCTGCCAGCCGCTAGAGTGCGTTGTGAAGCTTTGAAGATGCAGGCACAGTTCACCTGCCAGCCTCTCGAGTGCATTGAGAAGCTTTGGAGTTGCAGGTGCAGTTCACCTGCCAGCCACTAGGGTGCGTTGAGAAACTTTGAAGATGCAGGCGCAGTTCACCTGCCAGCCGCTAGAGTGCGTTGCTAGTGTTGGCTTAAGGTACTGCGGTTCTAGAGTGGCCACTAAATGGCGTTTGTTGTGTCTATTGTTTGGATTGGTGGCAATTGCGTTTCCTGTTTGAGGTTTTCGGCTCAGCTGCCTCTCCAATCTTGGGATTCCTAAGGGACTGGACCCGAACTCGGAACCCCTCTTGGACCTGGCTGGCTTGATACCTCCTAAGGGCTTGCACCTTTTCCCACTTCACAAACAATAACAAATCAGCAAGAACGTAACATGCACTCTCTTTTGATTCATTCAGCTGGTCTGCCTCTGCCTTATGTCTCTTTTAGCTGTCTGCAGGCTTGCATCAGTTGGCCTCTTTATTGCCTCTCGTTGCCAAGACAACTCATCAATAAAGTTCAAAGGAGTTGGGAGGTCTGCTCTGGGCTGATGACCTCTTCCTTACTCAAATTTCGTTTGCATGGAGATTTTTCCATGAGGCATTTACTACACAAAGAACTTATTTTCTTGTTAGTTTTGGGAACGAAAGGGGGGTTGCTTTATCATGCAAATCCTGATTTCCTTTTAACACACTTTCTTAATCACAACAACTTTCTTCATCTCAGGAGAGATAATCAGCCTTTCTCGCTGAAATGGGATGTTTCTCTTTGCTCCAAAAAAGCGGGGGGGTGGGATCCTGGCAGCTTTTCTCAGTTAAAATGCAAACAGAGTTTGGGATTCCACCTCAACGTCTTATTTACTCAGGAGCTTCTGGATGGGGGCAAATCATTCATCATCTTTTTCTTGAGGGGAATAAACTTCAAAGCCTTTTCACTCTGAGGAGGTCAAAGAATTTCTACTGTCTTCTGCTTCGGAGCTCAGAGAGGAAAACAAAGGAAGCTAAAGGAGTTTTAAGGTTTTTTAACTCCGGAGCTCAGAGAAGGTTAAAGGTGTCTAATGTCTTTTTTCTGTTCTGCTCCGGGCAATGAGGTTCTGCTCAGGCAGCCAGTTAACTCCACGCTTAGGAATATCTTTCAGATCACGTTTATTATCAGGCATCCTTAATAGCAAAACTTACAGTTCAGTGTTAAGATTCTTCTGACTTTCCATGATCTGTCCCATCACGTAGTGTAAAAAGACATTAATTCCTCTAACCCATGCTGCTGGTGCAAAGCTGCTTCTGGTAGTGCCGATGGCGATTCAGTGAGTGCCCAGTAATAAATCAATTTACCGGGCAGAGTACCCCACTGCCAAATCAGGGAGCACAGATGTGGTCACATGTTATGGGACTACATTTCCCATGAGGTAGTAACATTTCCCATGAGGTAGTTTCTTAAAGGAGACAGCTTTTAATTCCTAAATTAGCTATATACTGTTGGGACAGCACACTGGGACAGCACATGTTCAATTTCCATCCATTATTCCTTGTCTGGCTTTTGGGTGTCTTGGAAAATAGCTTGACCCGCTCCTCTCTATGGCAGCCCCTCAAATATTGAAACACTGCTATCATGTCTCCCCTAGTCCTTCTCTTCACTACAGTACTTCATCCAGTTTTGGTCACCACATAAAAAAAAGATGTTGAGACTCTAGAAAAAGGGCAGAGAAGAGCAACCAGGATGATAAGGGGACTGGAGATTAAAAAATATGAAAAAAGGTTGCAGGAACTAGGCATGGCTAGTCTAGTAAAGAGAAGGACCAAGGGAGAGATGATAGCAGCGTGCCAATATTTGAGGGCTTGCCACTGAGATGAGGGAGTCAGACTATTTTCCAAGGCCCGACAAGGAATAATGGATGGAACTGATCAAGGAGAGATTCAACCTGGAAATAAGAAATTTTCTAATAGTGAGAACAATCAACTAATGGAAGTTGCCTTCAGAAGTTGTGGGAGCTTCATCCCTAGAAGACTTCAAGAAGGGACGTGACTATCATCTGTCAAAAATGGTGTAGGGTCTCCTGCTTGGGTAGGAGTTGGACTAGATGACCTACAAGGTTCCTTTCAACCTGGTTAATCTGTAATCTGACTTTTGTGTGTGTGGTTGTTTTTTTTCCACCTGATAGGAACGGCTACGTGTGTGCTACCAAAATCATGGCCTTGCGGAAAGTTTTGGAAACAGCTGGGCACTCCTCTGGTTTCACCAGTGAAGAAAAAGGTTTGGGCCTGTGCACGTCTGAGTGTGTGTGTGTGAGAGAGGGGATGGTTGAATAGTAAAGTGAAGGAGCCATCTTGGCAATTGTGAAAGATAGAGAAGGGGAGGGGAAGGGAGGGAAGGGGTGGAGAGCAAAGAGATCTGTATAATGTTAATGTAAAACTAGTCCAGTCTAGCATATTATTAATACTGGACCATAAAGAAACACATTGACACATTTTTTTTCATTTTGTGGAATATTATGCTCTGCCATAAACTGATAATGAACATATATCTGGGATCCTCTCTTGAACATCAGTAGTGTCTACCTCTTTCCATCTACCTATCTGTTGTGGTCTACCAGAGGCCTGCGGAGCTGGCAGCAGTGTCGGAGAGTAAGGAGGTTGAGGAGGAACATGGGCCAGTTCTGGAGTCTGGGGAAGACTCGGACGAGGGCTCTGCATCGGAGGCAGAGTAGGGCCAGGGCCATCTGGTAGCTTTGTGCTGCCTCTGGAGTCTGACATCAGCGAGGTAGAGGAACAGGGAGAGCCTGTTCCCAGTGCGTGCATGCGCAGAGATGCCAGAAGACAAGAACAGTTAAGTCAAAAGGGGTGACTCAAGAGTAAGGCTTGGAGATGATTGGCCCCTTCCATGGGACATAACGAAGGAGCAAACAGATGTGAGCTTTTGCAGGAAGCAGCTTTGTTCGTTCTGGTCGGTTTAAATTCTGAAGCTCCGTTTGACTCTGTGCTCCATTTGGCCTTGCAAAACTAATTGGCAATTAGGTCTCTGGCAGCATTTCAAGGGAGATAAAGGTGGATACTTATCAGCCTTACCCTGAAAGACTATGGCAGACTTCTCTTGGGCTCTTCACAAACTGTTTGTGAATCATTACGGATTGTGAATGAGCTTAATTCACAGTTGTTTAAAATTTTAAAAAGGGTTTTTTGGGACTAAGCATGTGATTTTTACTGTTTCAGGAAGCCTAGGTCCATACTATAATCATTAAATGATCTTTTTTATAAAGTTTTTTTTTATTTTTTCATTTTCATAACATATAATCATATGTATACTATTATATAACCCACATCACATTGCATTATTAAATGTTTACATCAATTCATCTTATCAACAATTCCCCAAACCAATTATTGGCTCTTCTGCTCTCCATACACCATATTTGTACCTTATCCATCACTTTCTTCTCCCTCTCTCTCCTCCCCCTCCCTACCTCCTTTCTTCCTGCTGTCAACCTTCCCTTCTCTACTTCCCCTTCCTCTCTCCCCTTTCCACTTCTTTCTCTCCTCCTCTTCCCTCCCCTGCCCTCTCTCCTATCCTTCCCTTATCTCTCTCCTCTAGTTCGCACTCTTCATCTCATTTACTTGGTTTATTTCAGCTTCTGAGCAAGCTCCATTTTATGTTGATGGTATTTATAATTCCTTTTCAATAAACATATTTAATTTTAACCTGTATGCTCCTCCTTTTTTAAAAAAAAAATAGAACAAAAAATTATACATATAGAGTCTTTGTGCTTTTAACCACCCCCGGCTAATTTTGCCCGAGATGTAGATCTGGTTACAATTGTAACCAGATCTACATCTCGGGCAATTCTGACGCTATTCTCATCATTATCTTTATATAATTATACACCCTTACATGCCCCCAATTTGTGATTCTGTCTTTTAATCTCAATGATCTTCTGAAAGTTGGGGCAATTCAGCAATAGGAAGAGGTCATCTTGCTACCTGAGATGGTCCCCACTGTTGTTGAGCTTCAAAGGAAAAATGGGGACACAATTGGGGTGGTGTTACTTTATTTACATTCTTTCTTTGCTCAAGGGAAGGCAGGTTTGTCTGAATTGGGCGTACAAGGTGGGGGGGGGAGAAAGATTGCCTCTCCATTTTTGCCTTCTTTCTCTCGGCAGACCCAGAAGAGTTCCTCACGCTGCTCTTCCGAGTGCTAAAGATGGAGCCCCTCTTTCAGATCCGGTGAGAAGAATGAGCTGCTTCCTATTTTGTAGTCCCATGATGTATATTTGTGGTGTGCAGAACACTTCAAATTCAGACCGTCACAGATTTAAGACGTTCCATGGGGGGCCCAAAACATTTAGTTTGGAGGCAAAGAGGTCTGTTTTGTATTCAAGATGAGGTGGTTTCAATTACTCGGAATTCCCAAAGCACCCCATTGCATGTGTTTAACAACTGTTTCAGCTGAGGGAGAGAAGGAAATAGAATTGCCCCACACAATCCTCCCCTATTCCATCCCCATCTCTCCCTCAGGCTTACCCCACAGAATCCTCCCCTGTCCTATCCCCTTCTCTCCCTCAGACTTGCCCCACAGAATCCTCCCCTATCTTATCCCCTCTACCTCAGGCTTGCCCCACAGAAGCATTTTCTACCCTATCCCCTTCTCTCCCTCAGGCTTGCCCCACAGAATCCTCCCCTGTCCTATCCCCTTCTCTCCCTCAGGCTTGCCTCACAGAATCCTTCCCTATCGTATCCCCTTCTCTACCTCAGGCTTGCCCCACAGAAGCATCTTCTACCCTATCCCCTTCTCTCCCTCAGGCTTGCCCCACAGAATCCTCCCCTGTCCTATCCCCTTCTCTCCCTCAGGCTTGCCTCACAGAAGCCTCCTTTATCCTATCCCCTTCTCTCCCTCAGCCTTGCCCCACAGAAACCTCTCCTATATATGGCGACGTTTCGACGAAGTCACATTCGTCATCTTCAGGCTGCTGCTGACTACTTCAGGTTAGGTGTTTCCAGGAGTAGTGATATATAGGATATATATATATATCCTATATATACTCTCTGATTAGCTGCGATAGGTACAGAATAATAATATTTTTAGTTATAGAGCAGTGAAGTTACTGTGACCACAAAGCACCCCTAAATTTCTATTTGACCTTATTTTGATTGTTCTGTTTTGCTAGGCAGTGTACTCCTTAGAATGGTTTTGCAACCCTGAGGGATAGAAACTTTAATAAAGAAAATAATCCATGGTAGACTTAGTTGCTTACATTTTCCCTACATTTACAAATTTTCTCCCAGTTTATTCCAGACCAACTAGTATCCCCTAATCTAATTCTCTTTTTTCTCCTCTTTGAATCCAGCTCAGCTGGCCAGGACCCTCATGGCTGCATATTCTACCAGATATTTACTGAGGACCACCCTACTCATGTAGTCCCAACGGTTCAAGAGCTTCTGGAGGGATCACTGGTGATCGGGGATCTCAAATTCACAGAGGTGAGATGCAGGACCCGGAAGATAGGTAGATGCGACCTTCCTATCACTTCAGATATTGTTTTCAGCAAGACAACGTGTATCACATTTGAAGGATCGCAGGGTACAGAAGGTTGATCTAAGGCAGCAATGTCAAACTCAATTTCATTAAGGGATTTGTTTGATGCCGGGGGGGGGGGGCAGAGTGGGAGTGGCCAGGGTAAGAGTGGCCAGCTCAACATCACCCATGTCAAGGGTGCCTGTGGTGGCCTGAACACTCTGCCAGAGAAAACAGGCTCCTGAACTCTGTTTTCAGCTGCGATGGCCTCCTGCATCCCTCTGTCAGTGAAAACAGAGTTCGGGAGGGCTGCCTGTGGGCCTCCTGAGCTCCGTTTTTGGTGGCAGAGGCACCATGAGCCAATATTTCACTGTTTACAGGGTGGCCCCATGGGCCTGATCTAAACACCCCGCGGGCCAGCTCTAGCTCCCTGATGTAAGTTTGACACACCTCATCAAAAGTCAGAAACATCGACCAGATGGTGGTTGTGCAATCAGAGTGATTTAGTTCCATTATTGTAGCCACCAACTTCACAACAGGTAGTTCTCAACTTATTGTAGCCACCACCTTCACAACAGGTTCATTTAGTTACCGTTCAAAGCTACAACATCACTGGAAAAACTACCTTATGACCGTTTTCCACACTTTATGACCGTTGCTGCATCCTCGTGGTCACATGACCAAAATTTGGATGCTTGGCAACTGATTGATATTTATGCTGGTTGCAGTGTCCCAAGGTCATGTTTTATGACCTTCTGAACAAGTAAAGTCAATGGGGAAGCCAGATTAATTTAACAACCGTGTCCCCAACTTAACAATTCCAGTGATTCACTTAACAACTGTGGCAAGAAAAGTTGGAAAATGAGACAAAATTAACTTAACTACTGTCTGACTTAGCAATAGAAATTTGGGCTCAGTTATGATGTTATGTCGAGGCCCACCTGTATTAGATACTCATCCATTCTTCCACTCAATCTCATCCGGGTGCTTCCGTTCTTCTTGGCAGGCCCCTTCATGCCTTATCCTTCAGATGCCTCGGAATGGGAAGAACTTCAAAGCTTTCCGAACCATCCAACCCAGCCTGGAACTTGACCTCACGGATCTTCTGGAAGAAAGTAAGGGATGAGAGAGAAAAAGCACATGCCTCTGTCATAGGACTTCTCATCTGACAATCTAGGACTGTGATGGCAGTGGAGCCCTCTCTGTTCAGCACATGAGCTGTTCGGCTTCACCACGCATGAGAGCACACCTCCTGCCGGCCAGCTGATTTTCGAATCTGCTGTGCATGCGGGAGACGCATGTGCATGTGCATGTGGGAGTGCAGAAGGATGCCACGCTTCCTCCCATCCTGTGTTCCATTTTTGGTGCCAGGAGGCTTTAGGGAGGGCCTCTGGAGGCCAGGGGAGGCCGTTTTCACCCTCCCGGAGGCACAAAGAAAGCCTCCAGGGCCTGAGGAAGGCAAATAATGCCCTCCTCCCCATTATGGGGGATTCACACACGCACATGCAAGAGGCCATGTGTGCATGCACGGGGTAGGCCGCAAGTGCATGTGCTGGGGGGGCACATTGCATTGTGGGTGGAGCACGCATGTGTGTGTTCTCTCTCTCTCTCTCTCTCTCTCTCTCTCTCTCTCTCACACACACACACACACACACACACCACACACACACACACAAAATTTTGGCACGCGAGGACGAAAAGGTTACCCATCACTCATCTAGGACATGGTTAAGGGTGAAAAGTAGTTCAGTTTAGCATCTTATTCCTTTATGTCACTTCCACGAGATAGACAACAGCAGGAAATCACAGGAAAGCTAATAAAACTACTTTGTATTGAGATTGGCTATGATAATGATTATAATGAATATATATGAAGCGGTGGACGTGATGAACCGGGGTCTTGAGGCCGTCAGGGACTGGATGAGGGCTAACAAACTTGTACTCAACCCGGAGAAGACCGAGTGGCTGTTGTGTTTCCCTCCCAATAATTCGATCAGTGTTCCATCGCTCAGGCTGGGGGGTCAAATTTTATACCCCTCAGAGAGGGTTCGCAACTTGGGAGTCCTCCTGGATCCACAGCTGACTTTCGACCACCATCTGACGGCTGTGACCAGGGGGGCATTTGCCCAGGTTCGCCTGGTACGCCAGTTGCGACCCTACCTGAACCGGGAGGCCCCCACAACAGTCACTCGGGCCCTTGTGACCTCTAGGCTGGAATACTGCAATGTGCTCTACATGGGGCTGCCCTTGAAGAGCATCCGGCGACTTCAGCTAGTCCAGAATGCGGCCGCGCGAGTGATTGTGGGTGCACCTCGGTTCGCCCACATAACACCTATCCTCCGCGAGCTGCGCTGGCTACCTGTTGATCTCCGCGTGCGCTTCAAGGTGCTACTTGTCACTCATAAAACCCTTCATGGTAGTGGATCTGCGTACTTGAGAGACCGCCTCCTGCCAATTACCTCCTTGCGACCAATTAAATCGCATAGATTAGGCCTCCTCCGAGTTCCATCTGCCAGTCAGTGTCGACTGGCAACCACACGGAGGAGAGCCTTTTCAGTAGTAGCTCCGACCCTTTGGAACGATCTCCCCGTGGAGATTCGTACCCTCACCACCATCCAGACCTTCCGCACAGCCCTTAAGACCTGGCTAGCCCGTCAGGCCTGGGGATAAAGATTATAATCTGTCCCCACCTGAATGATGAATGAATGTTGTGTACTATTTTACTCTTATGTATTGTTTTGCGTTTATTGTCTTGTACCCTCCCTTCCCTATTTTATGTAAGCCGCCCTGAGTCCCCTCAGGGAAAAGGGCGGCCTATAAATATTAATAAAATCTAAATCTAAAATCTAAATCTAATAGAACTTGGAAATATGCATTGTATCCTCCTCCTTGTAGTAGTTCAGTAAATTAGAAGGGTGTTTGCCTGAGCCATTTCCATATCTTATCTTCTACTTCTGGACTTCAACTTCTTTTGCCTAGGTAAAAGTATTCTATGTGAAGGTTATCTTCCTTAATGGTTTCGTCTACTATGCCAACTGCCGTAGATACTCTGTGGAAGCTCTCAAACGGAAGTAACTATCTTCCTCTACTCTTTACACATAGCAGTTGGTTTGCGTTGTGACCTTCCAGCGGCCAGCAGAGCTGGCTGTAGATTTAGACAGTGAGAGGTTGGGAAGGAAAATGGCCCAGTCCTGGAGCCTGGGGAAGGCTTGGAGAAGGGCTCTGTGTTGGAAGCAGAAAGGGGACCAAGGCCATCTGGTAGTTATTTGCTGCCTCCAAAGTCTGACATCAGCGAGGCAGAAGACCAACGGGAGCCTGTTCCTAGTGTGCACGTGCGCAGAGCTGTCAGAAGGCAAGAACAATTAAGAAAACAGGTCGAGTTGGGAGTAAGGTTTGGAGATGACCTCCCATAAGACATAAAAGAGGAGCAAATGGGCTGTGAGCTTTTGCAGGAAGCAATTAGTACAAGCTTTGAAAAGTTCTGTTTGACCCTGTGCTAAATTTGGCCTTACTCTGCATTTGGCAATTAGATCTCTGGCAGCATTCCCAGGGAGATAAGGTGAGTGTTTATCAACATTCCCCTGAATGTTGACTGTGGCAACTCGAGCAGACATCTGTTGGAATCTTCACAGTCTGTTTCTGAAGCCTTATGGACTGTTAATGACCATAATTTACAGACTTATAAGTAAAAGAGGGTTTTTGGGACTAAGATTGTGATTTATGCTCTCTCAGGAAGTCTAGGTCAGAACAGTTTGATGTAGTCGTGGTGATTAAAATGGTGAACAATGGCCAGAAAGGCCCAAGCTAAAATATCCTTTGTTATGAAAATTATTTGGGTCGCTTTGGGTCAATTATGATTTGTTAGTTCAATCTAGTGAGGTGATTGTGGGGAGAAAAGGAAGAATGAATGCTATGCATGCTGCCTTGAGATCCTAGAAGAAAGGTGGATTGTAAACCTAATGACCAAACAAGTACGGAATGATGGAGAAGTTGCATGTTCCTTTTGACCTTCTTCTCCTTCACTGAGCTTTCAACCTTCACAATTTGCTAGTTTGCCTTTTTTAATATCTACCTAAACTTATGGCTTTCACTACATCTTGGAACAATGGAGATCCCTGAATTAACTGAAGGTTGACTCAGCCTTCCATCCTTCAGAGATTGGTAAAATGAGGAACTAGATTGTTGGGGACAATAGGCTGACTCTGTAAGCCGCTTAGAGAGGGCTGTGAAGCACTGTGAAGCGGTATATAAGCCTAAGTGTTATTGCTATTCCCATTCCTACTGTGCTCCTTTTGTCTGTGGGTAAGTTTCAAGTCATCAACTGATCCTCCCCCCACTCCTCCCGGTTTGCTAGCCCTGAGGAAAGAAATATTTGTGCTAAATGCCTTTTCCCTTGTGGGACAAATGGAATTTGTACCCTGTTTTTATCCCAACTTGGCAGTCAATTACAGAGTACTGAATGTCATTTCTCATAATCCACAGCCAACGAGTTGCTTTTAACTTCTAACTTAGCCCAACATTTCTGATTTCACCACTGCAGCTCCCCGAGAGTGTTCTGTATGCCAAGGACTGGCTGTGATGGAGTGTCTAGATTGCTATCAGGATCCTAGTTTCGGCATGCGACACATCAAACAGTTCTGCAAGATTTGCAATCAGCAGGTATCTTTGCGCCACCTTTCCATCCCAGGATACTCCCTTAAGCTAGGTTTGTCCGACAAAGAACATATAGCCAAAGTTCAGAGTTTTTCTGGTTAAGATTCTCCTCTACTAGATGCAGAAAAGTTGGAATGTATTTGACAGATGTAATTTTGTTGATGCTCTTGTGAGGGGGAAACCCTCATTGTTAAACTGCCCTTTCCAGTGTCAGTTGCATCTACTAAAAATTAGCAATTCAAGGTTTGAGCCCAACACACCAAAATAAGAGTCCTGTGCTTCCCTTGCCTTATTTTTTGTATTTATGTCAGTGTTCCGGAAAGGCCCAACTCCCGTGGAAAACTCTTGAAACAGGCATTTTCTCAAAGCTCCCATTTATTAGAATAAGCATACAGGCATATCTGGCAAAACCTGAATCTGGGATTTCCAGGCTTTCCCTCTGTAAGTCAAAAGCCCAAACCCAGCCCCCCCCCTCCCTGCATCCATCAATCCATCACATGATCCAATCCCAATCCATCCCAACTCGAGATATCACTTCAACCACTCCTCCTCCAGCTGCAGGAATACCATGACCTTTACTGAAAAAAAGAATGGTATTATGTCTAACTACATCCCCTCTATTAAATCCCCACTCCTAATTTCTCAAGCACGAAAATGTGGCAGCATGCTTTCTGGTGTTAATATGGCTTCCAAAATTGATAATTTATTCATTTGATAAATTTATTTTCCACCTATCATGCCAGGGGGCTATTCTATGTGGCTTATTCTGGAAATGTATATTATTTAAAAAGCTACAATTCTCTTCTTCTAATATCTGAGAACTCATTGAATAGAATATCTGTGTTCTGACCCAGCTCCCAAACAGGACAAGCCTTCTATAGTTAAATAAATGTTTCTTTTATTAGGAGCGCCATGAGACCTGGCAAAAAGTCTCTCTCTTTCTGTCTCTCTCTCTCAACCAATCTGTTCTACAGGGAGAACAATAGTTTATTCATCTCCTTCCCCTGCCTTTTATCCCTAGAGCTAGGATAGGGTTTCACTAGCAGCAGTGGTCCTTCTGTCCCAAGGATCAGCCCATAGATTTACACTGCTCTCCTCTCCTCTGCCTTCTGCACGTCCACGTGTCAGGCACTGTATTCAGCTGTTCCTGTCTCTTCAAGGCAACCTGAGAGCTCTGAGGGGGAAGAGGGAATGGAGCTGGCAGAGAGAGGGCAGGGCATGGAACCTGGGCCATCCATCAGCCTTCAGATGGAGAGTCAACAGCCACCAGATCTGGAGAAGGCTGAGGAGGAGGAGGAGGAGGAAGAGGAGGAGGAGGAACAGCTGGGTCCAGTTCCTGACATGCAGATGCGCAGAAAGCAGAGGAGAGGAGAGCAGTGGAAATCCGTGGGCCGATCCTTGGGAAGGAACAGCCACCACTACTAACAAAGCCCCACCCTAGCTCCAAGGATAAAAGGCAGGGGGAAGAGATGAATAGATGTGGCAGACAACTATTCATCTTCCGGCCAGCCAGACTTGTTAGCTTGCGTTGAGAGAAAAACTTTTTGAGGAGGCTGCTGGCCGTGCTAATAAAGGAATCTTTGAGTGCACTTCAGAGGGATATTTGTCATGTTTGGGGAGCTGGGTCAGAACAATATGGTTGCCGAACTGGAAAGACTCAAGGCAGATTTATTTCAGATCTCTTGGTGTTCTTTGGCCACTGCTCTACAGGTTCACAAGCACCGGGCCCGACGGTACCACCAACCCCGTCCACTGCATCTTCCTGAGGAGCTTTGTCACTTTGGCTCTTTGCCAGAGAACATCCCCCGCCAGACAATGCAGCTCTTCGCAGTTCTCTGCATTGAAACAAGTCATTACGTGGGCTTTACCCGCTACGGTCCAGATGTCCACCAGTGGCTTTTCTTTGATAGTATGGCTGACCGTGAGGGTGAGTTGTTTCAAAATGTCTTTTCCAAAGAAAACCAAGGTTTGCTTTTATCAATGCAATGTTTAGTTTGTGGAGTGGTACAGTGACCTAAAGGTGGAGCTTCGCCTCATAATCAGGAGGTTGTGGGTTCGATCCTAAGTAGAGACTGATATTTCTCTCTCTGGGCACAATGAGAATATACCTGCTGCAAAATTCGTCATTGGTGATGTTAGGTAAGCTCCCCGTTGGGAGACTGAGTACGTTCAGAGAAGCGTTGTGAGAGTGGTGTTGGAGAACACACAAACCAGCATAGAGAGGCACTGCAGTTTAAATAGGCTTTTACTTTCGTGGAAATAGAGGTATCAGAGTCCATCAAACAGTCCAAGTCATACACGGATAAGACAGTCAGTCATCAATGTCTTTCAGTTAAGGGATAATCCAAATAACATAGATCCAGTATCATATAATCAGTTCAGTACTCAAAGGTTGCTAGCAGTTGTAAAACTTACAATAGCTCACAGCACTTTCTAACAGCCAGCGTCCAAAACACTCAGATCAGACCAGACTAGCATCTAACACAGAGCTAACAGTCATTCTGGCTCCCTTTTATGGCCGATTGAGGGAAACAGCAACCAATCACATTTTACAGTATGATTTAAAGAAACAGGTACAGCATTATTACATGATTTATATATTGCCAACCCAACCGTTAGATTATATTCCTAACAGGTGACATGAAGGGCATCTGGCCAGTAAATACTCAGCTCCATTCAGTTGCCCCGACTCTACCCCACAAGGGATTACGGGGTCATTAAACAATGAAAAAAATGCTATATTTAGCTTGTAAAATCGGACTAATCTAGTGAATTGGTTGGATTCCAGTCGTGAATTGACTTGGAATTCTCCCTCTGTCTGAATGTTGAAACTGAATCTTTAGATTAGTTTGATTTGGATTGTTTGAAGGAATTCATTGGGGGAGGGGGGAATCCACCCTGCTTTCCATGTGGATTAAAGTATTAAATGTTGTCCAAATTGACAATGTTTGGAATTGGAAAGTACAGGGAGTTCTCAACGTATGACGACAATGGAGTCCAAAACCTATGTTGCTATGTGAGAAATGAGCTCTCCCCCTTTTACAACTTCTCTCACCACATTTGTTAAGTGAATCACTGCAGTATTAACATGGTTGTTAAGCTACCCCATTGATTTTGCTTGTCAGAAGGTCGTAAGGTCGTAAAGGGGGATCGCATGACCCTCCAGGAGACTGCAACCGTCATAAATGTGAGTCAGCTGTCAAGCAACCAAATTTAAATCATGTGACCATGGAGATGCTGCAATGGTCTTAAGCATGAAAAATGATCGTGTCACTTTTTTTCAGTGCTGTTGTATGGTCACTAAATGAACTGTTGTAAGTACAGGACTTACCTCTATCCCATTCCACAAATTAATCAATTGTTCAGTTTGCGGTTTGGTTGGTTGAATCATTCTCATACCCTCTACATTATTGTTTATAGGCGAGGTTATTTGCACACCTTGACTGTGTGGGAAGCTTTAATTAACCAACTACCATAAATCAGAAGTTGCAAGAGCAGGAGGCAAAAGAGATACATACCCGAATCTAGATCTTTATAAATGGGATTTAAAAAGTAAACAGAAGCCATTTTATCAGTTGCCTGAAGTCTAAACCAGATGTTTAGTTGCTTGGATAAATATCTTATAATGGTCTTATAAGCAAACATGGGGACTCAATGGGAATTTTTGCTTGGCCTTGGGGTAAAAAAATATCTTCCAAATTTCAGAAAAGTTAGTAATGGAAGAATCTTCAAAGATGCTATTGTTAGTGTTTCTCAATGCCGAAATCTCACTGATCAAAGGTTGGAATTCCAACAGTAAGTTGATTTACTTTCCCCTCTGTTTCTTTCCATGCATACCCTCCATCCTTATGCCTGTCTTCTTTTTTTTTCCCCAAGGTGGATTGAATGGCTTTAATATCCCCCATGTCACACCGTGTTCAGAGGTAGCAGATTACTTGGAAATGCCCATTGAAGCTCTGCAAACTTTGGATCCCAAATCTTTACCCTCTTATGCCCGCCGCTTGCTCTGTGATGCTTACATGTGCTTCTACCACAGCCCTTCCCTCAGCCTCTACAAATAAAGCTTTGGATGAGAGACAGGAGATTGTAGGAGAGAAAGAAGCTATGTGGCTGTACGTATCCCATGGCAGATGTGGCTGCAAATCTGAGACCCCCAAAGATGCTTTTTTCAAGAGGCAACTAGACTTCCTGGTTTTTCTTTGAAGACGTTTCATTTCTCATTCAAGATGGTGCTTCAGAAGAAGCTCTGAAGAGCTGAAGAAACTTCTTGGATGAGAAGCTTCTTCTTCAGCTTTTTCAGCTCTAGTTGCCTCTTGAAAAAAAGCACCTTTGGGACAGCCATGACTTGGATGATTGCAAATCTCCATAGACATTTAAACCAGATCCTTTGGGAGTGACAACCTGAGAGAGCACTGAATAATTCGGAAGCAAAGGCTGTATACAATTACCTATAACTTTTTCAGATGGAATCCATATTGGAATCTGTCCTTCCTTTCGGGCTAATCTAGACAAAATGTTTAAAAAATATTATATGAGATTTCCCCTGACCACTCTTCACCATTTTAAACATTTTAGGGATGGTGGACACAATTAAACTAACTCCATCCACTTGGAGCAACTTATCAAAGGATGTTTGATTAAGTAAAGGTAAAAGTTCCCCTCGTACATGGGTGCTAGTCGATCCCGACTCTAGGGGGCAGTGTTCATCTCTGTTTCAAAGCTGAAGAGTCAGCGCTGTCCAAAGACGTCTTGTGGCTGGCATGACTAAATGCCGAACGCTGTTACCTTCCCACCAAAGTGGTCCCTGTTTTTCTGCTTGCATTTTTACATGCTTTCGAACTGCTAGATTGGCAGAAGCTGGGACAAGTAATGGGAGCTCCCTCTGTTATGCAGCGCTAGGGATTCGAACTGCCAAATTGCCGACCTTTCTGATCGACACACTCAATGTCTGAGCCACCACGTCCCTTCTGATGTTTGATTATTGTATGTGAATACAAAAAAAAAATATGAAGTCTATCATGCCTCTAAGCCCATCCTCTGCTTGGGTACTTCTAAACCAATCCTGAAGAGACTTTTTCTAAATTTTGGGACAGTTCCAGTCACTCATCACACTCTCAGGTTAAAGAAATGGTGGCCCAAAAACAGGGTCTTCTCAGTAGTGATACCTTGTCTCCAGACACACAGACTTGATGGCAGTTCTGAAGTCCTTTGAAAATTACAAGGAGATTAGAATATGAATTGAAGACTTTTTTTCAAGAGAGATTGAAACGATGGTGTGACATGGAAAAATTGGATGGAAAGTAGGCTACTGAATTTGGACCAACCAATAGAGGATGGTGAAATTTTTCACATAGTCTGTGTTAGGACACAAAAATTATCCACCTTATGTATCCTAATGGTTATATTTACAGTTACATTATTTGTTAACAACATTGGACCTGCAATATTTTTTAGCTTTGAGACACTTGAGCTACTACAACAACTTGTTAAATCCTTTACGTTAAACAAAAACCTATTCATTTTTAAACAAATTTGTTATCAATAATTCAATATGATATGAAGATCCTAAGAAATTAATGTGATAAATAATTTTAGGTTTTATTATGCCTAGACCAGGAGTGTGAAACTCGATTTCACTGAGGGCCGCCTCAGGGTCGTGTTTGATCTCAGGGGACTGGGGGGTGGACGTGGCTGGGGCGGCATGGCCAGCATCACTCACGTCGGGGGCGCTTGTGGCAGCCTGAGCACTCTGCCAGAGAAAATGGCCTCCCAAGCTCCATTTTTGGCTGAAATGGCCTCCTGCAATCCTCTGCCAGCAAAAATGGAGCTCAGAAAGGTTGGGTTTTTCGCTGGCAGAGGCCCCGCAGGCCTCCTGTTTCCAGGGCAACCCTGCGGGCCAGAGCTAAGCATCGCCCGGGTTGGATCTGACCCTGGGCCTTGAGTTGGACACCCCTGGCCTAGACAATGAGAGACTGTTTGAACTTCTGTGGCAAGAATGTCACCGGACCTAAAATTATGACTTATAGAAAAAAATATTTAGAGGACCCAGATTGTTGGGGGCAATATGCTGACTCTCTGTAAACCGCTTAGAGAGGCCTGAAAGGCCTATGAAGCGGTATATAAGTCTACTGCTATTGCTATTATTATTGCACTCTGTTATGTATGTATATAAAAGGATTTTCAAAAACAACATTTTGTTGGAGATATAGTAAGGATATTGGTTCTTTAAAACACATGTTTTTATACTGTCTTGCACTCACCAAGTTTTGGGGGAAAGTACTAAAGTACATAAATATAATTTTGTAAGAAAAAAAACCTAAAATATTCAGAAAATAAAATTCTTTTGAACTACATTCCTTGTATTTGGAATTTGACAACTGGGCAACAGAAATGGATTCTCTGCATCCTTATTATGGCCAAATAACTGACATTATAGCATTGGTAAGATAAATATATGGCTCTCCATTCAATGCAGTCAGCGGACTGCCTATAGATGTAAAATGTATTTGGACAAATATAACGAAATATAATGTGGCTCGTTTAAACAAAATATAGTAAGTTAAAATTATAATTATATAAATCAATTTTATATATGTATATGTACTTGAATAATAATTACATTAGATAATATTGTCTAATAGAATTTTGAATACCGTATTTACTGCTAAAATGATACATCTTTTTTTCTTTTTTGTTCCTCCCCTCCCCACTTTTTAGAAGAACTTTCTGTGAGAGTGTATTTCCCCCCCCCTGTTGGCAAAGTATATTATCAAAATATTTTTTATGTTTTCCAATGTTGCATTGTTTTTCCAATAGTTACCTTTATTTTACAAAAGCTATAAAAAGATTTTTTTTGAAGAGATTTAACAGTTTTTCTATATTGGGAAAAGCAGGAGTTGCAATGTTGAAACTATGGCTTGGTTACTGCTTGATTTTTATTGCTTTAAAGGCTGCTCCATCTTTTAAAAATAAGGTGTATTTGTAAAATTTAGCTATCTTCAAGCATTGAGTATCACATTGCACAATATTGAATTATGGCATAGACAGTAAAAACTTTTTTAAAAAATTTAAAATAATGAAAATCTGGAAAAATTAGCATTTCTCTTAAGGAATCAACCATCTCAAAATGTGCTCTCGTGGGGAAAAAATTATACATGCTGTTGTGTAAGTCCAGTCATGAATAAGCAAGAACCTCTAATATTTTAACATGTATACAAAGAAAAATAAGTCATCAATAAGTAAAATGGCTTGTTTTTGTGGTATTTTGATTCATAATTCGAGGTTCTGCTTATCTTATTTATATGTAAGTATATATGGGAAATATAAACATTTTAGAAAAGCATCAGCACATATTCTCATGGATAATCCCATCTGTGGATAAACTGAATTTTTGGTGTGATTTTGGCCCCTAGAATTTTGGGCTTATCTGCCAATGGACATGGTAGGTCTGTCTTTGAATTTAACTTAAAACAATGTTATACACTATAATGTATTTAAAATGCAAATTATATTAAGGCTCTGTTTACAGGTCAGTGAAAGGGTAGAGTGTTGTGAGAACATTAAAAAGGGGATATTTAAATCAGTTAGTGAATTTAACTCAGAATAGTGAGTCATGCATTGCATTAAAACAGCTTTACTTAATTATGTTGTGAGAATCTTTGAAAGCAGATGTGTGAAAATTTTTATTACCTAGTTGTCTAGAAGAAGAAAAAAGCACCTGGAAAAGCAACTCATTGATTACAAAACTCACAGCTGAGACTTCACAGCGCATGGCACACTTTCTAAACCTGGCTGATGCATTTGCTCACTCACACTTATTGCCTACTCATTAGAGAAGACGCCATGAATTATGCTCATACATACAAGGGCTAATGGGATTCCAGCTACCAGAAAGCAATAGAAGGTTCTAAACTCCTTAATATCTATTGATCCAGTTCCTATGACTCTGCTTCCAGAAGCACAAGCCACCAGATCCAGCATGATGAGAAACACTATTAAGCCTGTTAATAGGAACAAGGACATTAAAAATTGCAAAATACTATACCTAGGTTCTCCTGTTACTTAGAGGCAGAGGTGGTATTCAGCCGGTTTGGACACACACACCCCGGCTCCAAAACTTCCTATGTAGCCTCGTTTTCAACGCCCCGTGCGTGAGCAAAGTGCATGCATGGAAGGCTGCATGCATACGTACTCACAGTTGCAAACCAGTGGTAAACCTAACTGAATCCCACCACTGCGTAGAGGACTATAATATATTAAGGTAGAAGCCTTTCTTCAGAATGATCCAACCCGAAAAGACCACAGGTAGAGAATATGTATCCTTCTGTGAAGGACATGGAGTTATGCCCAGGTTGGGGAAATCTCACCCTTTTTGAGAGTTTCTGGAAGTTGAAATTTTGAACCATCTGAAAAATACCAGTTAAACAAAATAATTGAACTGGATCAGTTAAAGGCATTAGGGAATCTCTCCTTGTGTTATTTTGCCTTTAGGGCCTCCGTTTTAGAATTTTGGCCACTGCCTTGTGGATATCCTTGTTCCGCAGGGTGTAAATGATAGGGTTGATTAAGGGAGTCACCACAGTATAAAAGACAGCAATTTGTTTGTTAAGATTGGAAGCCGACTCAGACTTTTGTTTCAGGTACATAGAGATGAGGGTGCCATAGAACAAGGTGACCACTGCCAAATGGGAGGCACAGGTGGAGAAAGCCTTGTGCCAACTAGCTGTTGACCTCATCTGGAACACCATGATCAGGATACGTGCGTAGGAGGTCAAAACAACTATAAGTGGACCAAGGATTACCAGGACCGATGTCCAAAACAGAATAGTTTCTGTTATATTGGTGTCGCTGCATGCAAGCTTAACTACTAAGGGTAGCTCGCAGAAAAAGTGGTTGATATGATTGGAGCCACAGAAAGTGTGCTGAAAAGTCAGAGTGATGTTGATAGCTGCAATTAGGAAACAAATTGCCCAGGAAACCGTGGTTAGCATCCATTGATGCCTCTTGTCCATAGTTATAGCATAGGTCAAGGGATGACAGATGGCCAAATAGCGGTCATAGGCCATGACAGCCAGCAGAAAGCATTCTGGGCCACCGAAAGTTGTGCTTATATACACCTGAATTGCACAACGGATAAAGGAGATGGTTCCGTTACCTGACAGGAGGTGAGCCAACATTTGGGGCACGGTGCTAGTGGTGTAACAGATCTCCAGGAAGGAGAAATGGCTCAGAAAGAAGTACATAGGAGTGTGGAGGTTGGGGTTGAGCTGAACCAACATGATAACTGCCAGATTCCCCAGAAGGGTAAGAGAATAAATGAGGAGAATTGTGGAAAAGAGTATCATCGGATTTTGTGATGAGCAGAAAGTCCCAACAAGAGAAACTCCCTAATAGAGGTGAGATTCTCAACCTCCATTCTGTTTCCTACCTACACAAAAAAATACAAGAAGAAACAGTGACCATGAGACAAAACTTACCAAAATATCAACCATAGGTACAAGAAAAGCTATTTCGAGGGAGAGAGACAGAGACAGAGGGGAGAGGGAGAGGGAGAGAGAGAGAGAGAAGGGGGAGAGAGGGAGGAGAGAGAAGGGGGAGAGACACAGAAGGAACTGGAGGGAAAGATACACAGAGGGAGAAGGGGGGAGAGACAGAGGCAGAGGGGAGAGAGAGAGAGAAGGGAGAGAGAGAGGGAGAAGGGAGAGAGAGAGAAGGGGGAGAGAGGGAGGAGAGAGAAGAGGGAAAGACAGAGGGAACTGGAGGGAAAGATACACAGAGGGAGAAGGGGGGAGAGACAGAGGCAGAGGGGAGAGAGAGAAGGGGAGAGGGAGAGGGAAGGGGGAGAGAGAGGGAGGGAGAAGGGGAGAGAAACAAGCAGAGGGGAGAGAGAGAGAAGGGGGAGACACAGAGACAGGGGGAGAGGGAGAAGGGGGAAGAGAGAGAGAGGGAGACGGAGGGAGAGAGAGAAGGGGAGAAAGACGGAGAGGGAGGGAGAGACAGAGACAGAGAAAAAAGAAACCCTGAAGATTTCTAATAGATCAGAAAACTGGATGGTTTGTCCCCCTCCATTGGATGGTTAAATTAGTGGATTTTGATGGCACTTACGTGGACTGATGACTGACTTGGATCTTCTCGGTTATTTCCCCTTTTGTGGAGAAGCAAGTTTTTTTCTCGCGCGCGGAGAAGCCGTTGCCGATGGACTCGCCGTCTGCGTCCTCCCGCGCTTATCAAGCCCATAGATCCGGTGCCAACCTCGACTGGCGCCTGGAGGTCGGAGGAGTGAGCCTGGAGGTCGGAGGAGTGAGCCGGGGGGTGAGCTCAGGTACCCCTTTCTCTCGCAGGCTGGATGGGACGGGAAAAGCCGCAAGTCAGGCTGACTTTGCTGCCGTGAATTAGTGCGCTCATCGCGCCCGTACACCTCTCCGCAAACTGCTACAGGAGCGGACAGGAGGACGGATCGGAAGAGAAGGCGGCGGCTTAGGTTATAATCCTGGGCTACCCGTTTCTGTTTCCCGCTCCGATCACTTCTAGCGGCGTGACGCCAGTTTGTCACTCTTTTCTTACCTATGGGCTGGTAGATGGGCTCTACTTATACCTGGCCGCGCGAAGAGTCGAACTATTTTCCAAAGCAACCAGTTCTAGAGGAGAACCTCTCTGCCTTACAAACCTGATTATGTGGGTTTTCCCACTGAGTAATAATTCTCTCTTCTGGGGGAGAGTTGAACGGGGATTAGTTAAGCTGGGTGTTTGGAAGGGAACCCCCGAAGTGAGGCTGTCCCCCATCCTTTTTAACTTTCCTGAAATCCCCCCAGACTCAGTTATCTCCTCAGGCTTGGGGAACTGAGGAGATAACTAAGAAGTATTGACATGGCTCAAGGGTAATTAACAGCTATCTCGTCAGCCTAATATGTTTTTTCTATCGTTTTTAAACTGTTGTGCCTTTTGTAATGTAAAAGTTTTTAATCATAATCATTGTTTGTCTAATATTTTTAGCCTTAGTTCCACAGCACCCACAGTCCGAGATGAAGAAATATGACAAATGTTTGTATTTATGTTCAGGGATAGGGGGCGTGGTGGCTCAGTGGCTAAGATGCTGAGCTTATCAATCAGAAAGGTCGGCAGTTCAAAGAAGGCGGGGCGTAGCAGTGAGAAGATGGAGTTTCAGGCTATTCCTGAAATTCCCCTATTCCGAAGGATTTTTGGACGGGTCATGGACCCTAGCTGTCCCGGAGACGACAGTGAAAGGTAAGGGGAGACCCAGTGACCTCAGAGACGTTCGCAAAGTCTCGGGGGGGGGGGGGGCTTGGTATTAACCCCTCCTGCCAATTCCTTTTTGAATTAGCTTTATGCTAACTGAAACTGCAGGTTGCCCCTAAGAATGGTAGAAGTGATGTCATCTGGTAAGCTGATTTTATTATTCAAAGAGAGATGGTCCGCACTAAAAATTTAAGCTAATTGAAATCAAAGAATAGAAGAACTTAGCGGCGAATTGGTCTTTTTTTATGGATTTATGGCCGGTGGTTACTTTATTTCTTAAACACTTCAAGGAATTCTTTGACATCCCCCCCCCCCCCGTGACTTTCTCTAAGTGGGTTGTAAAGCTAACCTTCTACTAATTAGCCCTTCACGATCTGACACTTTTATTGCTTGGCTGTGTTTAAGATCAGATAAGAACGCACAGCTTCCAGCGTGTTTTTACTTGCAATTCTAACTACGACACAACATGGCGTCGGAATATATCCCTAAGGGCTCACTTCAGATTCTTCTTTCTGCATTTCAAAAGCTGTTTGATTCATTTCAAAAACTTGAAAAAAAATTGGATTACTTGACTCTAAAATATGAAGGAAAAGGTGAGAACGTTGAATGTTTGAATGTTCCTGAAATACAAGTGGAAAATGTGAGAAATGACGTCTGGTCTATCTCAGAGGAAGAAAGGAATGCCATGCTGGAAAGGGGGGGAGCTATAAAGAAGATTTATTTTAAGAGACAGAGCGCAGGAGAAATGAAAACTCCACCCTTGAGAATTAAAGTCAACTTGAAAAGTTTTATAAGCCTGGGACAACATTATTATCTCACCAGTGACATTCTGAGCAAAAAGGTGCGAAGATATCCCTGTTTGGACTTGCTTATAAAAACATTTGGTAAATTTATTCAACGAATGGCAATAGGATTGAGAAGATTTTGCTATTGGAGAGATGTGCTGTCCCAGTGTGCTGTCCCAACAGTATATAGCTAATTTAGGAATTAAGAGCTGTCTCCTTTAAGAAACTACCTCATGGGAAATGTTACTACCTCATGGGAAATGTAGTCCCATAACATGTGACCACATCTGTGCTCCCTGATTGGACAGTGGGGTACTCTGCCCGGGAAATTGATTTATTACTGGGCACTCACTGAATCGCCATCGGCACAACCAGAAGCAGCTTTGCACCAGCAGCATGGGTTAGAGGAATTAATGTCTTTTTACACTACGTGATGGGACAGATCATGGAAAGTCAGAAGAATCTTAACACTGAACTGTAAGTTTTGCTATTAAGGATGCCTGATAATAAACGTGATCTGAAAGATATTCCTAAGCGTGGAGTTAACTGGCTGCCCGAGCAGAACCTCATTGCCCGGAGCAGAACAAGAGACATAGGCTGACAGATGGAAGAATACAACTTAAAATTAGCTAAATCTGATTACTCTTATTTGTAATAGATATAGCTGAATAATAATTGATATTGATAGTAATGTATATAATGTGGAGTTGATATGATAAATAATAATTGGATATGAGAAAGGAAGGTTGGAAATACTTTTGGGCTACACATAAATAATAACCTTTATATTACAATATTGTGATAATAACAATAACTATCACTACTAAAAAATAAAATAAAATATATACAGTTAAATATTAATTAATATGGAGAAAATGTTATGATATATGATACAACTACAAAGAAGGGAGAATGATAATAAATTATATTGCATGGAGGATGGAATTCTTGGTATTAAATATGATGGATATTCAGTTAAAATAGGATATGAGGATTTGATGTCAATAGAGGATTTTACAAACAAGTAAATGAAATGTCAGCATGTAGTTATGAATTAACTTTTTGGCATAGTTAAGGTTGAAAGACGTTTAAATAATTGTAGTTAACTAGAAGTGGAGGTATAATGATGTCAATATGGTAAACATTTGAGTTAAGATATTTGAATTAATATGAATTAATGGAAGAGATGCACCAAAACGTATTGTAACCAGCTGTGATATATATATATATATATATATATATATATATATATATATATATATATATATATATATATATATATATATATATATAATAAACCTGTGTTTTTTTTTCTTTTTTGTTTTTTTCCTCCCTGCCTTGTCTTTTGTTCTTTTTGTCTCCTTTGTTTTTGTCTTTTTTGTTTTTGTTTTTGTTTTGATTTTTTTTCCCCACTGGTGTGGGCATGTATTGTTTAAGATTTTTATTATTATCAATATTTTCAAATAATAATTACAGTCAAATGAAAATGGATATATGACAATGGTGATATGTATGAATATCTGAGTTAAAATACTTGAGTTAATATGAGTTATGTTTGTTGACTGTGGAGGAGATGTACCAAAGTTTATTTGTGACTGACTGATACATTTTCTATAACATGTAAAGAAAGATATTGTACTTGTTTTAAATTGAAATAATAATAATAATAATAATAATAATAATAATAATAGAATTTCTAAAAAAAAAAAAAGAAAGGTCGTCAGTTCAAATCCCTAGCACCGCATAATGGAGCGAGCTCCCGTTACTTGTCCCAGCTTCTGCCAACCTAGCAGTTCGAAAGCACGTAAAAATACAAGTAGAAAAAAGGGACCACCTTTGATGGGAAGGTAACAGCGTTCCATGCACCTTTTACATTTAGTTATGTCAGCCACATGACCATGGAGATGTATTCAGACAGCACTGGCTCTTCGGTTTTGAAATGGAGATGAGCACCACCCCCTAGAGTTGGGAACGACTAGCACATATGTGCAAAAGGAACCTTTACCTTTATGTTCAGGGATATCTGCCACAATAAAAATTTCACGCCTTTTCTACCTGCATTGTGATGTTCCACAGACTTAAACAATTCCATCTTGTTTACATACATCTACTCTTTTGCACTTTTTTTCTACCTTTTTACAGTTTTCCTGGGAATTGGATGGATTTGGCTAAAAGTGCTGCCCAGAGTTGCTTGGTAGAGAGATGGACATCATACACATTTTATAAACATATAAATAAGTAAACAAGCTCTTGGTCAGGGGGTGTGTCATAAACAATGCCTGAACTTTTGGAAAAACAAAGTCTAAAAGTGAATCTAGCCAAATCCAGATATATGCTCATGTTTCTTTATCTTGTTTATTTATTAAATTTATATGCCACTCACCTCCCCAATAAAGTGATTCTGTTCAATGTTATTGTAGCATTAAGACATGTGAAGAAAACTTACTTCTCCAGCCCTCTCAATTCCTGGCAAATAGATGGGAAGGAAATGGAGATAATAACAGACTTTATTTTCCTGGGCTCCAAGATCACCACAGATGGGGACTGCAGCCAAGAAATTAAAAGACGCTTGCTCTTGGGGAGGAAAGGTATGGCAAATCTAGATAGCATACTAAAAAGCAGAGACATCACTCTGCCAACAAAAGTGTGTATAGTCAAGGCAATGGTTTTCCCAGTTGCAATGCTTGGCTATGAAAATTGGACCATAACAAAGTCTAAGCTCCAAAGAATTGACAGTGCTCAGCTCACCCTCAATTGAACTATGGTGTTGGACAAGTCTTCTGTAAGTCCATTGGACTGCAAGGTGATCGAACTGGTCAGTCCTAGGAGAGATCAACCATGACTGCTCTTAGAAGGCCAGATCCTGTAGAGGAAACTCATATATTTTGGGCACCTAAGGAGAAGGAAGGACTCTCATGCTGGGAAAGATGGAGGGTAAAAGAAGAAAGAGATGACAGAATGAGGTGGATGGATGGATGGAGTCACCGAAGCAGTAGGCATGAGCTTAAATGGACTCTAGAGGATGGTAGAGGACAGGAAGGTCTGGAGGAATGTTGTCCATGGGGTCTTGATGGGTCAGACACAACTTCTCAACTAATAACAACAAATATTAGTTAAGATTCTTCTCTTGCTCTCAGTCATCAGAAACATCTGTATGTTTTACTACTACACTATGAGATGCTAAAAGTAATCTTAGCTAAATTGGCAATGTTTTCTTGTTCAAAGTTTCCAGAGCTTTGCTTCTGAAATTGGGGACTTTTCTGTTGCAATTATCAATCCCTGTGTAATTACTTCAAATTCACCTCTAAATCCTGGGGGATGGCTGAGCCATTAGCTCAAGTAGAATTATATTTAATGAAAGAGAATGATGGAGCAGGGAAATTGGCTTACAGAGGAAATGCTATTGTCGAAGGTGATGATATTTGCAGCTTTGGTTAGTCTGATTTTACCTCCAATGATGTGCAAGATTCGTAGAGCTCAATGCAGCATAAGTGACCCTCTGCCTTTTCTTCACAAGCAGTATCAGTCAGGAAATGTCATCGTTGTGAATTTGCTCTCTCAGCTCTATGTCTTCCAGACAATGATAGACTTCAGCAAACAACCCTCTAAGGAGCTCTTTGAGGACACTGTGTAAGATTTTATACAGAGAACACAAATTAAATTGAACTCTGAAGATTTTTTTCATGTTTATGTTAGCTTTACTTGTAATCATTGACATATTTTCTTTGCTGGATCTTCGTCCTCCTACTCTTCCTCCTTTTCCATCAACATTTCAGTTTCATAAGCTTTATCCATGACTCATTATCCATTATGAGAGGATTAGAAAAATTAGAGTTTGTATTTGTACTTGTTACGCATGCATTGATTGAGGTTCGTTAGAGGAATCACGCTGTATAATATTTTACTAACAGAAAATAAATTAATTACAACTCAAACACCTTTTCATATTTATCGCTTCCAGTGATTGCCAACATATCTTCTTTGGTGGATGTCACTCTAGTCATTTACCCTCTACTCCTCGTCCTTCCTTCCAGAATCACCATATTTCTTTTCATTAACCTCATCCATAACCCATGAACAGAACAGAATAACAGTTGAAAGAGATCTTGGAGGTCTTCTAGTCCAACCCCCTGCTTCAAGCAGGAAAACTTATGCCATAAGAAAGTTGTGGGGATGCAGTCGTTAAAATGCAGTATTGCAGGCTAACTTTGCCTTCCCACTGTCAGGAGTTTGATCCTGACCTGCAAAAGGTTGACTCAGCCTTCCATCCTTCCGAGGTGGGTAAAATGAGGACCCAGATTGTTGGGAGGTAATAGGCTGACTCTGTAAACTTCTTAAACAGGTCTGTAAAGCACTGTGAAGCAGTATATAAGCGCTATTGCTATTGCTTTAATTCCTCACGTGGTTGGTCTTGGGCAATTGAATGGAGCTAGTGTTTACTGCCTGGGTGCCATTCATGTCGCCAATGTGGAGTTTTCTTCAGCAGATATATTCTCAATATGCCCAGAGAGAGAAATATCTGCCTCTACTTAGGATTGAACTCACATCCTCCATATTGTGATTGATTATATCCTGAGGAAAAAATATTTCTTTTTTTCCCCTTCATTTTTTTCCATGATTATCTGAAAATCATCAAGCATTTCACAAAAATAGAATTTTGTATTCAGGAAAAGGATATATAACACCAAATATGAGAAAAGGAGGAAGAACAGCTAAGCTCCAGCTCTATGACGGGAAAGCATTCCTAGAGTAGAAGGAACCTCAGATAAAATTCTTTTTGATGGAATGATTGGAATATTTATATACTGCTAAAGCTGAAAGATGTGATTTGCAGTAGTGAGTGGATCTCTGTGCTCAGTGAGTAAATCTCATCTCTTGCAGTGAGTATCCCAAAATTCTTTCCTGGGCAATGGATTGGCTATGTCTTATAGAATAGAACATAACAACAATGTACATCTCCGGATACGCTTCAAGGTGCTACTTGCCACCCATAAAGCCCTCCATGGTAGTGGATCTGGGTACTTAAGAGACCGCCTACTGCCAATTACCTCCACACGACCTATTAGATCTCATCGATTAGGCCTCCTCCGAGTTCCATCCGCTGGTCAATGCCGACTGGCAACCACGCGGAGGAGAGCCTTCTCGGTGGTAGCTCCGACCCTATGGAACGATCTCCCCGTGGAGATTCGTACCCTCACCACCCTCCAGACCTTCCGCACAGCCCTCAGAATCTGGCTATCCCGTCAGGCCTGGGGCTAAAGATTGTAACCCGCCCGAATGGTATGAATGTTGTGTTTTAATTATGTATTGTCTTATATGTAAAAAGTCTGTTTTCCCCCCTTCCCTTTGGATTGTGAGCCGCCCTGAGTCCCCCCAGGGAAAAGGGCGGCATATAAATAAACCTTCTAATCTAATCTAATCTAATCTAATCTAATTCTTTATTGGCCAAGTGTGATTGGATACACAAGGAATTTGTCTGTGGTGTATATGCTCTCAGTGTACATAAGGAGAATAATACATTCATCAAGAATAAAGATACAACATAGTGATAGTCAAGGTTGCCGATAAGCTATCAAATCACACTAGGAAACAATATAAATAGAAAGATACAAGCAATATGGTTATAGTCATAAGTGGGAAGAGATAGATAATAGTAAGGAAGAGAAGAATCATTTTCATAACTGGTATTTTTCAAAGGCAAAACAGTCAGTTATGACACTTCTCATTCATTTCAAAATAATTGCAATACTAATTTAGTAAGTTCAGCTGTATGTTATGTCCTTTCATTTTAATTGAATGCATAGTTAAAAAATATGTATTTCCTTTTCAGGATCATGACTTCAATCTACCAGCACATCTTGGCCCTAGAATTTGCCATCAAAGAAATCAACAGAAACCCTCATCTTTTACCCAATCACACTCTTGGTTTTCAGATCTATAACACCTACTTCATGACAAGTTGGACGTATCGTGCCTCACTGGAACTTTTCTCTACAAAGGGCCAGTTCATCTCTAACTACAACTGTGATACACAGCACCGACCAATAGCAGTCCTTGGAGGACCTACTGCTGATGTGTGTCTACACATGGCTACCATCCTGTCCCTTTACAAGATGCCACAGGTATCAGCTTTGATGGAGCCCAGATCAAATAGATAACCATCCATGTACTGTTCCCTTATTGTAATGGATATGTTTATGCTATATTTTTGATATAAAGAGAATCATTTTCACAAAAATTGATGACTTCTATATACTTCAAGAGAATTCTGCTGTGGCATACTAAAGACTTTAAGGTTATGACCTTAAGCCTTTAGATCTTGTATTGTTCGAAAGACCTAAAAATCAACAAGTATGCTGTGCCTTCCCAAGGATTAATTAACTATTAATGTTTGATTGAAGAAAAACAATTACGAAAAATATACAGATAAATACAGAATAAATACAAAATACCGAATAACAGAGTTGGAAAGACCTTGTAGGTCATCTACTCCAACCCACTGTTCAAGCAGAAGACCCTACACAATTTCTATCAAATCACAGCCCAGTCTCTTCTTGAAAGCTTTCAGTGATGAAGCTACCACAACTTTTGAAGGCAAGCTGTAACATTGCTTGATTGTTCTCACGGTCAGAAAAATTATCATTATTTCTAGGTTGACCAGCCACTTCTAGGCTTAACCAGTTTCAATCCATTATTCCTTGCCTGACCTTCAAGTGACTTAGAAAATAACTTGATCCCCTCCTCTCTGTGGCAGCCCCTCAAATATTGGAAAACTGCCATCATGTCTCCCCTGGTCCTTCTCTTCACTAGTCTAGCCATGTCCAGTTCCTGCAACCGTTCATCATATGTTTTAGCCATCAGTCCCCTAATCATCCTGGTTGCTCTTCTCTGCACTTTTTCTAGAGTCTCAACATCTTTTAATACTGTGGTGACTAAAACTGGATGCATTATTCTAGGTGTGGTCTTACTAAGGCTTTATAGAGTGGTATTAGTACTGTATGTGACCTTGATTGAATCCTTCTGTTAATGCAAGTTAGGATTGCATCTAGAACATTCTAAAAACAGTAAAAAGATAAAAAGTATTTTATGGGACTATCTATCAGTTCCTTTTAATATTATTGAAGGAAGAGAAAGAAATGTGGGGTGAATTTAGGAAATATGCTGTATGCTGTAGAAAATGACAGCAATTGAGACAACAGAATTGAAGAAACTGGATGGATTCTAATAGGAATTTTACATTCAGAGCATCTAATGTACTATAAGATAAATTTTTCTATTGTCTGTTGCACTATAAAATTTGAAAATCAAACAGGAATGTGTATTAATATCTATTGTCATTTAAATGGCTGAATAATATCTTTTTTTTAAAAAAAAAAAGAGAGAGAATAAGTGTCCTGTTGCCTATTTCCTGTTTTGTTTTGTTTTTTGAAGTTAATGTATGGTTCCTCCACTGAAAGTAGTACAGAAAAAGAAGCTATTCTGTATCAACAAATGTTCCCGATTATGGACCATCAATATAAAGGAATCTTTCAATTACTGTTGCATTTCCAATGGACGTGGATTGGCATATTGACTGGGGATAGTGATAATGGTGAGAAGTTCATACAAGATCTGGTTCCCATGTTATCCCAGAAGGGGATCTGTCTAGACTTCATTGAAAGATTTCCCATTGTTGATTATTCGAATAACATTGCTGAGGTGGTGGATGTGGGACTTGTAATGTACATGGTGGTTATGAAAAGCACTGTTAATGTACTACTGGTCCATGGTGAAATTTATGGAATTTTAATTCTGAGGCTTCTTTCCACTAATTTGAAAGAGGAAGATGCACCATTATGGAGACAGGGTAAAATCTGGGTTATGACAGCTGAGATGGACTTCACTTCGCTTCCCTTTCTGAGGAATAGTGACCTAGTCTTCCTCCATGGTGCTCTGTCTTTTGCAATTCATTCAGAGAAGGTGTCAGGATTCCAAGAATTTGTTCAGATGAAGAACCCCATCTTAGAAAAAGAAAATAGCTTTATCAAGCTCTTCTGGGAAAGTGCCTTTGAATGTTCCTTCTCCATCTCTGTTATGAATGAAGATAAAAATGAGGTTCCCTGCACTGGGAAGGAAAAACTGGAAACTCTTCCTACATCTGTGTTTGAAATGGACATGACTAGCCATAGCTACTGCATCTACAATGCCATCCATGTGGTGGCACATGCTTTGCATGACTTCCATTCATTGATGGTGGAATACAGAGCTAGAGGACATGAAGCCAAACTGGAACATCTGGATCAAAAGCTCTGGAAAGTAAATACTCAAGCCAGGTTAATTACTGGCTGTTCATCATATTTACCATCCTAATCATTATCTTCTTTTACCGGCCCCATAACCTATTGTGTCTGGTGAATTTAATGGAGCAAGTTGAGTGTTTTAATGGCCAGATGCCATTCATGTCGCCAATGTGGAGTTTTCTTCAGCAGATATATTCTCAGTATGCCCAGAGAGAGAAATATCTGCCTCTACCTAGGATTGAACTTACAGCCTCCTGATTGTGAGGCAAGAGCTCTACCTCTTGTTCACCGCACCACATATTTATTATCCTTGTTCCAAACCTAAATTAATCCATTCTTCCAATAGGTTGTATCAAAACATGTAGTTTTGCTAAACGTCACCTTCTGGCTAACTATAATCCAAATAATGTATAAAAAGATATCTGCATATACAATATTATAATACCTGCACATTCATTAAGACAAGGATTTAAAATGTCTTATGCCATTTACTTTATTTGGTTTTGCAATATATATTTTATATTGTAAAACATGAATACATGTGTTCCAAAGGTTACCAAAATCATTTATTATTATTGCGTTGCCTACTCATCTCTCTTAAACATTGAAAAAATATTGGTATCTTTGAAATGTGATTTGAATCTTATCACTTTGAATTACCATATGTCAACCCTGAAGCTGATCTGGCCGAAGCCATTTTGGAGTTTCAGTGTTGTCACACTGGAGCTGAGGGAGGGGAGGGATTAGAGATTAGCTAGGGTTGTATACTCAAAATAGGATACTTTCCCCAGGGAACCAAGGACATTCTCACACCTGGCTGAAGGAAGGAGTGAAGTTACCACTTGTGGATGCTGCCATGATTGGGTCATGTGAATTTTTGTGTGATTGAGAGAAAAAAACTTTTAATTGTGTGAAAAACAAGTGGCCCTTCAGAGTTGGTTTTCACCAGATATGTGCCAATACAATATTTCCAATAAAGCTATTCTTTGAGGAATTCATCTGCGCCCGATTTTTTGCTTGCAATGGATCTATTACTTGGAACCTTGACACCTCATCTCTGTCTGTCTGTCTGTCTGTCTGTCTCTATCTGTCTCTCTCTCTCTCTCTCTCTCTTTCCCTCTCTTCCCATTTAGCTTAACCAATTAATGAGACGAGTCTCATTTAATAACACTGTTGGACAAAAGATTGCTTTCAATCAAAATGGAAAATTGGATACTGGATTTGATATTATGAATTGGATCATATTCCCAAATCTCTCTTTTCAGAGAGTCAGAGTTGGAAGGATGGAACCCATGGATTCCCAATGGTTCACTATTAATGAGGATGATATTATATGGCCAAAGAGGTTTAATCAGGTATGTCCAGTTCAATTTTGACTTGTAGACAAATATCTTTTTTTTAATCCCTTAGGGTCTGCTAATACCAAATCCTACAAAGAAATTCAGGTGGAGAATATTTCAAATTCTCCAAGAGTCCTAAATGTTCTCCACACAAATCTGGAAGCTACCTGGTGAGCCCTTTCGTGTCTTCTAAATTGGATGTGTGAATGGAGTTATGGGGGCATTTAAGAACTGGTGTTTCTTGTCATATTGAAAGAGTCTGTTTTCCCATTCAGCAAGAGTCATACAGATGTTAAAAAATATGGATATTGCAAAAAATTTGGATGTTGTAGAAAAATCAAATGCAATAATGGTCTATCTAGCTTTCAAACATACCTAACTACCTTAACCTAATTAAGCTACTTAACTTATTTAATGCTCTGTAGTGCTGGATGGTTGTATGGCTGAACACTTTCTCCAACTGAATTAATTCTTTCCTAAAACAGAAGTTTAACCACAAATGGGAAAGAGAATGACTGTTCAAGGACCGTCCTTAGCACTGTATTACAATTTACTAGAAATTTGACAGAGAAAACCATTCTCTCCTTTCCTTTGTGAACAGGTCCAACCTCTGTCTTTATGCAATAAGAAGTGCCATTCAGGTTATACTAGGAGCAAGATAGAAGGGAAGCCATTTTGTTGCTATGATTGTCTGAAATGTCCACATGGGAAGATTTCAAATCACGTAGGTGAGTTCTTACCTTATGGTATCCTGGAAATATACCTAATTAAACTGTGAGTCAAAACAGCAAAAAAAGGTTTAATTCAGCATTGTAGATTAATGTTGACAAATGGATGATATAAAATGTAGGAAATATATATGCACATATAGCTATACCTACAGGATATATGTGTGTGTGTTTGTAGATGGATGGATGGATAGATAGGTAGGTAGATATAGAGATATAGAGATAGATAGATGATAGATAGATACTGGAGAGAGACAGAGAGAGAGATACTGTATAGAGATAGATAGATAGATAGATAGATAGATAGATAGATAGATAGATAGATAGATAGATAGATAGATAGATAGATAGATAGATAGATATAGTATATACAATTGGTATAGATAGATAGATAGATAGATAGATAGATAGATAGATAGATAGATAGATAGATAGATAGATAGATAGATAGATAGATAGACAGACAGACAGACAGACAGATACATACATACCATATTTTGGAGTATAAGATGCACTTCTCCCCCCCCCCCAAAGGTTAATAATTTGGGTGCAATTTATATGCCAAATATAGTTTTTTTGAAGCTTTTTTTCAGCCCTAATGAGGTGCTAGTGAGTGAAGTGATCTTTTGGGTTTCCCCTGCTTTTCTCATTGCTCAGATGATCAGCTGTACTTTAGAAGCTGTTTTTTATACCCAACCAGGGGATAAAAAGCGTGCATATGCACGCACACTCAAAATCAGCAAATTTATATGCTGAATCTGACCAGATTAAGGACGGTAGCAGTGATGGGTTATGACCGGTATGCCCCAGTACGGGAGTACCTGTGCCTTCTGGGAGCACTAGGTAAAGTTCCGGTATGGTGCTCCAGAGGGCCCACCCACCTGCCCACGCTCATTACCAGTATTGGATGTTTTCAGGGCTTCTGCACACATGCACGGAGCATACAGTGCCTTTGCAATGCTCTGCTGAGCAGCTGGAGCATCATGGGTGGTAAGTACGTATGTACATGCTGTGCATGTGTGTGTGTGTATACTGCGTGAATTCATGTGGTGGATGCCTGGCCCCGTTGCACTGTACCGGTTGCAACAGGATGCAGAACCCACCTCTGGACACTAGCCAGATGAATACTTGGTAGGCAGAATCCTCTCTTTCTTTCACTTCCCCTGGCGGCACCCTGGCAGTAGCAGCTGAGCAAGGGGAGGAGAGGGGCTGGAGTAAGAAAGGAGGTGTGCGATAAAGCAGACCCTGCCACCAATGGTGGAGGGGAGCGCCCCTCTGGGTGTCATCGTGTCTCTGCTTAAACCTCCGCTGTCATTTCTTCAGCTCTTGTGACCAGGCAACGCAGGAGAAGAGTGGGAGAAAAGAGCAGGAGGTGGGTGGGTGAAGAGAGAGAGAGGGAGGGAGGGAGGGAGAGGGAGAGAGAGAAGAAAAACTCTCCCGCCCACATATTGTCTTCACCTAGGTAGATGGCACGGGCATGGCTACGACATGTGTCTTGCTGTGCCTGCTCCAATGAGTGAAGGAGATACCGGCCACATACCGTCCATCTGCATCCAAACTGCCCAGCAAGGTCGATCTGGAGCTCTGTTATCACCTACAGAAGCCTCCAGGAAAGCCTTGCTAGCCTTGCTGTATGAAGAAGTTCCTGAAGGCCTCTGATAGTGAAAAAATGGCTGGTGGTTATATGCGGAAGTGAGATGAGCCAATGGACAACATCCCCGCCTTTTTCGGTGGCAGAAAATTATAAAACATACACTGTTTAGTTTAGATTTCAATGCAATTTGTAAGTTGCTGATTTATTTTCTAGATATGGACGATTGCTTTCAGTGTCCAGAAGATCAATATGCAAATGCTAACCAGGATTTGTGTCTTCCAAAGATTGCAACGTTTTTGATGTATGAAGAACCTCTGGGGATCATTTTGGTCAGTTTTGCTCTTTTCTTTTCTTTGGTCACAGTTGGAGTCCTTTGGATCTTTATTAAACATCAGGACACTCCCATAGTCAAAGCCAACAACCGGAATCTCACCTATGTTCTCCTTATTGCTCTCTTCTTGTCTTTTCTTTGTTCATTATTATTCCCTGGAAAACCAGGCACGGTGACGTGCCTCCTTCGCCAAACTGCCTTCGGGATCATCTTCTCTGTGGCTATTTCTTGTGTCTTGGCCAAAACCATCATTGTTGTTCTGGCTTTCATGGCCACCAAGCCTGGGTCTAAGATGACCAAATGGGTGGGGAGAAGATTGGCCATGTCCATTGTGTTGGGCTGCAGTTTAATTCAAGGAATTATTTGCATTATATGGGTGATGACTTCTCCCCCATTCCCAGATGCTGACACAAATTCAGGGGCAAAAGAAATCTTTCTGCAGTGTAATGAAGGTTCAGTCTTCATGTTCTACTGTGTTTTGGGTTATATGGGCTTCCTTGCCTTTATCAGTTTCACAGTGGCTTTTCTAGCTAGAAAATTGCCTGATGCTTTCAATGAAGCCAAGTTTATCACCTTCAGCATGTTGGTCTTCTGCAGTGTCTGGCTGTCCTTTGTTCCATCATATCTGAGCACCAAAGGAAAATACATGGTTGCAGTAGAGGTCTTCTCCATTATAGCGTCTAGTGTTGGGTTATTGATTTGCATTTTTTTCTCTAAATGCTACATCATTCTCTTGAAGCCTGCACTAAACAATAGAGAACAGTTAAGAAGGAAAACATAAAATTATTTGTACTATTATTTCTTTTCTTTTTTTATTAGGAAACGTGTAAAATACACAAAACTTAGAAGTACACCACATTTACACAATACAATACAAAGAGGAACTTCCTGTTCTTTCTAATAGCAATTATCAATCGATACCACTCACCTTATATTATTTCCCCTTCTATTGTATTTCATTTGGATTTCACCATTCTTAACCCTCTTATTTTACTCATAACTATTATTTTTTGAGTTTTGTTATATTCCTTCATTGATTCTTGTTTCTTTCCTCCATCCACCTATACCATTTATTCCATATCTGGTAGAATTCTGATTCTTCTTTTCCCTGGATTTCTTTAGTTAGTTTGTCCATTTCAGCACAATCCATAATCTTTCTTATTATTTTATCTTCGCTTGGAGTTAGTTTGTTTTTCCATTTCTGGGCAAAGGCAATCCTTGCCATTGTAATTATATGTAGTATTAAATACTGGATTTCTTTTTTGTATTTCGCAGACATTATTCCTAATTAAAAAAACTTCAGGTTTCCATTCTATTTTAACCCCTGTTATTGCCTCCAGACAATTTTTAACCCTGTACTATTATTTCTAATTATCTGTAGTAAAATTGAATCATTTAATATTCCAATCCAATATTACTATCCTAGAATTATACCCTTTCAAATTATCAGGTTTAGTTCAGAATTTATAAGAAAAATAAACTATTATCATATACAATGTCTATTTGTCTATTTCATTTCTCTTGTTCAATCTTTTTTTTTTAAAAAAATATTGCAATCTATGGTACGATTCCTTTATTTATTGCTTGCTAACATAGTTATGTTTCAAGAAAAGAGGCATGTATTCTAAGTGTGACATTTTCAGAGACCATACTTGGATGTCCAAAACAGGCAACTTGGGTATTGATCTATGTTAGATATGGCAGGACATGTACTACTAGTCTGAATTAATCTCATTTTCCAAGACTCCAAAGAATCTCAAGTCATGGTGCAAGACATCACCTGAATCATCTCACTTGCCATTTTGCCCAGTGGTGAAATTCATTTTTTTTACTACTAGTTCTGTGGGCTAATTCCATTCCCATTCCACTAGTTCCATTCCCATCCCACTCCAGGGGAAAGGATACTGCAAAATATCCATTCCCACCACACTCTGGAGCCAGCCAGAGGTTGTATTTGTGACTTCTCTGAAATACTAAAAATTTACCCTACCAGAACCTGCTGAATTTCACCCTTGATTTTGCTCCATTGACATCTGGAATGGAAAGACAAGATTGGAAAGGAATTTATTCGAAGTGTGAACTGTGACTTTTTTCTCTGAAAGTCTGGGTGATACTCAAGGAGACCACTGATACCAGAATGGTGGCCCATTCTGGAAGCGAGGAAATAATAGAGTAAAATAAGAACCTGGTTGCAAGAAATAACAGGCCTTCAAATTCAATTTAAACCGGACATGTTTTTGTTCTGGATGATTAGAGGAACGTTTGCAAAGGTAATCAATTTTATTATAATACATATATGGACAGCAGCAAGAATAATATAGGTCTTGGAGATTGAATGAAAACTTATTTAGATATGAAAAGTATATTAATGATTGTAAAAAATTGTTATCTGAATACTTTGTTTTTAATATGAATAAGGGTACACCTATGGAATTCGTATGGGATGCAAGCAAAGCGTATATGAGAGGAGTGCTGAAGAATATAAATAAAACACATAGATATAAACAAGGGTTAAAACAAACAGAATTGGAAGAGGAAATTAAGAGGAAAGAGCTGGAGTTAACAATGAATCCAGGCGATACAAAGGTTAAGGAAGCAATCACCATATTAAAATCTCAATTTGACATGTTGATCTCTGACCAGGTAGCCACTAGTTTGTTATATGCGAAACACAATACTTTTTGTAATGCAAACAAACCTGGCAGATGGTTAGCTTATCAGATTAGGAAAAAAAGGAAAACTCGAAATATACCTAACTGACTTACAGAGGGAAGGAGGTGTTTCAACAGGATGAGATTCAAAAGGTATTTCGGGAATTTTTTACAGAGTTGTATAAAGAGGATAAAATTAACGGTTTAGATATAGACAGATATTTAGATAAAGAGAAAATACCCTCAGTTAAAGAAGAGCACAGGCAAAAATTGAACCAACCAATAACCTCGGGGGAAATTTTGCAGGTAATTAAGCAACTAAAGTTAGGGAAAGCACCAGGTACAGATGGTTTGACAGCGGTTTACTATAAAAATTTACAGTTAGAAATGGTAGAACCTCTTAGAGAATTATTTAATAAGATTCAAACGGAAGGCAAGGTGCCTCCATCTTGGAAGACAGCGTTTATATCTTTGATACCCAAAGAAGATCAAGATACTACCCAACCAAAAAATTATAGACCTATCTCATTACTTAATGTAGATTATAAAATTTTTACTAAAATACTAGCAAATAGGTTAATGCTGGTTATTCAACAATTGATACACACCGACCAAACAGGTTTTATACAGGGGAGACAGATGAAAAGTAATGTTAGATTAATTATCAATGCATTAGAATATTTGGGAAAGAACAACCAAATTCCTGCTGCGTTCATATTTTTTGATGCTGAGAAGGCCTTTGATCGAGTTAACTGGCAATTTCTGTTGAAGATATTGCAAAAAATGCAGATAGGAGATAGCTTTTTACAGTCAATTAAAGCAATATACCAACAGCAAACGGCACAAATCATAGTCAATGGAAGTTTAACAGACTCTTTTCAAATTGGAAAAGGTACAAGACAGGGCTGTCCTTTGTCCCCACTATTGTTTATTATAACTCTGGAAGTATTGTTGAATAAAATACGGGGCTTGGATGGTCTAAAAGGGATCAAGATTAGGCAGCAAGAATACAGAGTGCGCGTTTTTGCGGATGATTTGGTCATAATATTGGAACAACCGCAGGAATCCAGTATGGTTTTAATGAATACGATTAATCAATATGGTCAAGTGTCTGGTTTTAAAATAAATTTAGGGAAAACAAAAATATTAGCTATAAATATGAATACTAAACAAAAGGAAGAACTAGGAGGGATGCTAGGATGTGAGGTAGTCAAAAAAGTCAAATATCTTGGAGTAAATATTTTAACCTCAAACGGGAAATTATATAAGCATAATTATGAACCACTTTGGCATAGTATACAGATAGAGATGAAAAAATGGGAGAAATTGCACTTATCTTTGCTGGGTAGGATAGCGGCAGTGAAAATGAACATCTTACCAAAATTTTTATTTCTCTTCCAAATGTTACCTATACTTAAAAAAGATGCGAATCTTTTAGAATGGCAGAAGGGTATCAACAAATTTGTATGGGCAGGAAAGAAGCCAAGGGTAAAGATGAAAATAATGCAAGATCTTGCATTATGAGAGGAGGCTTGAAATTACCTAACCTAAAACTATATTATGATGCAGTGGCGCTATCTTTAATTAGTGATTGGACTCATTTAACTAATGATAGAATACTGAATATCAAGGGACACGATCTGGTATATGGTTGGCATGCTTACCTGTTATTTAACAAAAAATTGGATAAGAATTTTAAAAGTCATATCTTAAGAAATGCTTTACTGCGGGTCTGGAAAAAATTCCAATATAAATTAAATGACAAGATACCCATGTGGGCAATTCCTAGACATGCAATTGAAAATATGAATATAGCACAAAAACAGGATAGAACTACCTACAGACAGCTTCTCATTTTGGAAAGTGGGGTACTACAACTAAAATCTTTAGAGGTATTAAAAGAGGAGAAGATAGTTCAAACATGGTTCCAGTATGGGCAATTACAGGCCAGGTGGAAAATAGATCAAAAAATTGGTTTTATCCAAGTTGAGGATAATTTGTTTAAACTAATAAGAGATCAAAGTTTAATGCATATAAAGAGGATATATAATGTATTAATACAGATAGATTCAGAAACAGAATTAGTTAAAGATTGTATTATAAAGTGGGCTCAAAATATTGAAGAACCAATAATGTTGGATACATGGGAAAGAATATGGGTAAGAAATGTGAAATTTACACAAGCTCAAAACCTGAGAGAAAAATTTTATAAGATGTTCTATAGATGGCATTTAGATCCTAAAAAGTTGGCTTCTATGTATCCAAATGTACAGCCTAAATGTTGGAGGTGTGGTTCTCTCGATGCTACATATTTTCATATATGGTGGACCTGCCAAAAGGTTAAGGCATTTTGGATAAAAATATGGTGGATTATGCAAAATATCTTTAAAAGAAGGATAAAGTTTACTCCTCAGTTATTTTTACTAGGTATATGTACTGACTTTACAGTGGTAGAGACTAACTTGATTCTGCACCTAATAATGGCGGCAAGACTGTTGGTGGCGCAATACTGGAAGAAGGAAGACTTGCCTACAACTCAAGAATGGACATTGAAAGTTACAAATTTAGCCGAGATGGCTAAAATATCGGCATATCTTAAAGATCATTCAAATGAGAGATATAAACGAGACTGGAAAAAATGGATTGACTATATACAAAACAAATACGGGACTAAGAAATTCCAGATAGTCTATGCTTAAGATTAGGAATGATTTAAACTGTTCAAAGTTAGTGTAGCAGGAAGAAGCTAAGATCAATGTGGAGATGTTATTAACCTCTTTTTTAATTTCTTTTTTCTCAATATATTTTAGACTGTGTTTGTTAAAAATCTATACCGTGTACGGGCTCTGGGAAGTCGGGGGGTGGAGGGAGGTGGGGCGTTGGGGGGAGGGGGGGAGGGGGATATATACTATGTGTTAGATTTCAATGTAATGCGACTTCACATGTATACTGTTTCTCATTAATTTCTCTGTAAAAATAGGACAAGTTGAGTACATTGACATATAGTAGAAATACACCAAGGGGAGGAGGAGTGGGATAGAAGAAAGATGGGTAGAGAGGGCGGGAGAGAGGATGGGAGGGAGGGTGAGAAGGAAGGGAGGGAGTGGATCGGGAGAGAGGACTGGTAGAGGGGGAGGGGAAGTAGGGTAGAGGGGAATGATGGAGGGAAGATAGAAAGTTGGAGGGGGCGGAAGAAAGAGGTGTATGGAGAGTGGAAGAGGTATATTGGGTTTCTATTTTTGGGGGTATTGTTGACAAGAGGAATTGCTGTGATTATTGTTTAATGTTGTATGGCCCCGGCTATGCACAGTATATATGTGAGTGTATGAAAATGAAAAATGGAAAATAAAAACATTTTAATAAGAAAAAAGAATAATATATTCTCAAAATTGGAAATTAGACAGCATACCTACAGCATACCTTCCAAAAATATGATAATTAAAAAAATAATGGACTGAGCGGAAATGATCAAATTAACTTTTAAACTGGAAGAAAAAGAAGATAAAGAATACCATTCAGTATAGGATAAATGGTATGATTGGTTAGAGAACAGGAATAACAAATGAAAGTAGTCTGTGTGTGTGTGTGTGTGTGTGTGTGTGTGTCTATATGTATGTATCTGTGTGTATATGTATATAATATTAGGTTATAGAAATTATAAATATAAAGAGGAAATAGCAAATGGACAATGAATGGAAAGTATGTATGATGATAAACAAACTGGGATATACTGATGTCTTGGAATTGGAAGAATGGATGTAGAAAGTGGTTTTTATGTTTTGCTTTGTAAAAAGCCTAATAAAAATTATAAAATAAATAAAATAAACATTTAGGAGAGGTCTGTCAAACTCTTGGCCCACAGGTTGGATGTGTTATGTTCTCGCCACACCGACACCCGGTCTAGCGAAGGGGAAAAAAGTCATGTGTTGCTGCCATGATGACATGAATTTGACATTTTTGATTTAGGATGCCTAAACACTCTTCTTATGCTTCTACAAATGAAGGGAAAGTTTAGGAAGTTATCATTAGAATCAGGATCTCTAATGCTCTCATTCATTACAAACATCTGTATTGCTTGCCACCACACTGCAGAATTCTAAAAGAGATCTCTACTGCCATAGTAAAAACATGTTTTCTTGTTCAAGGTTCCCCAGGATTTTGTTTCCAAAATTGGGAATTATTCTCCTGCAATTAACAGTCCCTATGTAATTATTTCAACTTCAGCTCTAAATCCATGGGGGGCTGGGGGGTGGGAGGAAGGTGAGTTATTAACTCAAGCAGAATTATACTTCATGAAAGAGAATGTTGATTCACAAAAATTGACCTAAAGAAAACATGCTGTTGTCAAAGATGGTGATATTTGCAGTATTGGTTATTGTGCCTTTACCGCAAGTAGTGTGCAGGGCTAAATGCAGTGTCAGTGACCCTCTGCCATTTCTTCACAAGCAATACCAGTCAGGAGACCTCATTGTTGTGAACATGCTCTCTCAGATCTATGTCTTTCACAAAATGATGGACTTCAGCAAACGTCCCTCTGAGGAGCTATTTGAGGACACTGTGTAAGATTTTACTTACATAGAATGTTAGGAACATAGTCTAACAGTTGGGTTAGCAATATATAAGCCATGATAGTAGTACTGTATCTTTAAGTACTGCTATAAATGTGATTGGTTGCTGTTACCTCAAGTGGCCATAAGATGGAGCCAGAATGACTGTTAGCTCTCTGATTGTTAGATGCTGATCGTTGAATACTGTTTGTAGATGCGTCGTGTATTGCTCACCATGAATTACTGTGAGTTTTGCTACTGTTAGCGACTTTGTGTGCTGAACTGATTATATGATACTAGACTGTGTTTGATGGACCACCCCTTAACTGAGAATGTTGATGATTGACTGTCTTAACCGTGTATGAATTGGACTCTGCATACCTCTATTTTCCACAGAAGTAAAACACTATCTGTTTTTACAATTCAGTGTCTCCGTATGCTGGTTTATGCGTTCTTCTGGACCACTCTCACTACGGTTCTCTGCACGCACTCGTTCTCCTAACGGGGGAGCTGACCTAACAGAGAACATTAATTTGAACTAGGAAGTCTGTTCATATTAGCCTCCCTTCCAATGATTGACTTGACCTTTTCTTTGTTGGTTAGCCCTATCTCCATCCTCCTACTCTTCCTCCTTTTTCCATTATCCTCTTACTCTCCATTTCCTTTTCATAAGCCTCATCCATGCTATGTGATGATTGCATCCTACAATCCTAAAAAATTTCTCCTTTATTTCTCAGATTTTCCCACCATTATGTGAAAACAATGAAACGTATTATATTATTATTTTTTAATTATCTTGTGGGTCTTCATTACTAGCTATCCAGGCTCACATGTTGCCTGTAGGCTGCAGGTTGGAAATCTGTGCTTTCGAGCTTCTCTAACAGTTTCTAGGCTTACTTTTTAGGCATGAGTCAGTGAGGTTCTTTAGAGAAATTTCCTGGTAATAATAGTAATAATGTAACAGAATTGGCTAAATTTGGCTAAATTTATCTTTATATTAGCTTATTTATAATTCTGTTTATTATATTGGCAGATTTATAATTATAAACCATCTTTATATTTAATTCATACATAGCAATAATCTTTCTTCATCTGATTTCTACCTCTTATCTCTAACCACCCATAAAATCTATTCCATATCAAGTAATATTCTGTGTCTTCTTTGTCTTTTATTTTTAAAGTCAATCTGTCCATCTCTGCACAGTCTTAACATTTTCCAAATTTACTTTGTCATCTGATGGAGTGTTCTCATTTTTCCAATATTGTGCAAATACAATCCCTGCTTCTGTCAGTACATATAAAACTAAATATATAGTCCCTTTATCATAGTCCTCTGGCATTATACCCAACAAAAATATTTCTGGTTTCAGATCTATATGTTGCTTAATCATCTTTTTCCAATCAAGTATGTATTTTCTTTCAATATTTTCTTCCTTTCATACAAGTCCATCACATATAATAATAAGTATCTGGGGTAAATGTGTTCATATTTCTTTTTGTTCTTTCTTTGTTTTTCTTTTGTAAATGATGTACCCTGACAATACACTGTATGCAAAATGTTTATGAAATAAGAAAAAGAACTAGAAAAAATAATGAAACATCATGACCTGGTCATTGAAACTACACGGCTATGGATGAAGCATTTAACAGTGATACCCATTGTCATCAGGGCACTTGGCACCATGTCCAAGAATTTTACAAGATACATCAACAAATTGCAGCTTCCTGCAATAACACCAGTGGAACTGCAACAAATTGTGCTATTCGGAACATCTTATATTTTAAGAAGGTACTTGGTTGATACCTAGGACGCTGGCAGCAAACTGTATTAACCATTAGCACCAGTCACTGGTATTTGTAATGCATTTTTGAATGTTCAGTTGGCTGGATTTCATGTTTAATGAATAAAGTATATATAATAATAATAATAATCAGCAAGAAAAAAATCACAAAGTACCGGGACTTGCAAATTCAACTTGAGCAACTGTGGAAAAAGAAATTGGGTGTTGTCAAGATTGTAATTGAAGCCCTTGGAGCAATACCTAAAGGACTACCTCACTATTTGGAAATTCTAAATTTATCGGACTTGAAAATTCTGACTCTACGAAAAACCACTCTACTTAGAACAGCTTATATCCTCTAATGTTACCTTAACAGTTCCTAGGTCCTTGGTTAGGACTTGAGCTCCAAAGGCTGTGAATCTCACCAAAGATTAATCACATAACAACAATAACAACAACAACAACAATAATAATAAACAACCAATTGTCATTGGGGCACTTGGTACCATTTTACAAAACACATCAAGAAATTGCAGCTTCCTGCAATAACACCAGCGGAACTGCAAAAAAAAAAAAAACCCTGCACTACTCAAAACATTGTATATTTTAAAAAGATCCTTGGATGCTGGCAGCAATTCATATAAACCATTAGCACCAGTCAATAGTATTTGTGATGCATTTTTGAATGTTCAGTTGACTGAGTTTCATGTTTAATGAATAAAAGAGATAATAATAAATAGAGAAATGTTCCTGAGAGTTCTCATCTTAACCCTGTCTGCATTTTGGGGTTATCAGTTGATAAGTATTCATCCATTTAAAACAAAAAAAACAAAACAAAAAACACCCAAGTTATTTCAAGAGGAATCTCGATGATCCAAAACTATGAGCCGATGTGGCGCAGTGGTTAAATGCAGCACTGCAGGCTACTTCAGCTGACTGCAGTTCTGCAGTTCGGCTGTTCAAATCTCACCGGCTCAGGGTTGACTCAGCCTTCCATCCTTCCGAGGTGGGTAAAATGAGGATCTGGATTGTTGTTGGGGGCAATATGCTGACTCTGTAAACCGCTTAGAGAGGGCTGAAAGCCCTATGAAGCGGTATATAAGTCTAACTGCTATTGCTATTGCTATTGCTATAAATTATTAGTATAGTCAGCTAAACCATATTCTGTTTCTCTCTTTGTAATAGAGCCATCAATAGTACCTCAGAAATTACTGTCAATGATGGAATGGAGGTTTTGGAAATTTTAAAGAAAATGGAGTGATTCTACTCCTCCAAAAAGCATCAAGACTCTTTTGAAAAATCAACCAGTGACAGCATTTTCTGAAAGTATTACTCAAAAGAATGATTATTGGAAGATTGTCACCAAAATCAAAACAATTGCAATGCTGTTTTATCACAATCAAAGTATGTTATATGCTTTCATTTCAATTGAAAATATGTCTTTCCCTTTCTAGAGTCATGACTCCAATCTACCAGCATATCTTGGCCTTAGAATTTGCCATCAAAGAAATTAACAGAAATCCTCATATTTTACCCAATCATACTCTTGGATTTCAGATCTATAATACCTACTTCATGACAAGTTGGACATACCGTGCCTCATTGGAACTTTTTTCTAAAAAGGGCCAGTTCATCCCTAACTATAACTGTGATACACAGCAAAGACCAATAGCAGTTCTTGGAGGACCTACCACTGAGGTGTGTCTGCACATGGCTACCATCCTGTCCCTCTACAAGATGCCACAGGTATGAGCTTTGATGGACTCCAGACCAAATAGATAGCCATCAATGCCCTTCTAGCCTTCTTTTTATGTAAATTGTTTATGGCAGTAGTTCCCAACCTTTTCTTTACCATTTAAATACATTTTGTGGCCATGGAACATGGATTCTTCCCAAAATAACAAGATTATTCTTAAAACTGATGGCTTCTGATGACTACAAGGGAATTGTGCTGTAGATTATTAATGTCCACAGTTGTGGCCATAACTCTTCTGACATTTTGTGGTTTAAAGATTTAATTATCAATGTTTGTGCTATGCTTTCACAAAGATTAATTTTCCACTAAAGCAATTTTTAAGAGAAACAGTGACTAAAACTACAAATTTTCAGAAGCGTTCTCAGAAATACCTTATATAAAGATATATATTGAAGAGAAAATATAACTAAGCATATAGAGTATTCAAATGTAACAAACATAATGTTAAAGAGTTATGATATGTAGTTACTTACCAAGTAACTTACCAAGCACATCTAAATTATATTAAAGTAACCACAATATCTTTACAATCCCCAAGATATATCACAACTTTTGAGCACCCCTAATATTTGGAAATTGAAACTTGAAAAGTTTGACACACCTTAAACTATTCTCAGCGAGGGATTTTAAGGGATAATCTACCATCTTACAAATACAAACAATTAGGAAATTTTGGTGCAACAGGTTTGATCAATTTCTCTGATAGAGATCAGCCTTTCAACTGATGACATAAAAATCTCCATGTAGGATTCTCTAAATATGTATGTGAAATATCACTTTAGTCAAAATATGAATATATTTTGACCATTGATGTCTATATTGTAGCTTAAGAGGGTAAATAAATGTTTTAAAGAAAAACAAATGTCCTGTTGTCTATTTCCCAGTATTTTTGTTTTTCTGAAGATAATGTATGGTTCCACTATTGAAAGTAACTTGAAAAACGAGATGGTTTTATATCAACAAATGTTTCCAAGAATGGACCATCAGTATAAGGGAATTTTTCTATTATTGCTGCATTTCAGTTGGACATGGATTGGGATCTTGTCTGTGAAAAATGACAATGGTGAGAAGTTTATACAAGATCTGGTTCCCATGTTAGCCCAGAAGGGGATCTGTTCAGACTTCATTGAAACATTTCCAATCATTGATGACTCAAGCAGCATTGTTGAGTTGGTGGAAATGGGACTTGAAATGTACATGGTGGTTATGAAAAGCACAGCTAATGTAGTATTAGTTCATGGTGAAATTTACGGAATCATAGTTCTGAGACTTCTTTCCACCAATTTGAAAATTGAAGATGCACCATTATGGAGACAAGGTAAAATCTGGGTTATGACAGCTGAGATGGATTTCACTTCCCTTCCCTTTCTGAGGAATAGTGACCTAGTCTTCCTCCATGGTGCTCTGTCTTTTGCAATTCACACAGAGAAAGTGTTAGGATTCCAGCACTTTGTTCATACGAGGAAACCAAACTTAGAGGAAAAAGTTAGCTTTGTCAAGCTCTTCTGGGAAAGTGCCTTTCAATGTTCCTTCTCCATCTCTGTTATGAATGAAGATGAAAGTGAGGTTCCTTGCACTGGAAAAGAGAAACTGGAAGCTCTTCCTACATCTGTGTTTGAAATGGACATGACTGCCCATAGCTACAGCATCTACAATGCCATCTATGTTATGGCATATGCTTTCCATGACTTCCATTCATCAGTGCTGGAATACAGAGCGAGAGGGCACGAAGTCCAACTGGAACATCTGGATCAAAAACTGTGGAAGGTAAAACCGTAAGCAAACCAAGGTACTCACTGTATCTGCCACCCTGATCCTAAACAGGGGTACTATTCACTTACTTTCCTTACAGGTTCACAAATGTGAGCACCCGTCCACACATGCGCTCAACCCTCCATGCTTTGATCACACACGCGGCTTGCACACATGCACAGCTTGAAAACGTGTCTAAAGAGGACGGCATAGAGCCAGGGTGGATAAGAAAGCCACCCATGATTTTCACTTCCAGTTCCAGCAAACCGGTCCAAACCGGTCTGAGTGCCACCTCTGATTCCTAAACCTAAATGAAATCCATTCTTCCAAGGAGAATGTACTGTATCTCAGGATGTAGTTTTATTCAATGTCATCATCTCTCTAGCTCTATTCCAAATAATGTCATTATAAATTATTATATCTGCACGTGTATAAGGAATGGGAGCATGCAATTTTTCATTTTATGTTAACAGTGCTTCTTTATTTGGCCTTACAATATCTAGATTTTTCATGCCTTCCTGAATTTCCACATTTCAAGGACTTTCTTGGGTTACAGTATTTATTTCCAAAACAATTTGTTTCAAAGGAAGTCCATGAAGACTGTTTCTGTAACTGGTGTCTTTAGACGTCTTTAGACTTATAATATTTTCCACAGCACAGATTTGCTCTTTCCTTTTTAATAGTTTTATTAATTTTTGTATCAAACACATAAAACAAATAGTATATAAAAAGTAACAATAAGAAATTGAATCTTAATTAACAATTGAATATTGCGATAATTAAAATAATTAAATATTTCCAGATATGGTAATCCTTCATTTATGAAACAAAAGCACTAATATAGATATTATAAACTAAACCCCCCAATATTAAAATTCCAAAGCAAAACCCATCAAAATAATCATTAAAGATTACCACAGACAGGAAGCTACTATAATAATAATAATTTATTTACCAAAAATAATAATATAAATATTACAGACTAAACCATTACCTCCAACCAGAGATGGTTTTCACATAATTTTACCACCGGTTTGCCGCACACCGGCAACTAACTCACAAAATGTAAGTGTGCACTATCCTATCTTATCTTACCTTACCTTACCTTACCTTACCTTACCTTACCTTACCCTACCCTACCCTACCCTACCCTACCCTACCCTACCCTACCCTACCCTACCCTACCCTACCCTACCCTACCCTACCTACCTACCTACCTACCTACCTACCTACCTACCTACCTACCTACCTACCTATCTATCTATCTATCTATCTATCTATCTATCTATCTATCTATCTATCTATCTATCTAATCTATCATCTACCTATCTACCTATCTCATCTATCTATCTATCTATCTATCTATCTATCTATCTATCTATCTATCTATCTATCTAATCTATCATCTATCTATCATCTACCTATCTAATCTATCATCTATCTATCTGTCTGTCTGTCTGTCTATCATCTATCTATCTATCTATCTATCTATCTATCTATCTATCTATCTATCTATCTATCTATCTATCTATCTAATCTATCATCTATCACCTACCTATATCATCTATCTCAGCTATCATCTATCTATCATCTACCTATCTCATCTATAATCTATCTATCTATCTATCTATCTATCTATCTATCTATCTATCATCTGTCTGTCATTCTTTCTTTCTTTCTATCATCTATTTATCCATCCATCCTCTATCATCTACCTATCTCATCTATCATCTATCTATCTATCTATCTATCTATCTATCTATCTATCTATCATCTGTCTGTCTGTCATTCTTTCTTTCTATCTATTTATCTAATCTATCATCTATCATCTATCTATCCAATCTATGCATTTATCTATCCAATCTATGCATCCATCCATCCATCCATCCATCTATCTATCCCTCCATCCCTCCTCCCTCCCTCCTTCCCTCCCTCCCTCCATCTAACCTTGTCTTGTCTTTTTTTTCCCAATGTAGCTCAACCAATTTATGAGATGGGTCTCATTCAATAATAGTGCTGAACAAAAGGTTTCTTTCAACCAAAATGGAGAATTGGAAACTGGATTTGATATTATGAATTGGATCACATTTCCCAATCTATCTTTTATGAGAATCATGGTTGGAAGGATGGACCCCAAGGACCCCCCAAAGGGCATTGTTCACCATTGCTGAGGATGATATTGTATGGCCAGAGAGGTTTAACCAGGTATGGTGAGTTTCATCTTACCTTTAAGACCAATGTCTTTCTGTCGCTCCTTAAATTGTCATAGATTCAAAATCCTAGATGGAAAGTAAATTAAGCTACAGAATATTTCAAGTAGTCCAAGATTCCTAAATGTTCCCCCCCCCCCCGACAAATCTCTGAACTAGCTAGTGAGCCCTTGGTTGCAGTGGTGGGTTTCCATTTTTTTTATTATCAATTTGCTCATGCAAGCAGAAGTATCTGGGCAGGTGGTGGAGCCTCCTGCCACCGCCACTACCAGTTCACCTGATCCGGGCCCCCTGCCTCCGCCACTACCTCTTTGCCCGATCCAGGCAAAACCAGCAGAAACCCACCTCTGCTTGGTTGTCTTCTAAATTACAGTATGTGGCTACAGAAACTAGGATATTAAAGAGCTGATGTTTCTTATCATATTGACATAAAAGTATATGTTTTCCCATTGATACCAAGAGCTGCAAAAGAAAGAATGTGCTAAAAATGTAGCACACATTTTGGATTTTGTAGAACACAGAAGTAAATGTAGTTTATCAAACATGCATACCTACATACCTAGATTCCTACATACTCGTCTGAAAACCTTCATGAGTGCTGAAGTGCTGAATGGTTATAGGACCGAACATTTTCTCCTACAGAAACAAGCCTCTCGTGCAAATAAAGTAAAAGAGAAGCTAACTATCTATTAAGGCACAAAAGAAAAGCATTATGACACTCCAGTACTGGATTACAATTTTAAAAAAATGGTCAAAGCAAATCATTTTCTTCTTTCCTTCTTAAACAGGTCCAACCTCTATCTTGGTGTAATAGTAAGTGCCATTCAGGTTCTAGTAGAAACAAGATAGAAGGAAAGCCATTTTGTTGCTATGATTGTCTACGGTGTCCCCATGGAAAGATTTCCACCCAAGTAGGTGAGTTGTTGCATTTGGTATCCTAGAAAATATAAAGTACCTAAATAAAATGGTGGGTCAAAAGAACAATGAAAAGTTTAGACGAATGTTATTGTTCTCCCTGACAAATGGATGGAGTAAAACATGGAAACTAACCAGCATTCCGTTTATGGAATGGATTTCTACAGTGATACCCAGTAATGTTTTGGACCAAAGATGTTTTCAAATGTAACTTTACTAGCTGGATACCCATGTTTCGCTACTAAACTGTAAGGAGCCCCAGACTGCTTCCGAGTAAAGGTGTGGAATGTCTGCCAGTTTGAACTGAGGTAACAGAATGTGAGGCAACTGGCAATTGGAACAGAGATTTTTTCAGATGGGGAGGGGAAGTAGAATGTCTAAACTCCCAACCTGCAGGCCAAATGAGTCACACACTGGTCACGCTCATGCCCGGTTTAGCAAAGGAGGAGCATCAGAGAATGTTACCATAAGGGATTTGCAGTTTTACAAAATGCTGATGATATGATAGTCATTTCGAAAAATCCTTTCTTAGTGAGCACCTAGAAGCCAAGAGGAACATACGTGTTGAATTTCAGGTTTTCAGGCTTTGCGATTCTTGAGATTTCATGATAAGTGAGTGGTATTTGGCTTGTGTATATCTATATATATATATAGATAGATAGATAAAATGTCTACCAGTATAATTGCTTTTCAAACATTAACAAAAACTTATCTTTTTTGTTAACAAGTATCCTTTTTTGATTTTTGATTCTTCCCATGCAATTCCTAAGTTGTTAATTTATTTTCTAGACATGGATGATTGCTTTCAGTGTCCAGAAGATCAGTACGCAAACGTGAACCAAGATTTGTGTCTTCCAAAGATTGCAACATTTTTGATGTATGAAGAAACGTTGGGGATCACTTTGGCCAGTTCTGCTCTTTTCTTTTGTGTGATGACAATTGGAATCCTTTGGATTTTTATTAAGCATCAGGACACTCCCATAGTCAAAGCCAACAACCGGAATCTCACCTATGCTCTCCTTATTGCTCTCTTCTTGTCTTTTCTTTGTTGTTTCTTATTCCTTGGGAAACCTGATAAGGTGACGTGTCTCCTTCGTCAAACTACTTTTGGGGTCATCTTCTCTGTGGCCATTTCTTGTGTCTTGGCCAAAACCATCATTGTGATTTTGGCATTCATGGCCACCAAGCCTGGGTCTAAGATGACTAGATGGGTGGGAAATAGATTGGCAGTGTCCATCCTATTGTGCTGCACCTTGCTTCAAGGATTTATTTGCATTATATGGCTGGCAATCTCTCCCCCATTCCCAGATGCTGACATGAGTTCAGGGGCAGAAGAAATCTTTCTGGAGTGTAATGAAGGATCAGTCTTCATGTTCTACTGTGTCTTGAGCTACATGGGTTTTCTTGCCATTATTAGCTTTACAGTGGCATTCCTAGCAAGAAAACTGCCTGATGTTTTCAATGAAGCCAAGTTTATTACCTTCAGCATGTTGGTCTTCTGCAGTGTCTGGTTGTCCTTTGTTCCAACATACTTGAGCACCAAGGGGAAATACATGGTTGCAGTGGAGATCTTCTCCATTATAGCTTCTAGTGTTGGGTTACTAGTTTGCATTTTTTTCCCTAAGTGTTACATCATTGTCCTAAGGCCTTCCCTCAACAACAAAGAACAGCTAAGAAGACAAACCCACAGAAAAATGTAAATTATATGTCTCGTTGTTTTAGATTGTTTGTAAGAAAACTGAATCATTGGATGTTCTGATCCAATTCCACTTAATTTGAGTAAAGGTTTCAAATCTTCAGGTTTAATTCTCACTTGATAGAAAAAATAAAATATTACCATTTACATACTATCTATTTCATCTGTTATTGTCACTGTTTTTTTAAAAAAATTATGCTACTGTGGTATTACATTATTTATTTCTTGCTAACATAGGGAGGTGGTGGCTCAGTGGCTAAGATGCTGAGCTTGTTGATCAGAAAGATCGGCAGTTCAGCAGTTCAAATTCCTGGCACATGTAATGTCTGAGCTCACATTACTTGTCCCAGCTTCTACCAATCTAGTAGTTCAAAAGCATATAAAAATGCAAGTAGAAAAATAGGGACCACATTTGGTGGGAAGGTAACAGAGTTCTGCGTGCCTTCAGCATTTATTCATGCCAGCCATATGACCATGGAGACCTCTTCGGACAATGCTAGTTCTTCAGCTTTGAAACGGAGATGGACACTGCCTCCTAAAGTCGTGAACAACTAGCACATATGTCCCAGGGGAACCTTTACCTTTTATTGGGTATGAGTATCCAACCTTTTGGATGTCTGGGGCACATTAAGTGAAGAGCAATTGTCTTGGGCTGCATATAGAATATATATTATGGTTAATGTTTATAAATAACGAGCTTCCTTTATTTCTTATATTTTTATTATATCTGTGGGGCTGCATGCAGCCATGGGCAGTGAGTTAAATATGCCTGCTATAGAGGATATACTCTATAGGATAGACACAGGAAAGAAATATCCCGGAGAGGAGGGGCCGAAGTTGTGACGAAATGACATGCGATCTCAATGCTCTGAGATCGCAGTCAACACTTTTATCACTGGGGATCCCAACGGACCTAAACCATCCCGAAGAGATGGTGAATAGGAAGATTATGTCTTGCTGATCTCAGGGATATCGCAAAATCCCTGAAAAAAAGCAAGAGAAGATGTTCAAGCCGGTGATAAAAAATCCAGCCATAGGCTAACAAAGTCGGGGTGGCCCCAAAACGGAACGATGTGGAAAAAGAAAGTGTTTCCAGCTGGTGAGGAATTTTTATTGTTCATAAAAAAGGGACTGTCTATAAAACTTAAAAACCAATTTAAATCAAAGAATAGAAGAACTTAGTGGTGAATTTGAATTTTGGAATGGTTTTGGACAGTGGTTATCTTACTTTCTAAATGTTATTTACATGGATTGAATCTAAGCAAACCTTTTTCTTTCTTTTTTTCTGGTTCAAAGTTTTATTTCTTTTAAAACAAACATTTCATCATTCCTCAATCAGTAAAACATTGAAGTACAATTTTTTTTGTATGCCCCTCCCTCCCTCCACCCCCAACCCTCCTCCTCCCCCCCCCAACTTCCCAGAACCCGTACACGGTATGGATTTTTAACCAACACAGTCTAAAATCTATTGAGAAAAAAGAAACAAACAGATTAATGACATTCTACATCGACCTTAGCTTCTTCTTGCTGAACTAACTTTAAACAATTTAAATCATTTCTGATCTTAAGTATAGGCTAACTGGAATTTCTTGGTCCCGTATTTATTTTGTATATAGTCAACCCATTTTTTCCAGTCTCGTTTATATCTCTCATTTGAATGATCTTTAAGATATGCTGATATTGTAGCCATCTCGGCTAAATTTGTGACTTTCAATGTCCATTCTTGAGTTGTAGGCAAGTCTTCCTTCTTCCAGTATTGCGCCACCAACAGTCTTGCTGCCGTTATTAGGTGCAGAATCAAGTTAGTCTCTACCACTGTAAAGTCAGTACATATACCTAGTAAAAATAACTGAGGAGTAAACTTTATCCTTCTTTTAAAGATATTTTGCATAATCCACCATATTTTTATCCAGAATGCCCTAACCTTTTGGCAGGTCCACCATATATGATAATATGTAGCATCGAGAGAACCACCTTTTTCAAAAAAGCAAACCTTTTTCAAATGCATGGATTAAGTTTTCTTCTTCTAACTTTTCTTTGTGACTCTCTGTAAGCTACAGATTAATTTTTTCCTCTTTTATTGTTGTGGGTATTTTTTAAAAAACATATAGATTGGATTTCTTTGTCTAATTTGATATACAAAAGATATATAGAGGACTGGAAAAAAGCTGATGCAGTGCCCATCTTCAACAAAGAAAAAAATAGATCCAGGAACCTACAGACCTATCAGCCTGGCCTCAATATCTGGGAAGATTTTGGAAAAGATAAGCAATGAGTCAGTGAACACTGAGATGCAAACAGAGTCATAACCAAAGGCCAATATGGGTTTGTTAAAAACAGATCATGTCAGAGAAACCTTACTGCATTCTTTGATAAAGTGACAAAATTAGTGGGTCAGTAGAATGCTGTAGATATAATTTACTTGGGCTTCAGTAAGGCATTTGATAAAGTAGACCACAACCTATTGCTTGATAAGATAAAAACATGTGGATTAGACAGCATCACCACCAGATGGATTGTTTTGTAACTGGCTGACCAACCTCACTTAATGTGTAGTCCTCAATGACATGACATCTACATGGAGGGAAGTATATATTCGGGTACCCAGAGGATCTGGTTTAGGCCTAGTATGCTTCAACATCTTCATCAATTATTTGTATGAGGGGATGGATGGGGAACTCATCAAATTTGCAGATAACACCAAGCTGGCAGGAATAGCCAACACTCCAGAAGACTGGCTTAATATATGGAAGGATCTTGACAGACTAGAACATTGAGCACTATCAAACAAAATGAAATTCAATGGTGAAAAAAGTAAGGTTCTACACTTAAGGAAGAAAAATCAAACACACAAGTATAGTAGAGGTGGTACCTGGCTCAATAGTAGTAACAGTGAAGGGGAACTTGGACTCCTAGTGGACAATCTCTTTAAAAAGCCAGCACATTTCTTGGCTGAAATAACAGAATCAAGATCATGTGAAGTGATAATACCACTTTATAATGCCTTGGTAAGACCACACTTGGAATGTTGCATCCAGTTTTGGTCACCACAATGTAAAAAAGATGTGGAGACTCAAGAAAGAGGACAGAGAAAGTCAACAAAGATGATTAAGAGCCTGAAGGCTAAACCATGTAAAGAATGGTTGAGGAACTGGGTATATATCTAGTTTAATAGAAAGAAGGACTAGGGGAGACATGATAGCAGTGTTCTAATATCTCACGGGTTGCCACAAAGAAGAGGGAGTCAAGCTATTCTCCAAAGCATCTGAATGCAGAACATGAAGCAAGGGATTGAAATGACTGATAATCTCCTTATATGGAGTGGATGGAAACTAATGAAGGATAGAAGCAACCTAGAACTGTGACCCGACAAAAGCGCGAACATCATAAGCGCGCCGACAACACCGCGGCGCTAAAACCGCGATGTCAAAACTGCACTGACAACAGCGCGCCGACAACAGCGCGCCGACAGAAGCGCGATTTAATTTAAGGTAAGGTTTAGGGTTAGGTTTAGGTTTAGGTTTAGGGTTAGGTTTAGGGTTAGGGTTAGGGTTAGGTTTAGGGTTAGGTTTAGGGTTAGGTTTAGGGTTAGGTTTAGGGTTAGGTTTAGGGTTAGGTTTAGGTTTAGGGTTAGGTTTAGGGTTAGGTTTAGGATTAGGTTTAGGGTTAGGTTTAGGGTTAGGTTTAGGGTTAGGTTTAGGGTTAGGTTTAGCGTTAGGTTAAGGGTTAGGTTTAGGGTTAGGTTTAGGGTTACGTTACAATGCGCTTTTGTCGGCACGCTTTAGGGCTAATTAGTCGCTCATTCGTCGCACGGTTTTGTCACCGCACTTTAGTCACCACGGTTTAGTCAGGCACGCTTTTGTTGTGCGCGCATTTGTGGTGGAACCACCTAGAACTAAGGAGACATTTCTTGACATTTGAATCAATTAATCCATGGAACATCTTGCCTCCAGAATTTCTGAATGCTCCAACACTGGAGGTTTTTAAGAAGAGATTGGACAATCACTTATCTGAAATGATATAGAGTTTCCTGCCTGAGCAAGGGGTTGGATTAGGAGACCTGCAAGGTCCCTTCCAACTTTGTTGTTCTGTTCTGTTATTCATCCAAGAAGTTTCTTCAGCTCTGAAAAAAAAAGCTTCCTGGAATAAGAAATGAAACATCTTCAAAGAAAAACAAGAAAGCCTATATGCCTCTTGAAAAAAGCACCATTGGGACAACCATGACGTGAATGACTGAGAATCTCCATAGACATCTCTCCATATTGTTCTCATATGTATTTGAAATGCCTTTACACATTGTGGGTTATTTTGGAGACATCATATAATCAAAGTTATTTTTCAGACATCATATGATTGAAGTTATTTTTCAGACATCATATGCCAATGATGCAAGTGTGTTTAGGTGGAGGGCAAACCTGCTTTTAAGTCTGTTTAACAATTCTTTAGGTCTTTTGTCAAATATGTGATTGCAGGCATTCAAAGAGCATTATTTCAAAAGGGGCCAAAGGGCTTCCAAAATGGGTTTTGAGAGACAAGAAGCCATTTAGCATTTGGCCCATGATATAACTCTTCTGTGAATTAATATTAAGCTCCTTTTCTGTTAATATTAAACTCTCTTCCTGTCCTTCTACAAATGCAAGAAAAGTTACCTTTTGAGTTAGGATTATTTTCTTGCTCTCGGTAACTGAAAACATCTATATCTCTTGCCACCACACTGCAGAATTCCAAAACAAATCTCTGCTAAGATGACAAAAACATGATTTCCTTTTCAAAGTTTCCCAGAGTTTTGCTTCTGACACTTTTGGTTTTTTTACTGCAATTATCAAATAGCACTTAGACTTATGTATCACTTTACATTGCTTTATATCCCTTTCTAAGCGGTTTTACAGAGTCAGCCTATTGCTCCCAACAATTTGGCTCCTCATTTTACCAAACTCAGAAGGATGGAAGGCTGAGTCAAGCTTGAGCTGGTGGGATTCGAACTGCCAAATTTCAGGCAGCCAGCAGTCAGTAGAAGTAGCCTAAAGTACTGCACTCTAACCACTGTGCCACCGAGGCTCAATTCCTATATAATTATTTCAAATTCAGCTCTAAGTCCTGAAGGACAGGGGCGGGGTAACTGAGCCATTAGCTGAAGTAAAATTATACTTAATGAAGGAGAGTGTTGGTTCATAGACATTAGCTTACCGAAGAAGAAATGCTACTGTCAAAGATGGTGTTATTTGCAATGTTGGTTATTCTGCCTTTACCTCAAGTGGTATGCAAGAATCGCAGAGCTGAATGTAAGACCAGTGATCCTCTGCCTTTTCTTCACAAGCAATATCAATCAGGAGACCTCATAGTTGTGAACATGTTCTCTCAACTCTATGTCTTCCAGACAGTGATGGACTTCAGCAAACGTCCCTCCAAGGAGCTCTTTGAGGACACTGTGTAAGATTGTAATCACAGAAAAGATTAATTTGAACTAGGAGGTCTGTTCACATTAATATTAGTCTCAGTTCACAATGATTAGCATGATATTTCCTTTGCTGGATGTCCCTATCTCCATTCTTGGACTCTTCCTCCTTTTCCATCATCATCCTATCATCCTGCTTCTTTTCATAAACATCTTCATAATCCATAATCAGGATGTGATTATGATATCCTGCAGGGGGAAAAGATTTAACCTTCCCATTGTTTCCCCCCTCCCAATAAGGTAAAAAGAATAAATCATTCCACAGAAATAAAAATTAAAGGAAAGAAATATATAATACCAAATATGGAAAATGGAAGAGAAGAAGCTAAGATAAGCTGTATGATAGCTAGATATTCCTAGGGTAATAGGAACCTGAAGTAGGATTCCTTCCCAAGGAAAAGTTGGAATATACCCAAATTTCTGAAGTTGGAAGAGGTGTTCTTCCTCCTGAGTGGAGCTTAGTGGGGGATCTAAAGTCTTGCAATGGGTAGCTAAATATTCTTTCCTTGGAAATTTAATTTAATTTAATTTAATCTTTATTTTTATTTATTTCATCAAGCATGTATTAGATAACATATATAAGTATAAACATGATTATGAATACATGAAATAGATATGAATAAATGGGGTTGTTAGGACAGGGACGGTAGGCACATTGGTGCACTTAGGCACATCCCTTACAAACCTCTTAGGAATGGGGTGAGGTCAACAGTAGACAGTCTAAGGTTAAAGTTTTGGGGGTTTGGGAAAGAAACCACAGAACCAGGTAGCACATTCAAGGCATTGACCACTCTGTTGCAGAAGTCATATTTTCTGCAGCCGAGTTTGGAGTTGTTTACCTTGAGTTTGAATCTATTGTTTGCCTGTGTATTATTGTGGTTGAAGCTGAAGTAGTCATTGACAGGTAGGACATTGTAGCAGATAATTTTATGTACTACGCTTATGTCAGACTGAAGGTGGCCTCTGTCTAAGCCCCAAATTCCAAGCCTGGTGGTATAAGGTATTCTGTTGCGAGCAGAGGAGTGGAGGACTCTTCTTGTGAAATATCTCTGGACTTGCTTAATTTTATTAATGTCAGATATGAAGTGTAGGTTCCAGACAGATGAGCTGTATTCGAGAATTGGTCTAGCAAATGTTTTGTATGCTCTGGTTAGCAGTACAATATTATCAGAGAAGAAGCTACAGAAGATTAAGTTGGATGGATAGATCACAATCTATATGTTCTTGCTAAGGCATGAATCATTTTCTTTAAGGGGATATTTTACCAAACTACACATTCAGTTATCTTATGTTGTCCAGTAAGACCTAAAGCATTTCCAATAGTTTATGTTTTAAATTTATGCATGCATTGATTCAGGTTCTTTATAGGAATCTTCATAAGAGTTCTCATCTTAAAACATGTCCGTCTGTGGATTTTTTTCATTTTATTGAACAGACAAATTTCCAGATAATAAATCTTTTTACCGTAAAAAAAATTGGGCATTTCTTTTTCAAACATTGCCATGAAAATTATTTATTGCATCTACATTGCAGCATTAAAAATTACTAGTTGGAACATGTATGACATTCTGTGTAATAACCAATGTACTAAGTAGAGTCTTAATAAAGATTAAGAATGATTAAATTATAAATTCTCTCTAACATCATGGAAGAAGTTAAGCTCTCTTTTTGGGGTTAAACTCTTCTCTATTTCTACTCCCTCCATTTCCATGTTATGTATAAAAAATACTGGGATTGAATGGTAAATTTGATGCTTAACACATAATAAATGCATGGTTTGGGAGAATGCCTATATGAAAAATGCAAGCTATCTAGTTAATTATTTATTTGATGCCATCAATGCTATCTTACACCCCCAAATTGCTATCAACAGATAATAATTTAAAGAAAATTGAATGGCTCTACTCTTCCAGAATGCATGAGTATCATTTTACAATAAGTTTTGAAATTACGATATGTAAGAATGAATACTGGAAGATTTCATTTTCATTGGCAATAATTTTTCAAGAGCTATGGCAACATCACTTGTGACATTGCTCATTAAAATCAAAATTATTGCAATGTTATTTTATCATGCTCATTTGTAAAGGTTCCCCTCGCACATATGTGCCAGTTCCCAGCTCTAGAGGGTGGTGCTCATCTCTGTTTCAAAGCCGAAGAGCCAGCACTGTCCGAAGACATCTCCATGGTCATGTGGCCAGCATGCTGGCTCCGTGGTCATGTAGCCAGCATGACTAAATGCTGAAGGCACACAGAACGCTGTTATCTTCCCACCAAAGGTGGTTCCTATTTTTCTACTTGCATTTTTACATGCCTTTAAACTGCTAGGTTGGCAGAAGCTGGGACAAGTAATGGGAGCTTACTTTGTTACACAGCACTAGGGATTCGAACTGGCAAACTGCCAACCTTTCTAATTGACAAGCTCAGTGTCTTAGCCACAGAGCCACTGCATCCCTTGCTAATTTTTAGAGTATAATAAAATAAGAAATATTATCAATGCATGGTGACGAGTTATGTGTTTCCATTACCAGGATCATGACTCCAATCTATCAGCACATCTTGGCCTTAGAATTTGCCATCACAGAGATCAACAGAAATCCCCTTATTTTACGCAATCACACCCTTGGTTTTCAGATCTTTAACACCTACTTCATGACAAGTTGGACATATCGGGCCTCTCTGGAACTTTTCTCTACAAAAGGCCAGTTTCTTCCTAACTACAATTGTGATACACAACACAGACCAATAGCAGTCCTTGGAGGACCTACATCTGATGTGTGTGTACACATGGCTATCATCCTGTCCCTCTACAAGATGCCACAGGTATGAGGTTTGGTAGAACTCAGACCAAGCATCGTAGATAATCATCGATACCCTGTTCTTTGTTTTAAATGGGAGAATTTAGGATATAGGAAGGAAAGGGTTGTTCTTGAAATAAAGAGATTATTCTTAACAAAGCTTCCTTGGTAGTACAAAGGAATTCAGGTATGATGGACTAATTCCCCAGACTTGTGGCTATAAATCTTCTAATATTTTCTTTTGAGAGATCTAAGAATATTAAGGCGTGTGCTCTGCCTCTCTAAGGTTTGATTCTCTATTAAAGTCATATTTAAGAAAAAAATAGCATCTACTATCAGAACTAGGAACAGAGAAACAGTGTTTTGCCTGATAATTTATCAGTCTATCAATTCCAGTTCCCTTTAATGGTATTGACTGAAAATAAAAGAATGTAAAAGCAAGAAGTTGAGACTGGAGTGTGTTTATCTTGTATACTGTGTTAGGAAGAGTTGGAAGTCACTGCTCCCTTTTATTTCTTTTTCTCTTCACCTTTGTATTTCACACACACCCTCCCTTTTCCCTTCCCCATTTCCCACCCTTAATTTCCCATTTTCTTTATTTTTTGCATTTTATATTTTATATAATAAAATAAAAAATGATATTTAATGAAAACAGAAGAATGCAGGATTAATTGGGGAAAAGTTAGTTACAGGATATGACACAGTGGTGGGATTCAAATAATTTAACAACCAGTTCTTTGCCCTAATGACCAGTTGAGTATGTGGGGCACAGTGGTCATCTGACTGGGTGGCGTGGTCAACTCAATGTCACTCATGTTGATGGGCACTTCGCCTAACTTGTTACAAAGGGTTAAACGGAGAGGCAGTTTCTGTAAGCAGGGCAAACACGATTAAGCTAGAAACAACACCAGAATGTTTCCTTCCTGCCTTCCTTACAGGATTAGCCCTGTAAAGTGGGGAAAAAACCAAAATGAGATTTCTTCCAACAACCAGTTCTCCGAACTGGTTAGAAAGTTAACAACCGATTCTCTTGAATAGGTGCGAACTGGCTGAATCCCACCACTGATATGACAGGAATTGGAGCAATATGATGGAAAAATTAGATTAGTTGCAATGGAATATTACATCAGTAGTGTCTGATGTACTGTGGAGAAAATCTTGTATTCTTTGTTGCAATATAAAAGTGGAAAGCCAAACAGGAGGATGTTAAAAGCATTGTTTTAGTAATACAGTATAAAACTCAATGCTTCATTTCCAATAAAATGCAAACTATTAGGACATTTTTAAACATATATTAAGTCACATTTGCTGATACAAGTCTTTGGAATGATGACTTAAAAATTCCACATGGGATGTTCTGAATTTATATGTGAAGTAAAGGTAGAATCAAAATATGAAATATGTGTTGAACCTTAATAGCTATGTTGCAGGTTAAATAGGTAAGCTGCCCCACTCTACATCAGGGGGACTGTGTGGAGAGGGTCTCGTCTTTCAAATTCCTGGAAGTCCATCTTAGTGAAGATCTCACCTGGAAAAATAATATGATCTAGGTCAATGGTAGTCAACCTGGTCCCTACCACCCACTAATGGGCATTCCAGCTTTCATGGTGGGTGGTAGGGGTTTGCTATAACTCTGCTTTATAAATTTTATAAAGTAAAGTTACTTCCTTACTTTATAAATCACCATTAATTTGGAACCGGTGGGCGGTTAGAAAATTTTACTACTAATAGAGATACAAAAGTGGGGTGGTAGGTCTAAAAAGGTTGTCTACCCCTGATTTAGGTGGTCAGGACCGCCCAACAAAGACTCCTTTCCTCAGGGTCTTGTGGACAAACCAGGTGGAACAATGACTGATGACCTGCTTCTACCAGTCGATGAGCGTCTTCACATATTGCATTACGATATGGTATGCTGGCTTGACAGCTATGGATAGAAAGACACTACAAAGCATAAGGCAAAATATAGTGGGCTGTCCCCTGACTTCACTAGGTGAAATTGCTAGGACTTGCTTCCTTAGAAGAATGAGGAAAATCCTCAGAGATTATTCACACCCTGGTCAGCACTTATTTTCTCTCCCACCATCGGCCAGAAGATACAGAAGCCTAGCCATTCAACCAAACAGGCTGACAAATAGCTTCTATCGGTGGGCTATCAGACTTCTGAATGCAACATAACACCATAACTATTTAGTACGATAGACTTGCAGGGCTGGCATAACGTGCTACATGTTCACATTGGTGCAACAAAATATAATGTCACATTATGCACATATATGTACTTATATAGGATCGTCTGTTAGGATGATTTACTGGTCAGGGATTTTCTTTCTTCACTGTTTTTATTTAATTTGTCAAACACATGCAAGATAACAGGTATAAGTATAAACATGGGCATGAACAAAGGAAATGAGTACAAATAAATGGGGACAGTAGGACAGGGAAGGTAGATACATTGGTGCGCTTATGCATGCCCCCTTTATGGATCTCTTAGGAATGGTGTGAGGTCCAAAGTAGAGAATTTAAGGTTGATGGTTAGAGGTTGTAACAATGGAGCCAGGTAGAGCATCCCAGGTGTTGACCACTCTGTTGCTGAAGTCGTATTTTCTGCAATTGAGTTTGGAGTGTTTAACCTTGATTTTTTATCTATTGTTTGCCCATGTATTATTGAGGTTGAAGCTAAAGTAGTCATTTACAGGTGGGACATTGTAGCAGACAATTTTGTCTACTATGCTTAGATCAGACCATAGGCAATGTAGTTCCAGGTTGTCCAAACCCAAAATTTCAAGCCTGGTGGCGTAAGGGATACTATTGTGAGCAGAGGAGTGGAACACTCTTCTCATGAAATACCTCTGGACCCGCTCAATTGTATTTAATGTCTGATATACAGTGTGGATTCCAGGCAGACAAGCTGTACTCAAGAATTGGTCTGGCAAAGGTTATTGTGATGTATTTTATGTTGGGGGGGGGGTGCACTAAGGGAGTTTCATCCAATCTCATTGTACACAGGTTGTGCATTGACAATAAAGGTTAGAATTGAATTGAGGTAAATACTACTACTGCACATGCTACCTTAAAAGAAGATAATACGTATCCTGTTGCCTATCCGCCTGTATTTTTCTTTTTAAGTTAATCTATGGTTCCTCTATTGAAAATAATAACAGAAGAGAGGCTGTTTCATATCTACAAATTTCTCCAAATATAGACCATCAATATAAGGGTATTTTCCTATTATTGCTGTACTTTGGATGGACGTGGATTGGCATATTGACTACAAAATATGACAGCGGAGAGAGATTTGTACAAAACGTGGTTCCCATGCTAGCCCAGAAGGGGATCTGCTCAGCCTTCATTGAAATATTTCCAATCATTGATTATTCAAACAGGATTGCTGAGTTGGTAGAATTGGGACTTGGAATGTACATGGTGGTTATGAAAAGCACAGTGAATGTAGTACTCGTTCATGGGCAAATTCATGCAATTATAATTCTGAGGTTTCTTTCCACCAACTTGAAATCAGAAGATGTACCATTATGGAAGAAAGATAAAGTCTGGATTATGACAGCCCAGGTGGGCTTCACCTCATTTCCCTTTCTAAGAAATGGTGACCTAGTCTTCCTCCACGGTGCTCTGTCTTTTGCAATTCACTCAGAGAAGGTGTCAGGATTCCAAGAATTTGTCCAGATGAAGGACCCGGTCTTAGAAAAAGAAAATACTTTTCTCAAGCTATTCTGGGAAAGTGCTTTTCAATGTTCCTTCTCCATCTCTGCAATGGAGGAGGAAAATGTGGTTCCCTGCACTGGGAAGGAGAATCTAGAAGCTCTTCCCACATCTGTGTTTGAAATGGACATGACTAGCCACAGCTACAGCATCTACATTGCCATCTGTGTGGTGGCCCATGCTTTGCATGACTTCCATTCATCAATAGCAGCATACAGAGCTAGGAAGCATGAAGCCAAACTGGAACCTCTGGATGAAAAACTGTGGAAGGTAAACTTTGAATAAATCAGTTTCTGGCTTCTCACAATATCTGCAACCCCAATCCTAAACCTAAATTTAACGAATTCTTCCAAGGGGAATGTATCTAGGCATGTTCGTTTTCTTACATGTCATCTTCTCTCCAGTTGTAGTCCAAATAATATCATTATTTGTTGCTTTGCAGTGATATGGGCAGCAAACAAAAGTAGTACATACATAAAATGCTGTATTTTTCAGAGTATAAGACACACGTTTTCCCTTCTAAAAGAGGCTGAAAATTTTGGTGCGTCTTATACGCCGAATGTAGCTTTTTTGAAGCTTTTTTCAACCCTAATGAGGCGCTAATGAGTGAAGCGATCTTCCGTGATTTGCCTGCTTTTCTCTTTGATGCTCCCTCCAATGATCAGCTGTGCTTTAAAGCTATTTTTCAGCCCTAATGAAATGCTAATGAGTGAAGTGATCTTCCATGCTTTGCCTGCATTTCTCATTGCTGCTCCCCCCAATGATTAGCTGTTTTTTATCCCCAACCAAGGAATAAAAAGTGTGTGTGCACTCAAATCCAGCAAACCTATGTGCTGACCAGACTAAGGACGCTAGCCAGGTGAATACCTGGTAGGCAGAAAGGATTTATGAATCTTATCATTTTGTGGCAATCTGATCACACTCTCTCTCTTTCCCTCTCTCTTTTTCTCCCTCATTCTTTTCCAATGTAGCTTAGCCAATTCATGAGAAGGATCTCATTTAACAATAGTGCTGGACAAAAAATTTATTTCAACCATAATGGAGAATTGGAGACTGGTTTTGATATTATGAATTGGATCACATTCCCCAATCTATCTTTTCTGAGAGTCAGAGTTGGAAGGATGGATCCCATGGATTCCCAGAAAGCATTGTTCACCATTGATGAGGCTGATATTGTATGGCCCATGAGATTTAACCAGGCATGGCCAGTTTTATTTTGGGTTTTTAGAGAAATAGCTTTTCTGTCATCCCTCAAGTTGACTTAGATTCAAAATCCTACAGTCAACCCTGAAGTGAGCCTGGCTGAAGCCATCTTGGAGACTCCAGGGTTGCCAGACAATGGTGGGAGGGGGGAAATAGTTAAATGGAGTTTTGTAGCCAAAAAAATAAAGTTTTCCCATGAGAACCAAGGTCATTTGTACAGAGGCTGGCCAGAGGAGGAGCCAGTAACCAAGCAACTGGCCAGTACTTGGATTAGACAACATGGCCAGTGACTTGGGGAGAAAGGAGAAACTTTTACTTTTAATCAGGTGAAAGTCGTGGAAAATTTCAGAATCAGATTTCACCAGTTGTGCCAATATGATGTATCCAATAAATATTTCTTTGAGGAGTTTGCCTGCCTCAGAGTCTTACTTCCTATGGGTGCATTACTTGGAATGCTCACACCCATAGAGAAATTAGATTCAGGTGCAAAATATTACAAATACTTCAAGATTCCTAACAATTCTCCAGACAAATCTGGGGACTAGTTCAATGTTTCTCTATCTGAAGTCTTGGATGCTTTCCATGTTAGGTTTATGAATTGAGAAATGGGAGTATTTAAGAAGTAGAATTGATATTTCTTCTCATATTGAAATGCAAGTGTGTTTTCCTATTCAGCAATATTGAAAGTGTGTTTTCCTATTCAGCAAGACCCATCCAGATGTGGAAAAGAAAGGTTGTGCCAAGGACATTGAAAATATTTTGGATTTTGATGAAAAATCAAAGGAAATAATTGCAACATGCCACCCTACTTTTTAATCATAATTTAAGGCTATGTGTGCTGAATGTTGTGTGGCTGAGCACTGTCTCCAACTGAAGTAATTCTTCACTCTTGTAAATAAGCTAAAACTGAAGATTAATATAATAAAGGAAAAGGCTAATGACACTCGTTAGTACTGTATTACAATTAAAAAAAATTGTCAAAGATAAAGCCTTTTCTTTTTCCTTCTTGAACAGGTCCAACCTCTGTCTTTGTGTAATAGCAAGTGCCGTTCAGGTCATGCCAGGTGCAAGATAGAGGGAAAGCCGTTTTGTTGTTATGATTGCCTACGATGTCCACATGGGAAGATTTCCAACCAAATTGGTGAGTTCTTGCATTTGTATCCTAGAAAATATACCTAAATAAACTTATGAGTCAGGACAAAAATGAAAAGTTTAGACTGATGCTGTAGATCAGGAATGTCCAACTTGTGCCAATATGAGACATATCATGAATGTTATCCCATTCGCTAAAACAGGGGGACATGGCCAGTGTGTGATGTATCCGCCCTATGGGCCGCGAGTTTGACACCCCTGCTCTAGATTAAATGTTCCCTTTGACAAATGGATGGACTAAAATGTAATATATTGATCAGCATACAGTTTATGGAATGGATGTCAGCAGTGATGTTGAGGATGTCTTTGTTCCAGGTAATGAGTCTTGGAACAAAAGGATTTACCAGTGTGTTTGATTTCCATATGTTGTAAAATCAGTTCTTTTATAGTGCTCAGGTTTGATACTTTCAATGCAATTTGTAAGTTGCTAATTTGTTTTTCTAGATATGGATGATTGTTTTCAGTGTCCAAGTGATCAATACGCAAATGCGAACCAGGATTTGTGTCTTCCAAAGATTGCAACATTTTTGATGTATGAAGAAACTTTGGGGATCGTTTTGGTCAGTTCTGCTCTTTTCTTTTCTTTGATCACAACTGGAATCCTTTGGATCTTTATTAAGCATCAGGACACTCCCATAGTCAAAGCCAATAACCGGAATCTCACCTATGCTCTCCTTATTGCTCTCTTCTTGTCTTTTCTTTGTTCATTTTTATTCCTTGGAAAACCAGGTAAGGTGACGTGCCTCCTTCGCCAAACTACCTTCGGGATCATCTTCTCTGTGGCTATTTCTTGTGTCTTGGCCAAAACCATCATTGTAGTTCTGGCTTTCATGGCCACCAAGCCTGGGTCTAAGATGACCAAATGGGTGGGGAGAAGATTGGCCATGTCCATTGTGTTAAGCTGCAGTTTAATTCAAGGAATTATTTGTACTATATGGGTGACAACTTCTCCCCCATTTCCAGATGCTGACACCAATTCAGGGTCCGAAGAAATCTTTCTGCAGTGTAATGAAGGTTCAGTCTTCATGTTCTCCTGTGTCTTGAGCTACATGGGTTTCCTTGCCATTATCAGCTTCATGATGGCTTTTCTAGCAAGGAAATTGCCTGATGCTTTCAATGAAGCCAAGTTTATTACCTTTAGTATGTTGGTCTTCTGCAGTGTCTGGTTGTCCTTTATTCCAACATATCTGAGCATCAAAGGAAAATACATGGTTGCTGTGGAGATCTTCTCTATTATTGCTTCTAGTGTTGGGTTACTGGTTTGTATTTTTTCCCCTAAATGCTACATCATTGTCTTGAGACCTGATCTGAACAACAGAGAACAGCTAAGAAGACAAACCTACAGAAAAACATAAAATTCTGCCTCTCATTTTTTCATATCCAGATTGATCTATTTTTCAGAATAGATCAGATTTTCAGATCTGGAAACAAATCATTGAAAATTGTAATCCAATATCAACTTAGTTTGATTTACACTTTTTCAAATCTTTGAGTTCAATTTTCAGTTTATAAGCAAAATATACTATTGCATAGTATATTTATGTACTATCTATTTCATTTGTGTTGACCAGTAATTATTTAAAAATCTTTGATTTAAATCTCTTCTACAACAAGTACTCTTCAATTTATGACTGATCACTTAGTAGCCATTTGAAATTATAATTTCCCCCCTGGAAATCTGAATTTACTTCTATTTTCTGGGGAGGGGGATGGTGATTCATGCAATGGGTCGCTTAATGACTGTTGCATCTACTATTGCCATGTTTGCTTAAAGACGAGTAATTGCAAAACAAAAATTGCACAGGTTTTTTTTAAAAATTAACCATAGTCATTTAATGACTAGAATAGTATATACCATGGTGGCTCAGTGGTTAAGACACTGAGCTTGTTGATCAGAAAGGTCGGCAGTTCAGCGGTTCGAATCCCCAGTGGCGCGTAACAGAGTGAGCTCCCATTACTTGTCCCAGCTTCTGCCAACCTAGCAGTTCAAAAGCATGTAAAAATGCAAGTAGAAAAATAGGGACCATATGCCTTCAGTGTTTACTTATGCCGGCCACATGACCACGAAGGCATCCCCGGACAATGGCTTTGACAGTGTCCTTGGACAGTGGCTCCTCAGTCTTTGGCTTTGAAACAGAAATGAGACCACGCCCTAGAATCAGGAATGACTAGCACAAATGTGCAAGAGGAACTTTTACCTTTACCTATAGTATATGACCATATGTCCAAGCCAAATTAGTGTAATAATCCAAGGAGCATCTATGTTTTATTATTTATCGCTGGCTAACATAATGTGATTTCAAGAGAAGGCATGTATTCCAGCTGTAATATTGTCAGGAGCCACAATTAATACCCCAAATAGGTAACTGTGAATATGGACCTATACTAGAGATGGAAGAACTGATACTACTGAGCATGTTGAATGTATCCTAAGTTCAGAATCTGCAAAGAACCCAAATTCATGGTGCAAGACATCTTCTGATTCACCTTATGTTCCTCCTTGTCTGATTGGCCTCTAGAACGAAAGAATGAACTTTCCCCCAAAGTCTAATGAAACTTTTGAAAACCATTGAGCAGAAACCAGAGACACAGTGTGACAAATACACAGATCACAACTCATAAGTTGATACACCTGAAGCTATGCTGGTACATGTCTTCAAAATCGCAATGCATCTTTCTACTGCCTTCATGCCTTTTAATCTTTAAAATCCTCTCTATCAATGTATGTATTTGAATCCATTTTTAAAGCTTTTTTACATTTACATTTACAATTTCAATTGCTTCATGTATCTCATATGCATTTGAAGTGCCTTTATACATTCTAGATAATATTTTGGTACTTATATATCAACAGTATATTGTTTTATAAAAATATCTTTATGATCATAATGCAATGTAAATTTCAACCCTTTTAACTACCCATTTTCCTAACAATCCATCTGTATATTATAATTCTTAGCAAACCTTATCATTCATTCTTTAACACATTCTTCCTTTGTTTCAAATTTCAATAAGACTTTGTGTATTTTAGCTATTAAATGCATGTCATCAGTACACAACACTATTTCAAATTTTGTCTTATTTGTTCCATGCTAAAAGTCTTTTTGTCCATTTTGAATCTTTCTGACAACTGTAAGTGTGAATACTATTGATAATTATAGCTGTCTTCTCTCATTTTGATTTGAAGTTCCATTGTAAGTTGTTTGCCAATAATACCCAATAATATACTAAGTATTTTCTGTGTCTGCTGTTTCTCTTCTATGACATTCTCCTTGAGCTGAAATGCATAGATATGTTTTTGGGCACAATCTGGATTTCTATCTATTCTGCATATTCAATATGGCATGTTTAATTTAATGATTTTTTTTGAAATCCATGTTTGTTTCTTAGCAGTTCCTATTCTTTTTTCAGAGGAAAAAAAAGCAGAAAAATACCTAATATAAATTCTCCCATCTCCATATCTATCTATCTATCTATCTATCTATCTATCTATCTATCTATCTATCTATCTATCTATCTATCTATCTATCGAGCCAAGGTGGTGCAGTGGGTAGAGTGCAGTACTTCAGGCCACTTCAGCTGACTGCTATCTGCAGTTCAGCGGTTCTAATCTCACCAGCTCAAGGTTGACTCAGCCTTCCATCCTTCCGAGGTGGGTAAAATGAGGACCCAGATTGTGGGGGCAATATGCTGACTCTGTAAACCGCTTAGAGAGAGCTGAAAGCCCTATGAAGCGGTATATAAGTCTAACTGCTATTGCTATTGCTATTGCTATTGCTATTGCTATTGCTATTGCTATTGCTATTGCTATTGCTATCTATCTATCTATCTATCTATCTATCTATCTATCTATCTATCTAACTATCTAACTATCTAACTATCTAACTATCTATCTATCATCTGTCTATCTATCTATCTATGGTAAAGGTTCCACTTGCACATATGGGTTAGTCATTCCTGATTCTAGGGGGCGGTTCTTATCTCCGATTCAAAGCCGAAGAGCCAGCTCTGTCTGAAGATGTCTCCGTGGTCATGATTAAATGCTGAAGGCGCATGGAATGCTGTTACCTTCCCACCAAATGTGGTTCCTATTTTTCTACTTGCATTTTTATGTGCTTTCGAACTGCTAGGTTGGCAGAAGCTGGGACAAGTAACCGGATCTCACTCCGTTATGCGGCACTAGAGATTTGAACTGCACACACACACACACACAATTTCCCCTTGTCATATACATTTAGATATGTTTTTTGTAATTTTGTCAATGGTAAATCAGTTGTCAAAACAGGAACAGGACTGGGACAAAAATATCATTTGTGACAAACCATTTATTTTTTATCATAGAGATTCTCCCCCACCATGATAATTTTTTCATCCTTAATATTTAATTTCATTCTTGTTCTTAATCTAATTATTTTGAAATAGCCTACAATTTGTAAAAATACATTATTTCACTTTTTTCTCAACCTTAAAATCATTTTAGCATCAGTTCTATTTGACTTCTTTCATACTTTTTGTTAATATCTTCATCTTCTGGTTATTAAACTTAAAAGCTCATAACATGCCAAAGTTCTTTATTTTTTCCCAGAGAATCTTCTAAATTTGATGTTATTATTATGGTGTGTTGATTAATCAGCCAGATGTTTAGGCAGGAATTGGCATTTTTGTCCACCTATTGGACAAGAGCCATGATGGCACAGTGGTTAGAGTGCAGTGCTGCAGGCTACTTCAGCTGACTGCTAGCTACAGTTCAGCAGTTCAAATCTCACTGGCTCAAGGTTGACTTAACCTTCCATCCTTCTGAGGTGGGTAAACTGAGAACCCAGATTGTTGGGGGCAATATGGTGGCTCTGTAAACCGCTTAGAGAGGGCTGTAAAGCACTATGAAGTGGTATATAAGTCTAAGTGCTTCTACTATTGCTATTGAGTTTTTCCCAATGACCTGAAATACAGAAGCAGATGGTATTGTTTGGGGATTAGGGTTAGGGTTAGGGTTAGGTTTAATGTTGGCATTAAAGGTATCATCACAGAATGTTTTCAGTAAAACTGCCTTTTGAAATTGAGCGGTGGAGTTTTCCCAAGCCAGACATCTTTGCATTTTTCTATTGGGATTTGCCATCAGTACTGTAGAAGTGTTGTCTTTGGCGAATAAAACTAAAACTATTACAGGATAGCAGAAGCAAGGGAGGCCATGGACTCCCAGAATGGGAGGTATATTACCAAGCAGCAGCCGTGACATGGATAAAAGACTGGATAAACTTAAAAAACAAAAGGGTATTGACAATAGAAAGCCATGATTTGCAATCAGGCTGGCATGCCTTCATCTGGGAAGGGAAAAATAAATCACACACATATTTTCAGAGACACCACATGCAAGATGCTCTTCTACATGTTTGGGGGGAAATTTAGAGAAACCATTACATCAAAATGCTTACTTGGCTATCAACCATGGAGGCAATTATATACCCAAATGTACTACATTTAAATAAGATAGTAAGATATAAAGACCTATTAGATGATCAAGGAAAATTAAAATCAAATCAAGAGCTAAAACGTCAAAGAATAGTGATAGATTGGTGGCCGAACTTATAAATTCAGACAACATATAAAAAAGATCTAGAAAAATATGGCTCCGATAAAGAACAAGAAGAGCTTAATAAAATAATACAGGGGAGGGAGGAAAAAAATGATAACAGAGGTATACAATTATTTCCTGAGATTTAAAATTAATTTGGGTAAAAAAAAACTGGCTATAATATTGAATTAGAACATTGGGAAAAATGTGGGGGAAGAAATTACAAATGAACAAGAAGTGTTGTCTTTGGGTGCAGAGGCACTACCTGTGGAAAGAAAGTTGACAATTTAGGGATTATCCTGAATTCATGGCATCTGTTTCTGAACAGCAGGTAGAAACCATGACTAAAAAGGTTCGGCTTCAGTAGGTACTGACTTGCAGTTTTTCCTAATGCAAGGGGATCCAACCACAGAAACTTAAAAGTAAATCCTCATTATTACCTAGAAAAGCTCCTGCTATGTTTTTTATATAGGGCTGTATTTAAAGGCAACACAAAATTAGAGCTTATCCAGAATTCAGCAGTCTTTATTTTAATGGATATTATAGAATGGCTATATATACCTGGCTTGAATTATGCTAATTTGCTTTTGAGAGCATGAGCCAAACTGTATTTTTTTTCATCATTCAAAAGATAAATATTGAAGACAGATTCCCCCTCTTCCCCCAGCCATTTAGTTACCACTTTTGCAGGGGTGAAATTCAGCAGTTTCTGACATGAATTTTGAGTAGTTTGGAGAACCGGCAAATATCACCTCTGGTTGGCCCCAAAGTGGGGAGGGAATGAAGATTTTGCAGTATCTTTCCCTTGCCACACCCACTAAGCCATGCCCACAAACCGGTAGTAAAACAATTTGAATTTCATCACTGCTCCTTTGATTCTTTTCTGTAGGGAAGTTGGAAAGTCAAACAAGCTTCAAGATGATATTAAGACAAAGAAAAGAAATCAAAAGGAGGAGGAGGAGGAAGAGGAGACCTATTTGCATAGGAACAATGCCCCAAGAAAAAGAGAAGAGCAACAAAGATGATTAGGGGAATGAAAGCCAAAACATATGAAGAATGGTTGCAGGAATTAATGCAGCTAGTGTAGTTTAATGAAAAGAAGGATTAGGGGTAACATCATAGCAGTATTCTAATATCTAAGGGACTGTCACAAAGAAGAGGGAGTCCAGCTATTCTCCAAAGTACCTGAATGCAAGACAAGAAGAGACGGATAGAAACTAATCAAAGACAAAACCAATCTAGAGATAGGGAGAAATTTATTTAGAACAATTAATCAATGGAGTAATGTGCCTCCAGAACCTGGAGATTTTAAAGAAGAGATTGGATAACCATTTGTCTGAAATGTTATTGGGTCTCCTGCTTGAGCAGAGGTTTGGACTAGAAGACATCCAAGTCCCTTCCAACCAAAGAGTATATTTAAGGGGAGAGGTAGAACTTAAAATAACTTTATTGTCCCTTTGAATGTACACTAATCAGCATACATTAAAATGAAATTTCATTACATACAGTTCTCAAAGAGTCACCACCTCCAATATACACTACATAAACATGGTGAAATAAATAAATACAAAATTATGCATATACTCACATATATTATATGGCATAGAGAAACAACACGGTCTAGTTTGGATGTGTACATATACATGGCGATAAAAATGAATATTTTTTTATTTTACTAGATGGATGGCATAGGGAACAAAACAAAGATAGGTTCCTACTGGTTTGGACTAGTTCGGCCAAGTAGGTAATAACTCAGCTGCCACGCCCCTGAACTGGTTCTTCATCTCACTTTTTGCTTCTGCCCATGTGCAGAAGCAATTTTTTTAGTACTGCACATGCGCACATCAAGTGCGTATGCGCATGAGGCATGCATGCACAGCGTGTCCCTGAGTGAACCAGCAGTAGCAGCAGCCAAACCCCACCCCTGGAACGAAGCAGTTACAAAATCTGGTAGTCCTGCTAGAAATTCTTTGATACCTCCTCCCAGAGGGGAGCAACAGAAACATACCATAACATGGGTGTGGGGGGTCTCTAACAATGCTTTGAGCGCTAAGCACATAGAGCTTATAAGCAGTATTCTCAATAACACGAAGTGAAATTCCTATAATCTTCTCAGCTGCCCTTACCACTCTCTGTATGGACTTTCTATTTGAGGCACTGCTGCCACCAAACCAAACAGTGCTGCAGTTTGTTAAAATGCTCTCAATTGTGCCTCTGTAAAAAGTTTTATCAACATTTAGAACCAGTTTATTGCACCAGTCCACCAGAACCTTCACCTCTTCCATATAAGCATCTTCATTGTTGTTCTGGATAAAACCGACCGCTGCCGTGTCATCCGCATACTTCACAATAGGATTTCTGGCAGATTTGGCACAGCAGTTGTGTTTTATCGAAGTTAACAGTAGCACACTCAAGACACAGCCCTATGGAGAAGCCATACTAAAGGAGAAGCAGTTGGAAACTTTTCTTCCAATTCGCACAAACTGGGGCCTATCAATAAGGAAATAAAATATCCAATGAAATGAAGGAGAATTAACACCTAGTAGGCCCATTTGTTTACGAAATGCTGAGGAATTTTTTGTATTTCTGTAATAGACTCTGTTCAACAATTATCTGGGTTTTATTTCATACTTTTCATAAGATTCCACATATTAATAGATTTTATTTCTCACTAGAGGCCAAAGTGCTCCCAAAATGGATTTTGGAGTACAAGACGCCTTTAACTTCATTTTTATTTTTGTTATAAGTCTTCTGAGAATTAGTATTAAACTATTTTTGTTTTAACATTTGGGAGTCATGAACACTTCCTATTCTTGTACAAATTGAGGAAGAGGTTATGAAGCACTCTTTACAATTCAAATTCTTCTTTTACTCTCAGTCACCACAAACATATGTTTCTCTTGACACCATGATACTACACAACACTAAAGACAATGTTTAATAAGCTGGCAAAAACATGTTTTCTTGTTCACGTATTCCTAGGTCTTTGTTGATGTTTCTACTGCAATTATCCATCCCTATATAATTATTTCAACTTCATTTCTGCATCCTGGGACATAATTTAGCCATTAGCTCAAGTAGAATACTTCATGAAAAAGAATTTTGAGACAGTCGAATTTGGGTTACAGAAGAAATGCTATTGCCGAAGATGGTGATATTTGCAGTATTGGTTATTCTGCCTTTCTCACAAATGATGTGCAGGATTCACAAGGTTAAATGCATCACCAGTAACCCTCTGCCATTTCTTCACAAGCAATATCAGTCAGGAGACCTCATTGTTGGGAATTTGCTCTCTCAGATCTACATCTTCCAGACAATGATGGACTTCAGCAAACGTCCTTCTGAGGAGATCTTTGAGGACACTGTGTAAGAATTTATAAACAGAAAGCAAGTTATTTTGAACCAGGAGGTCTTTTCATATTAATATTAGTCTTGGTTATAATGATTAATATCACTTTAACATTTGCTGGATGGCACTATCTTCATCCACCTATTGTTCCTCCTTTTCCTTCAGCATCTTCTCTCCCTGTTCCTCTTCATACGCCTCATCTATAATCATGATGTGATGGTTATATGTTGCGAGAAAGAAATGTTTTGTTTCAGGTTTTTTTTCAATTAAGGATACACACACATACAGCTACTTTTTTGGTATGCTTGTCTTGGGTATACATACACACACACACACACACACACACACACACACACACACTAAATAGATGGATGGATAGACGGGTAGATGGATGGACGGATGAACAGACATACAGACAGATAGATACTTATAGAGAGAGATAGATTGATATAGCATATATATATATATATATATATATATATATATATATATATATATATATATATATATATATATATATATATATATATATATAGAGAGAGAGAGAGAGAGAGAGAGAGAGAGAGAGAGAGAGAGAGAGAGACAGACAGACAGACAGACAGACAGACACTGTATAGAAATATAGATGGATGGATGGATGGATGGATGGATGGATGGATGGATGGATGGATGGATGGATAGATAGATAGATAGATAGATAGATAGATAGATAGATAGATAGATAGATAGATAGATAGATAGATTTTGTCCCCCTTTTCTCATATTTGATAATATCTGTCTGTCTGTCTGTCTATCTGTCTAAGGTGTATGTTGGAAAGATTTTCCCAGGGTAAACGAAATCTCAGGTAGAATTCCTTCCCATGGAAAAGTTGGAATAGTCCTATACACCTTTCCCAATGTGGCAAAGATCTAATCTTTCCCATTGAGTGGAGCTCCATCTTTAGAGGGTGAATCTGAAGTCTTTCAGCAGGTCACCCAAAATGCTTTCCTGGGAAAGAGATGACTGATGATCTATTAGCTCTTGCTCAGGTGTGAATTGGATTTTGTTAACTGCACTTTGGGTCATCCTGTGTTGTTCAAGGAGATGTAAAGCATCTTCAGCAGTTTGCGTTTCCACTTTTATATGTGCACTGACTGAGGTTCTTGATAGGAATCTTTCTGTGAGTCCTTATCTTATAATAATTCACACAGAGAAGAGGACAGTTCATGTTCTTCTCTGGATTCTTTATAGAACAACCAAGTTCCTGTATAATAAATTGCTAAAGTCTAAAATATTTATCTTTCTTTAAAAAAATAGATTTCTTTTTCAAAGGTTGAAAAAATGTTTTATTTCACTTTCATTCAAGCATTTAAAAGCTAGTATTGGAAAAAGGTCCATTCTTATTATGGTATATGGCATCAGGGTAATAACCAATTTTTAAGCAGAATCTTAAATATTGCCTTCTTTAATTATCAGATTAAATGAAATGTCCTCTTTAACATCATGGAAGAAATTATGCTTCTTTTCTCGGACATCAGCTAATAGGTACTAATATGTTAGATAATCCAATTGCCACTCCATATTTTAAAACACACAGGTTATTTCATGGTGAACACATATTGCTAAAACTGTGCATTTACCACATTCTATGAGATTATTCATATCTTATTCATATCCATATTCTATTTACCTATTTGCTACAGAGCCATCACAACTAATCATCAAACATCCAAATATCAACATTTTGGACTTTGGACTCCAAAATTACAATCAAGAGTGAATGATGTTTGAAGCCTTTAAAGAATTTTTTATTTTATTTATTTAGCTTGTCAAACATGTATAAGATAACAGGTATAAATATAAACATGGACATGAACACAGGAAATGGGTGTGAATAAATGGGGACAGTAGGACAGGGGTGATAGGCATGCTGGTGCGCTTATGCACGCCCCCTTTATGGACCTCTTAGGAAAGGGGGGGGGGGTTTCCAAGCTAGACAATTTAAAGTTATGGGGTTTGAGGATGTAACAACAGAGTCAGGTAGAGCATCCAGGCATTGACTACTCTGTGGCTGAAGTCATATTTTCTGCAATCGAGTTTTCTTGAGTTTGTATCTATTGTTTCCCCGTATATTATTGAGATTGAAGCTGAAGTAGTCATTGACAGGTAGGGTGTTGTAGCAGATAATACATTTAGATCACACCTTAGTCAGTTTAATTCTAGGTTGTCCAAAGCTAAAATTTCGAGCCTGGTGGCATAAGGTATTCTATTGTGAGCAGAGGAGTGGAATACCTCTGGACTCACTCGATTGTATTAATGTCCGATATACAGTGTGGATTCTAGGCAGGTGAACTATATTTGAGAATTAGTCTGGCAAAGTTTTTGCTTGCTATAGTTTGCAGTACAATATTAACAGAGAAGAAACTTTGCAAGATTAGATTAACAACTCTTAATACCTTTTTGGCAATGCTGTTACAGTGAGCTTTAGCACTTAGATCGTTTGAGATGAGTACTCTAAGGTCCTTGGCAGAGTGAAGGTCATCTACAAGGTCATATCCACCCAGCTTGTATTTAGTGTTCTGATTTTTGTTGCCAATGTGTAAGGCAGAGCATTTGTTGGTTGAGATTTGGAGTTGCCAATTGTTTGATCATTCAGACACATAGTCTAGGTCAGTGTTTCTCAACCTTGACGACTTTAAGTCCTGTGGACTTCAACTCCCAGAATCCCCTAGCCAGCATAGCTGGCTGGGGGATTCTGGGAGTTGAAGTCCACAGGACTTAAAGTCGCCAAGGTTGAGAAACACTGGTCTAGGTCATTTTGAAGGGCAATGGCATTGTCGGTGGTATTGAATAGAAGACACAGCTGCTTTTGAAATGATTGCAAAGGTCATTTATGTAAAATATAAAGGGCATAGGTCCTAAGATGCTGCCTTGATGGACACCGCTGTTAACTGGTGCAAGATTTGATAGGGCTCTCTTTATTTTGACTATTTGTTGCCTGTTTGATATTGTTCAAAGGCTATGAAAACTTCACTTAGGACAGTGCTCATTAAAAACAAAAAGCTTATGGTGCTATTTTATCACTCTCACCTGCAAAAGTGTGTTATGACTGTATCTTGAAAAATATATATTTTCCTTTCCAGGATCATGACTCCAATCTATCAGCAAACTTTGGCCTTAGAATTTGCCATCACAGAGATCAACAGAAACCCCCATATTTTACCCAATCACACTCTTGGTTTTCAGATCTATAACACCTACTTCATGACAAGTTGGACATATCGGGCTTCACTGGAACTTTTCTCTAGAAAGGGGCAGTTTTTTCCTAACTACAACTGTGATACACAGCACAGACCAATAGCAGTCCTTGGAGGACCTACTTCTGATGTGTGTGTACATATGGCTACCATCCTGTCCCTGTACAAGATGCCACAGGTATGAGGTTTGGTAGAACTCAGACCAACTAGATAATCATCAATGTCCTGTTCCTTGCTTTAAATGGGAACATTTAGGATATAGGAAGAAAAGGGTTCTTTTTGAAATAAGAGATTATTCTTAACAAAACTAAGAATTTCTGGGTGCTACAAAGGAATTCAGCTATGATGACCTAATGTCCCCATAACTCTTCTGATGTTTTATTGCTTGAAAAATCTAAAGGATTAAGCAGGGTTGTATGCCTTCCCTAGAATTAACTCTCCATTAAAACCATATTTAAGAGAAACAATATCTAAAATATACAGTATTCTCAGAACTATAAAACTGAAAAGTATTTTATGGGGTACCTATCAATTTACAATTTCTGTTTCCTTTAATGGTATTGAAGGAAAAGAAGAACGGGATTAATTGGGGAAAATGAGTTATAGAATATGGCAGAAATTGGGGCAATAGAGTTGGAAAAAATAGATTAATTGTAATGGAATGTTACATCAATCTAATGCAATCAATCCATCAATAAAAGCAATCAATCCATCAATCTAATGTAATTTAGGAGGAGAAATTCTTGTAAATTTTGTTATTGCTGCAATGAAAAAGTGGAAAGCCAAACAGGTAAATGTTACAAACATTGTTTTAGTAATATAATACTCTTATATTATTTCATTCCCATGAAATATAACCTTTATGAGAAAGGCAATGTGTTTTTCATCAAATTTACTAATCGGAACATGAGAATAATGACTTTTTAATCTCCTCCTAGGACAGGGGTCTGGAGCCATATGTGGCTCTTTCATTGCCTTGCTGTGGCTTCCTGTTGCCAATTGGTGCCACAATTTTGAGAGGAGTTTCCAGTTGGGAGGGGGGAAAGCACAGTGTGCTAGGAGGAGACTCTATGGCAAGGAGCAGGTTTTATGGTCAGCTCCACAATTGATAGGACTTTCGGTTAGGACAGGTAGAGGAAAAAGGATGCTGAGCTAGGAGGAGACTCTATGGTGGGGGAACTGGACTTCTGAATGGGGGGCTTTCAGTTAGGACCTTTGTGGCTATTTGAGTATTTAAGGTTGCAACCCCTGTCCCAGGAGACTCTGAATGTGCATGTAAAATATACCTTTAGTCAAAATATGAAACATCTGTTGAACATTAATATGTATGTTATAGTAGTTTAAATGGGTGAATACTACCATTTCAATCTACACTTCAAAAAAGGAAGAAGAGGATAAGTGTCCTGTTGAATCTTGGCATGTTGCCTTTTTCTTTTTTAAGTTAATCTATGGTTCTACTACTGAAGGTAATACAAAAAAGGAGACTGCCATACGGCAACAAATGTTCCCAAACATAGATAGTCAATATAAGGGAATTCTTTTATTACTTCTGCATTTTGGATGGACATGGATTGGGATCTTGTCTGCAAAAGATGACAGCGGTGAGAACTTTGTACAAAATGTGGTTCCCATGATAGCCCAGAAGGGGATCTGCTCAGCCTTCCTTGAAATATTTCCCGTCATTGATTATTCAAACAGCATTCCTGAGCTGGTGGAAGTGGGACTTCAAATGTACCTGGTGGTTATGAAAAGCACAGCTAATGTAGTATTAGTTCATGGTGAAATTTATGGAATCATAGTTCTGAGGCTTCTTTCCACTAATTTGAAAATTGAAGATGCACCATTATGGAGACAGGGTAAAATCTGGGTTATGACGGCTGAGATGGATTTCACCTCCCTTCCCTTTCTGAGGAATAGTGACCTAGTCTTCCTCCATGGTGCTCTGTCTTTTGCAATTCACACAGAGAAGATGTTAGGGTTCCAGCAATTTCTTGAGATGAGGAACCCTACCTTGGAAAAAGAAGATACTTTTATCAAGCTCTTCTGGGAAAGTGCTTTTGAATGTTCTTTCCCCACCTCTGTAATGGAGGAGGAAAATGTGATTCCCTGCACTGGGAAGGAGAAACTGGCAGCTCTTCCCACATCTGTGTTTGAAATGGACATGACTGGGCATAGCTACAGCATCTACAATGCCATCCATGTAGTGGCACATGCTTTGCATGACTTCCATTCATCCATGATGGAATACAGAGCTAGGGGGCATGAAGTCAAACAGAAACATCTGGATCAAAAGTCATGGAAGGTAATCCTTAAGAGAATCAATTACTGGTGGCTCACAAAATCTACAACCTGAATCCTAAATCTCAATTAAATTCATTCTTCCAAGGGAAATGTAAGAGCTACCTTTCTTTTATTTTCTATTTTATTCTTTTGAGTGTTTGCATCCATGTTTGCATCCCAGCAACGTTTTAGTTGCTTTATTTTGCGTTTGTTTGGTTTGGTTTATTAGATTTATATGCCGCCCTTCTCCCAAGGACTCAGGGCGGCATACAACATTAAAAGAAACACATAATACAAGAGTTAAAAAAATGTGTTTGTGTTCTAAGGGATGCATTATTTTAATGCTGATTTACCAGAGTGTATACTGTTAACAGTGTTCCATGTGCCTTTGTCATTTAGTCATGCTGGCCACATGACCATGAAGATGTCTTCGGATAGTGCTGGCTCTTCGGCTTTGAAATGGAGATGAGCACTGCCTCCTAGTGTTGGGAACAACTAGCATATATGTGCAAAGGGAACCTTTACCTTTTTATACCATTATTGTATTACATTGCCTACTATTTTCCCTTAAACTTTGAAGAATATATTATTGAATGAGGGAATGAATGTTTTCACCTGGGAACCTGATTTCTTTCTTTCTTCTTTTCCATTGTAGCTAAACCAATTTATGAGAGAGGTCTCATTCAACAATAGTGCTGGACAAAAAATTTCTTTCAACCAAAATGGAGAATTGGAGACTGGATTTGATATTATGAATTGGGTCACGTTCCCCAATCTATCTTTTCTGAGAGTTAGAGTTGGAAGGATGGATCACATGGACTCCCACGAAGCATTGTTCACCATTGATGAGGCTGATATTGTATGGCCCATGAGATTTAACCAGGTGTGGTTAGTTCCATTTTAGCTGGTAGACAAGTAGCTTTCTGTCATTCCTCAAGTTATCTGAGCTTCAAGGTCCAACACAGAAATTAGATTCAGACGCAAAATATTTCAAACACTCCAAGATTACTAAATATTCTCCAGACCTATCTGGGGAGTGTTATACTCTGTCTCCACTCTTGGATGGATTTTTATTCTGGGGACACATTGCTTGGAAACATGACAATAAAGATAACAGTGGTCTATCTAGCTTTTGAAAATAACCTACCTGTCTTTTAGTTGCTATTTAATGCTGTTTAGTACTGAAGGTTGTATGGTTGAGCACTTTCTTCAAATGAATTTGAATGTGCCAATTTTTAAAAACAAAAACATATTCTCCTTTTCTTCTTGACCAGGTCCGACCTCTATCTTTGTGTAATAGTAAGTGCCATTCAGGTTATACTAGAAGCAAGATAGAAGACAAACCATTTTGCTGCTATAATTGTCAACAATGTCCACATGGGAAGATTTCCAACCGAGATGGTGAGTTCTTACATATGATATATATGTAATACATACACACACACATACACCTCAATAAAACTGTGTCATAACAGCAATTAAAAGTCTAGATTAAAAGTTCCTGTTAACAGATGGAAAGAGTAGAAGGTAGCAAATTGTTCAGCATTCATGTCATTGAATGGATTTCAACCAGAGGTGATATTCAGCTGGTTCAGATCGGTTTGCCTGAACCAATAGCATATATTGCTCACCCACCCAGTCTCTATGCTGTCCTATTTAGTCATGTTTTTGAGACCTGGCACATGCATGTGTAGGCATGGGGTAAACCAGTGGTAACAAAATGTGAAACCCACCACTGATTTTCACAGTGATACCAAATAATGTATCTTGGAGAAAAGGGTTTCAAAATAGGAAGTCTACTGCTTTTCATGTGTGATAAAACAGGTTTTTGTTCTTAACACATGGTGCTCAGTTTTTGTTCTTTCAGTGCAATTTGTACATTATTGATTTTCTAGATATGGACGATTGCTTTCAGTGTCCAGAAGATCAATATGCAAATGTGAACCATGATTTGTGTCTTCCAAAGATTGCAACATTTTTGATGTATGAAGAAACGTTGGGGATCACTTTGGCCAGTTCTGCTCTTTTCTTTTGTCTGATGACAATTTGAATCCTTTGGATTTTTATTAAGCATCAGGACACTCCCATAGTCAAAGCCAACAACCGGAATCTCACCTATGTTCTCCTTATTGCTCTCTTCTTGTCTTTTCTCTGTTGTTTCTTATTCCTTGGGAAACCTGATAAGGTGACATGTCTTCTTCGTCAAACTACTTTTGGGGTAATCTTCTCTGTGGCCATTTCTTGTGTCTTGGCCAAAACCATCATTGTGATTTTGGCATTCATGGCCACCAAGCCTGGGTCTAAGATGACTAGATGGGTGGGAAATAGATTAGCAGTGTCCATCCTATTGTGCTGCACCTCGCTTCAAGGATTTATTTGCATTATATGGCTGGCAACCTCTCCCCCATTCCCAGATGCTGACATGAGTTCAGGGGCAGAAGAAATCTTTCTCGAGTGTAATGAAGGATCAGTCTTCATGTTCTACTGTGTCTTGAGCTACATGGGTTTCCTTGCCATTATTAGCTTTACAGTGGCATTCCTAGCAAGAAAACTGCCTGATGTTTTCAATGAAGCCAAGTTTATTACCTTCAGCATGTTGGTCTTCTGCAGTGTCTGGTTGTCCTTTGTTCCAACATACCTGAGCACCAAGGGGAAATACATGGTTGCAGTGGAGATCTTCTCCATTATAGCTTCTAGTGTTGGGTTACTAGTTTGCATTTTTTTCCCTAAGTGTTACATCATTGTCCTAAGGCCTTCCCTCAACAACAAAGAACAGCTAAGAAGACAAACCCACAGAAAAATGTAAATTATATGTCTCGTTGTTTTAGATTGTTTGTAAGAAAACTGAATCATTGGATGTTCTGATCCAATTCCACTTTGAGTAAAGGTTTTAAATCTTCAGGTTTAATTGTCACTTGATAGAAAAAAATAAAATATTACCATTTACATACTATCTATTTCATTTGTTATTGTCACTAGTTTTTTTTTTTGAAAAAAATTATGCTACTATGGTATTCCATTATTTATTACTTGCTAACATAGGGAGGTGGTGGCTCAGTGGCTAAGATGCTGAGCTTGTTGATCAGAAAGGTCGGCAGTTCGGCGGTTCAAATTCCTGGCACCATGTAATGACTGAGCTCCCATTACTTGTACCAGCTTCTGACAACCTAGCAGTTCAAAAGCATGTAAAAATGCAAGTAGAAAAATAGGGACCACCTTTGGTAGGAAGGTAACAGAGTTCTGGGTGCTTTTGGCATTTAGTCATGGCAGCCACATGACTATGGATACATCTTCGGACAGCGTTGGCTCTTTGGCTTTGAAACAGAGATGAGCACCACCCCCTAGAGTCAGGAATGACAAGCACATATGTGCCAGGGGATACCTTTACCTTTACCTTTTATTGAGTATGACTATCCAACATTTTGGATGCCTAGGGCATATTAAGTGAAGAGCAATTGTCTTGGGCTGCATATAGTATATATATTATGGTTACTGTTTATAAATAATGAGCTTCCTTTATTTTTTATATTTTTATTATATCTGTGGGGCTGCATGCAGCCATGGGCAATGGGTTAAATATGCCTGCTATAGAGGATATACTCTACAGGATAGACACAGGAAAGAAATATCCCAATACATTATAAGAGAACAGGCAGAAATGCATTCAGAGATTCTCAAATCAGTCTGAAAATATGGAAGACAGACTTCCATATAGATCATTCCTTGAAAAGTGAGAGAAATGCATATGTATTTGAATCCATTTTAAATATTTTTTTTTATAAAAATTTCCACCAAGCATAAAAGGTCCATCAACTGACATTAACTGGGAGACAAACTGTGCACCAAGTGAAAGAGCAAACAGATCCCTGACAAACTTAGCAGACAACTTTGTCTCCCAAAAAGCGACACGGCCGGTGCAGGCGTTACCAGAAGTTACTCACTTCCAGATCCACTGACCAACCGGTTCGCGCGAACCGGAGCGGACTGGTAGAAACCTACCACTGATCTTGACAGACTAGAATATTGGGCACTATCAAACAAAATGAAATTCAATGGTGAAAAAAGCAAGGTTCTACACTTAAGCAAGAAAAGTATAGTATAGGTGGTACCTGGTTCAATAATAGTAACTGTAAGTGGGATCTTGAACTCCTAGTGGACAATCTCTTTATGAACAGAACTTTTTTTATTTTTTCTTTGAAAAAAAAAACACAAATATGTCATTTGTCAATCATTAAAACATTGAAGTACAATTTTTTTTTTGTTGTGTGTACCCCTCCCTCCCTCCACCCCCCCCTCCTCCTTCCCCCCCCCCCCCGACTTCCCAGAACCCGTACCCGGTATGGATTTTTAACTAACACAGTCTAAAATCTATTGAGAAAAAAGAAATAAAGAAATTAATGACATTCTAGATTGACCTTAGCTTCTTCTTACTGAACTAACTTTTAACAGTTTAAATCATTTCTGATCTTAAGCATAGGCTAACTGGAATTTCTTAGTCCCGTATTTATTTTGTATATAGTCAATCCATTTTTTCCAGTCTCGTTTATATCTCTCATTTGAATGATCTTTGAGATATGCCGATATTTTAGCCATTTCCGCTAAGTTTGTTACTTTCAATGTCCATTCTTGGATTGTAGGCAAGTCTTCCTTCTTCCAATATTGCGCCACCAACAGTCTTGCTGCAGTTATCAGGTGCAAAGTCAAATTGGTCTCTACCACTGTAAAGTCAGTACATATACCTAGTAAAAATAACTGAGGACTAAACTTTATCCTTCTTTTAAAAACATTTTGCATGACCCACCATATTTTTATCCAAAATGCCTTAACCTTTTGGCAAGTCCACCATATATGATAATATGTAGCATCGAGAGAACCACACCTCCAACATTTAGGCTGTACATTCGGATACATAGAAGCCAACTTTTTAGGATCTAAATGCCATCTATAGAACATCTTGTAAAAATTTTCTCTCAGATTTTGAGCTTGTGTAAATTTCACATTTCTTACCCAGATTCTTTCCCATGTATCCAACATTATTGGTTCCTCAATATTTTGAGCCCATTTTATCATACAATCTTTAACTAATTCTGTTTCTGAATCCATCTGTATTAATACATTATATATCCTCTTTATATGCATTAAGCTTTGATCTCTTATTTGTTTAAACAGATTATCCTCAACTTGAATAAAACCAATTTTTTGATCTATTTTCCACCTAGCCTGTAATTGCCCATACTGGAACCATGTTTGAACTACCTTGTCCTCTTTTAATACCTCTAAAGATTTTAATTGTAATACCCCCCTTTCCGAGGTAAGAAGCTGTCTGTAAGTAATTCTGTCCTGTTTTTGTGCTGTATTCATATTTTCAATTGCGTGTCTAGGAATTGCCCACATGGGTATCTTGTCATTTAATTTATATTGGTATTTCTTCCAGACCCGCAATAAAGCATTTCTTAAAATATGACTTTTAAAGTTCTTATCCAATTTTTTGTTGAATAACAGGTAAGCATGCCAACCAAATAGCAGATCGTGTCCCTCTATGTTCAATATTCTATCATTGGTTAAGTGAATCCAATCACTAATTACAGATAATGCCACTGCATCATAATATAGTTTTAAATTAGGTAGTTTCAATCCTCCTCTCTCACGTGCATCTTGCATTATTTTCATCTTTACCCTCGGCTTCTTTCCTGCCCACACAAATTTGTTAATACCCTTCTGCCATTCTAAAAGGTTCGCATCTTTTTTTAGTATAGGTAACATTTGGAAGAGAAATAAAAATTTTGGTAAGATGTTCATTTTCACTGCCGCTATCCTACCCAGCAAAGATAGGTGCAATTTCTCCCATTTTTTCATCTCTGTCTGTATGCTATGCCAAAGTGGTTCATAATTATGCTTATATAATTTCCCATTTGAAGTTAAAATGTTAACTCCAAGATATTTGACTTTTTTAACTACCTCACATCCTAGCATCACTCCTAATTCTTCCTTTTGTTTAATATTCATATTTATAGCTAATATTTTGGTTTTTCCTAAGTTTATTTTAAAGCCCGACACTTGACCATATTGATTAATCATATTCATTAAAACCATACTGGATTCCTGCGGTTGTTCCAATATTATAACCAAATCATCTGCAAAAGCGCGGACTCTATATTCTTGCTGCCTAATCTTGATCCCTTTTAAACCATCCAAGCCCCGTATTTTATTCAACAATACTTCCAAAGTTATAATAAACAATAATGGGGACAAAGGACAGCCCTGTCTTGTACCTTTTCCAATTTGAAAAGAGTCTGTTAGACTTCCATTGACTATGATTTGTGCTGTTTGCTGTTGGTATATTGCTTTAATTGACTGTAAAAAATTATCTCCTATCTGCATTTTTTGGAGTATCATCAACAGAAATTGCCGGTTAACTCGATCAAAGGCCTTCTCAGCATCCAAAAATATAAACGCAGCAGGGATCTGGTTGTTCTTTCCCAAATATTCTAATGCATTAATAATTAATCTAACATTACTTTTCATCTGTCTCCCTTGTATAAAACCTGTTTGGTCCGTATGTATCAATTGTTGAATGACCAACATTAACCTGTTTGCTAATATTTTAGTAAAAATTTTATAATCTACATTCAGTAATGAAATAGGTCTATAATTTTTGGGTTGAGTAGTATCTTGATCTTCTTTGGGTATCAAAGATATAAATGCTGTCTTCCAAGATGGAGGGACTTTACCTTCCGTTTGAATCATATTAAATAATTCTCTAAGAGGTTCTACCATTTCTAACTGTAAGTTTTTATAGTAAACCGCTGTCAAGCCATCTGTACCTGGTGCTTTCCCTGACTTTAATTGCTTAATTACCTGCAGGATTTCCCCCGAGGTTATTGGTTGATTCAATTTTTGCCTGTGTTCTTCTCTAACTGAAGGTATTTTCTCTTTGTCTAAATATTTGTCTATGTCTAAACCATTAATTTTATCCCCTTTATACAGTTCTGTAAAAAATTCCCAGAAAGCCTTTTGAATCTCTTCCTGTTGAAACACCTCCTTCCCTCTATAAATCAGTTTAGATATATTTCGAGTTTTCCTTTTTTTCCTAATCTGATAAGCTAACCATCTGCCAGGTTTGTTTGCATTACAAAAAGTATTGTGTTTTGCATATAATAGATTAGTAGCCACCTGGTCAGAGATCAACATGTCAAATTGAGATTTTAATATGTTAATAGCTTCCTTAACCTTTGTATCGTCTGGGTTCATTGTTAACTCCAGCTCTTTTCTCTTAATTTCCTCTTCCAGTTCTGTTCGTTTTAACCCTTGCTTATTTCTATGTGTTTTATTTATATTCATCAAAACTCCTCTCATATACGCTTTGCTTGCGTCCCATACAAATTCCATAGATGTACCCTTATTCATATTCAAAACAAAATATTCAGATAATAATTTTTTACAATCATTAATATACTTTTCATATCTAAATAAGTTTTCATTCAATCTCCAAGACCTTCTTGCCTGCACTACCCTTCCCAACTCCATCCAAACTGGGTTATGGTCCGAAAGGATCCTAGCTGCAATCTTTGTTTTCTTGACCCTAGAAAGCAAATCATTAGTGGTTAGAATAAAATCAATCCTTGAGAGGGATTGATGCCTGTCCGAGAAGAAAGTGAAGTCACATTCCTCTGCATTTCTTTCTCGCCAAATATCTCTCAATTCAAAATCATCCATAATGTCAAAGAAAGATTTGGGTAACTTTGCTCGCATCTTGGTATTTAGGCGGGAAATCTTCTTATCTTTCTTAGTGTCTATCACTCCATTCCAGTCACCCAATAGTATACAGGAACTATAGTCCCATTGTACTAATTTAGCATGAAGATTTCTATAGAATCTATCTTGCTGTTGATTGGGAGCATAAATTCCCAAAAGTAATGTCTTTTTCCCTTCTAAGATTAAGTCTAAAGCAATATATCTTCCGAAGGGATCTGCTTCTATTAATTCAGCTTTCATGTCTTTTCTTAAGTATACAACTATACCATTCTTCTTTTCCATAGCAGAAGCTACAAAATGTTGACCAAGTTTTGAGTTGATCAAATATTTTTGATCAGTTGATTTGATATGAGTTTCTTGCAAACAAATTACATCGTTCTTAAACTGTTTGAGATAATGAAATATTTTCTTCCTCTTCTGTGGAGAGTTCAGTCCGTTGACATTCCATGTTAAGATCTTAGTTGTCATCTTTGGTTGGTTGAAGCATTTTTAGAGCTTCCTGCATGGCCTGTTTAACCTTAGGTCTAGCTCCTCCCATTGCTTCCAGATTTGTTGTTGTAGATCCTTGATCGATGGCCGATGATTGTTGATGCTGTTGCTTTTTAGCTTGTTTCTCCATACGTCTAGTAGTCATGCGGCTAGGTCTTGGTTCCATAGCACCTTGCACTTCTAGAGAAGAGAAATGCTCCATCTTGTCTGGTGGTTGTGTAGTTTGCTGTCTATCCTGTCCTTCTTGTGGTCTTTCTCTAGGTCCAGATGGTGCAGGGTGTCCGGCCTTCAATATATTATAATAAAAATCTCGGGCTTTCCATACAGAGTTGAGGCGGTATCTTTGCTTATCAAATGTAAATATGATGCCAAATGGTGCATCCCATCTATACTGTATCTGACGATTTCTGAGTTCTTCGACCAAAAAAGTGTAGTCCCTCCTGGCTCTTAACATTTGAGGTGGTATCTCTTTCAAAACAGCCAGGTCTTGACCGCCAATTTGAAGCTTAGTATTATAAGATGCTTGCAGTACCATATTTCTAAACTCTCTTGTAGTAAAATATATAACGATGTCTCGAGGAAGCTGCTTCTGCTTTGCCAGCCAGGAGTTAACGCGGTAAGCTTTGTCAATTCGCCAGTCTTGATTGGTCCCTGGTCTTCCCATCAGGCGGTCAAAAGCTTCCGATAGGATCTGTTTCAGGTTCTCCTGTTTCTCCTCACGCAGCCCCCTTACTCTTAATGCGAACTCCATTTGTCGGTACTGTATCATAATAATTTCTTTTTCAGCTTTTTCCACTTTTTGTTCCACCACCTCTGTTTTCAATGTCAAGTTAGCATTGGCATCATTAAGAGCCTCTAGAGTATCTTCCACTCCAGAAATATGTTCTGTTAATAAAGTTACAAGACTCAGCATGTCGTCTCTAATTTTATCAATCTTAGCATCAAATTTCTCATACAGCTCCTGTTTAAGTCCATTTATTTCACTTTTAATTTCTTCTTTCATTTCTTTCATTTCCTCTTTTCTCTCCTGCTTTACCACCTCTCTATTATCTCTAAACTTATCTTCCATTTTAATTGTCTGTGCATTGAGAGCCTCGCTTAGATTACTCAGGAAAAATTCTTTCGTTAACACATCCCCAGCAGGGGGTGTAGGAAGCGGAGGCTGCAGCTTTGTGCCAGGCACTGAGGATGTGCCCCTGGAAGTAGAGGGTGACGACTTCAAGTTAATATTTGGTTTTGAAGCCATTTCAAAATTTATCTGCCTGTAGTTAATAAAACTCTATTGCCTGAATTGGCAGCTTTAAGTAAAGAGGCTTTTATTTTGAAGTTTAAGGCTTGGCAAAACTTTCAGTGAGTAAACATTGTAACAAGACCATTCAGCAGATTCATCACCATTTAACTTCCAAATAAGCAAGGTTAATGAAGGAGTAAAATTCTTCTATTGTGAAACCAAAACAAATGATAAGCAATCTCTTTTGTTTTGAATTTTTGTGAGAGTTAGCAAAAAGTGTTCGTTATTACCAGAGAGGCCAGCCTGCTCGGCGGGCAGACAATCTCTTTAAAAAGCCAGCACACTTATTGGCTGAAATAACAGAATCAAGATCATGTGAAGTGATAATACCACTTTATAACGCCTTGGTAAGACCACACATGGAATGTTGCCTCCAGTTTTGGTCACCCATGACCTGGTTGTCTCCATAGACTTCATTTGGGGTATGAACTCCCAATATCAAAGTCTTAATACTTGTGGATTGATTTTCATCCCAACATATCTGCAATATACTTAAGGTTTAATAGAATTGATATGTTATGCATTCAATTGTCTGGGCAGCTGCATTTGGTGGCATGAGATGTCAAGCCCTTTCTGCTCTATGGTCCACATTGTGGTGCCTCTTAAGCAAGCCAGCCTTGCATTATTAAATTTGGGTTTTTATATTGGAGTTTGCCATCAATATTAGTATTTTCTCTATCTTTAAAAAAGAAAGTTGCCAATTAGGCGGTGTGTGTGTGTGTGTGTGTGTGTGTGATCTTTCTGGACTCAACAGACTGACTTCTGAACAACAGACATAAATCATGATGAAAAGGACCCAAATTCAGCTAGTGCCCAACAGCAGCTTCATCTTGTAGAAATGGTCTTGGCCACTTATAAGTAAATCACCTAGAAACGTTACAGCTATGTTTGCTATATAACAATGCATTTAAAGACTACGATACAGGTTATTCAGAATGCATCAAGGTTGGTCTTAATGGATGCTGTGTCAAACTCAAGGCTGGCCTGTGGGCTGGCCTGGAAATATAAAAGGGCGAGCCCATGTGGTCCTTGCCAGCCAAAACGGGCAGCTGGGGGGCTGCATCCATCCCTAATGGTAAGGTGACCAGACGTCCCGCTTTTGGTGGGACACCCCCGCTTTTTAATGCATTTTCCCGCGTCCCGCCTGCGTTTTTAAAAAGCACGCATTTTTTGGCGCTCGCAGCTCCCGCCCATCAGCTGCTAGCTTGCTGGGCTGGCCCATCGTTCTGTTCTCTATCCTACCTACCTACAAATTTAAGCCAGCCCAGCCTGCCGCTCACTGATTGGATTGGCCTGGACTCCAGCCAATCAGTGAGCTGGCTGGGATGGGAATTTTTCAGCACGCCACATGCTGAAAATTTTCCATCCCAACCAGCTCACTGATTGGCTGGACTCCGCTTAGCTGAGCACGCCTGCGCGAGTCTCCATTTCCTTTCGTCTTTTGGGGTTGCAGCTGCGCTTACTCACTGGTGAGTAATCTAATCTATTCTATCTAATAATCAGATAATTTTCCGCTTGCCGCGGCAGGAGGAGAGGGTGGGGGCAGCTGCAGCCGCCCGCAGAGAAGTTCCTCTCGCTTCCGGGGCTCCCGCCGCCCGGCAGAAGCCCCTGAAGCGCGTGGAAGTTCTCTGCGGGCGGCTGCCGCTGCACCCACCTCTCCTCCTGCCTCTTCGTGAATGGGATCGCTACCTCCGAGAGCGTGGGTGCAGCGGCAGCCGCCCGCAGAGAACGTCCTCTCACTTCCGGGGCTCCCGCCGCCCGGCAGAAGCCCCTGAAGCGCGGGCGACTGCCCCCTCCCTCTCCTCCTGCCGCGGAGTCTGTTCGTGCAGAGAATTTTCCGCCCGCCCCAGCTGAGTGAATGAATTAAATTTGGGATCGCCGCGGCAGGAGAGGGAGGGGGCAGCCGCCCGCAGAGAAGTTCCTCTCGCTTCCGGGGCTCCCGCCGCCCGGCAGAAGCCCCTGAACCGCGTGGAGGTTCTCTGCGGGTGGCTACCACTGCCCACCCACCCTCTCCTCCTGCCGCGGAGTCCGTTCGTGATCATGCACCTCTGCTCTGCAGCGAAAATGCCACCGCCACCCCCTCCGGCTCTTCCCACCCAGACACCTGCCGCCCAGGAGCTGCCCGAAAACCTTCCTGCCCACCACCGGCTGCACCGCAGCTGACTCGCCCTGAGTGGGCTGGAAGGCTTTCGGCATCCAAAGAAGAGGCGCGAGCGGATGGCAGTGGGGTCGCCACCCGGGAGCCGCCAGAAGCCTTTCCCCCCCTTTCCTTCCCTCGGCTGCGAAAAGGATGAGTGGGGGGCGGAGCCTCGGAGGGTCTGGACCGAGACGGGCCGCGCTGAGGTGGGGAGACGGATAAGGCAGAGCTCCAAGCGAGTCGTGAGTTTCCTTCTTTGGAAAATCTCTGAAAACAGAGTGCTAGCTGGGGGAGCTGCCGCAGCAGCAGGAGCCCTTCAAGGGCTGCGAGAGGAGGGAAAGATGCCCCGACTTGGGAGCCGTGTAGTTTGAAAGAGAAGCAGCAGCTGCGCATTTCCAAAAAGCTCTCTCGGAGCCGGCGTGTGGACTGAGGAGCGTCGGGCGCGTGTAGGATTTGCTGGAGAGGAGGACTTGGTGCTGGGTAGGCTCGGAAGGGCTGTAGAGAGCTTTGCGGGGCAGGGGGAGGGAGCGACGGGAGGATGCACCAAAGGTACCGGGGAGGGGCGGCCTTTGTGGCGTAGGTTAGCTCAGGATCGGTCCCCAGCCCCACCGCTTTTAGGGGCTGGAGGAGCAGGCAGTGATGGGGATGAAGTTGAAGAGTGCTGGCAGAGAGCCTGAGGAAGGGGTTACTTGGGGGGGGGCTTAAAAGGAGACTGCCGGGTGGGAAGAGGGCGAGCGCTTTGGAAAATCTCTGAAAATGGAGCGCTAGCTGGGGGAGCCGCTGCAGCAGCAGGAGCCCTTCAAGGGAGCCCCTGAGCTGCGAGGAGAGGGAGAGATGCCCCGACTTGGGAGCCGTGTAGTTTGAAAGAGAAGCAGCAGCTGCGCGTTTCCAAAAAGCTCTCCCGGAGCCGGCAAGGGACGTGTGCACTGAGGAGCGTCGAGTGCGTGTAGGATTTGCTGGAGAGGAGGACGTGGTGCCGGGTAGGCTTGGAAGGGCTGTAGAGAGCTTTGCGGGGCGGGGGGAGGGAGCGGCAGGGAAATACAGTCTTCGGGGTGGGGAGAAGCAGTTAGTCTCTCGATGGGTCACCCAGAAACTGGGTTTGGGGCTGTGAAGTTCCGCTGTTGGGACGCGATGCATCTGTAGCGGAGGAGCGGGATCCTGAGGGAGGCTGTTGCAGAAGGGTGAAATCTGAGATTTCTTCGCTTCTGCGGCAGGATAACGTTTGTTCTTTAGAGGAAGGGGGGGAGAGACCACTACAGTTGCATTTCTTTTCTTGCTGGGGATTTAGAAGTCTTATGTTCACTTTTATTCCCGGGAAAAAAAACAAACCCGAGCCTCCGCTGTTGTCCAACCCTCGCGTTTCCTGGCAAGAAATCCATCCCCCATTATGACGAGGTACGCCGGCTTTCAATTGGTTAAGGCATCCTCGGCATCCCCCAGGTGATCTCCGGGCCCCCGGCTTCCCCATCTCCTCTCCTATGGGGAGACATGCATCATAATGTTGTAAGCTGCCCGGAGTTACCTGTGTGTGAGGTGGGCTGCCCTATGCATTTGTGTTTGTGTGCTGGAGAGAGAGTGAAAAAGAGAGGGAGAATTATATTAATTAGAAGCGGCGGTGGCGGACGTCGGCAGCGACTGTAACGACTGCTCGGGCGAGGTGCGGAGGAAGAACGGAAGATCCCTCCTGCCCGCGACGACGGCTCCAGCCATGGATGAGCAGGCTGGCCCCAACAACAACAACGCACTGCTCTTGCCGCCACCTCCGGATGGGAAGCAACCACGCCTGTGCAGCCCCTGTGCTGCAGTGGGAAGCGAGTCTGCAAGGCGTGGTTGCTTCCCACCTGGAGGTGGCGGCAAGAGCAGCGCGTTGTTGTTGTTGTTGTTGAAGAAGACGCCGGGGCCAGCCTGCTTGTCCATGGCTGGAGCCATCATCGCGGGCGGGAGGGACCTTCCGTTCTTCCTCCGCACCTCGCTCACGCAGTCGTTACAGTCACTGCTGACGTCCGCCACCGCTGCTTCCCTCATCCATCTCGATTGCTGGAAGCAGTAACAAACGGCGCGTCTGCTCCGCTGTCAGCGCCTTGACAGCCACCTCAGCCGGCGGCTACCAGGTCTCGCTGGAGTCAATTGCAAAACCGCGTTCAACGCTTTGAGGACCTGAGGCATCTTGGGAAATGCAGTTCCCTATCGGAAAGAATGGAGTAGCTGCGAATTTGTAACAACAACAGAAGATAATAACTTGGTGCTTCGCAGGTTACGAAAATCTCAAGTTTGATTTGCACACTGTTTTTTAAAAGTTAGATAAAGAAATTATGCTGTGAAAGTGACTAGAAAGCCTCCCCTCCCCTTCCTGTGTGCGAGAAAGGGAAGGAGAGGAAGGAAGGAGGGAGGGGGGAAGGAAAAGAAGAAGGGAGGGGGGAGAAGATGGAAGGAGAAAAGATGGATGGAAGGAGAAAGAATGGGAGGAGAAGGAGGAAGATGGAAGAGAAAAAGAAGAAGGGAGGGAGAAAAGAGGGAAGGAGGTAGGAAGAAAAGGGGAAGAGAGGGAAAGAGCAGAAAGACAAAGAGGATGAAGTTGATAGGCAAGAGGAAAGAGGAAGGAAGGAAAAAAGAAAAAGGGAGGGAGAGAGGAAAGAAGAAAAGATGGAACTAGAAAGAAAAAAAGGGAGGGAGGGAGGAAAGGGGAAGACAGGGAAAGAGCAGAAAGACAGAGAAGGTGAAGGTAGATAGGCAGAAGGAAGGAAGAAGGAAGAAATAGGAAAGGAGGGAAGGAGGAAGGAACAGAAGCGAAGAGGAAGAGAGAAATGGAAAGAGCAGAAAGACAGAGAAGGTAGATAGGCAAAAGAAATGAAGCTGAAAGAATGGACGGAGGAAGGAAGAGAAAAAAGGAGGAAGGGAGTGAGTGAGGAAAGAAGAGAGGATGGAAGGAGAAAGGAAGGAAGAGAGGGAAAGAGCAGAAGACAGATAAGGTGACGGTAGATAAGCAAGAGGAATGAAGGAAGAAGTGAGGAGTCTCGAGGAGGGGGAAAACATTTAGTGACCAAAGTTACAATGGCATTGAAAAAAGTGACTGATGACCATTTTTCACACTTAGCGACCATTGCGACCATTTTTCACACTTAGCGACCATTGCAGCATCCTCATGGTCACGTGATCAAAATTTTGTTTGGCAACAGATTCGTATTTATGCTGGTTTCAGTGTCCTGGGGTGACCTTTTGACAAAAAAAATTTTTTTTAATCAAGCCCCCCCCCCCCCCCCCGGTCAAAGGCGTCCCTCTTTTCCAATCTGAAAATCTGGTCACCTTACTAATGGGAACAATTTTTCCTCCTGCAGCACTCAGCCAGGCAAAAAAGGGCTACATGGAGGCTTCACATGGCCTCTGTGTGGCCTATTTCCAGCCAGGAGAGTGCTGCAGGAGGCCATGGAGATCCAAAATGAGCTGCACAGGGGGTTTGAGGGGGGGCCTTCACATTGCCCATTTTTTGGCTGGCAGAGTGCTGCTGGAAACCAGGGAGGCTAAAAATCGGCTTTTCTGCAGGGCCTGTTGCAGGAGGCCATGGAGGTTGAAACAAGGCAGTGGGCCATCTAGGCTGAAAAGAGGGTGTGGGGGAGGGGCTGTGTGCAGGCCAGCTGCACCCGGTTTGGCCAGCAGAATATTGCAGGGGACATCCGTCCTGTCACCCCCCGCTCCTTGCTCCCCCGGCCTGCAGAGAAGAATTACAATGCTGATGCTGCCCCCAAAGAAATCCAGTTTGACACCCCTGCGGTAGAACCATGTATCCATAGCTGGCTTGTCAATTTGCATATTGATTTGTTTTTGAGAACTTGAAACAAATCATGCTGTTTACATGATTGAAAAGATTAATACTAGAGAGAGCTTTCCCCCTCCGTATCATTTAGCTGTTCAATTTTGATTCCTTTTTGTAGGGAAGGTGGGCAGTTAGAAAAGCTTCAAGATAGCAATAGCAATAGCAGTAGACTTATATACCGCTTCATAGGCCTTTCAGGCCTCTCTAAGCGGTTTACAGAGAGTCAGCATATTGCCCCCAACAATCTGGGTCCTCATTTTACCCACCTCGGAAGGATGGAAGGCTGAGTCAACCCTGAGCCAGTGAGATTTGAACCGCTGACCTGCTGATCTAGCAGTAGCCTGCAGTGCTGCATTTAACCACTGCGCCACCTTGGCCTTCATGAGATTATGAAATAGAAAAGAAACCAAAAACAAACAGGCGGATGCTTATTTTATTTGGAAGAAGTCTGAAAGAGGAAATATAAAAATGAACTACTGACTTTTGTGCAACCAATAACAATGGGATGGGATACTGGTGGCGAACCTATGACATGTGGCTTGCAGAGGCCTCTCTGCCGGCACATGAAACATCGCCCCAGCTCAGCTCCAATGGACATGCGTGCGTGCCTCCCACCAGCCAACTGATTTTCGGGTCTCTGTCATGCATGTGGGGAGATGAGTGTGGATGCATGAGGGGGGCAGGAGTCACATGTGCATGTGTGAAGGTCATGTGGGAAGGTGCGGTGTGGGCCCCACATGCCCCAGGGAGGCCTGCTAGGCCCAAAACATGGTGCAGGGAGGTTGTACACACATGTGTTTGGGGAGGCATGTTCAGGGGGAGGGTCACATGCGCATTGCATTATGGTTGTGGGTCGCACATGCTTTTGGCATGCAAGGACGAAAAGGTTAGCCATCACTGGGCTACTGTATTTGTGTCGTGATTTAGCGAAAATGTTTTTGAAACAAATTTATTGCCTGCTTAAAATGTTTAACAAACATTTTTGCTAATTTCTTTGCGGACGGCAACTCTGAGCAAGTGATGAAGTGCACCTGCTTGGAAACCAAAATTCTAAAAGGAATATAATTGCAGGTCTGACAATTTGAGTCCTACAGCAGTTTCACATCTTTTTAGGGATAATCTAACCTAAATCAGTCTCAAGATTTGGGGTGTAAACTTTGATGGGACTTTTGCTCATAAATAGACTTGTATTTAGGGGGAGCAGCATTTCTGTTTTTAACAATTCTCCAGTTTTTTTTTCTTCACACATTATTGTCAGAAGGGGGCAAAATGTTTTCGGAATGGGTTTTTGGAGTAAAATGAACCCCAAACTTTGGCTTCGTTCTAACTCTTCTGTGAATTAATATCATAAACTTATTAAATAAAATTTAAAAAAATAAGCTGTTTTTTTGTTTTAGCATTTGGGATATAACTCCCTTTTTGTCCTTTTACAAAATGTTTATGAATTTTTCATTAGTTAGTGTTCTTCGCTTGCTCTCAATTATTGCAAGCATTTTCATCCTGTGACAGTGGTGGGATTCAAATAATTTAACAACTGGTTCTCTGCCCTAATGACCAGCTGTGTAGGTGGTGGTCGGTGGTCAGGTGACTGGGTGGGTGTGGCCAACACAATGTCACTTACTCTTCCCCTTAGCTGTTACAATGTAATCAGGGTTAATCGGAGAGGCAGTTTCTGTAATCAGGGCAATAAAGATTAGGCTAGAAACAACATCAGAATGTTTCCTTCCTGCCTTCCTTACAGGATTAGCCCTGTAAAGTGGAAAAAAACCAAAAGGAGATTTCTTCCAACAACCGGTTCTCCAAACTGCTTAGAAAGTTAACAACTGGTTCTCCCAAATAGGTGAGAACAGGCTGAATCCCTCCACTGTCCTGTGACCAGGGGTGGTATTTACTTGCCTTCCCTACTGGTTCATAAATGTGAGCATGTATGCTTGTTTGGCTCATACACGCTATATCTGCGCATGCGCTTTGCCTAAAAAAAAGCAGGCCTAAATGGGATGCCATAGAGCCAGTATTCATTTCCACTACCGGTTTGGACAAAGCAGTCAGAACCGGTAGAATGCTTGTGACCCCACACTACAGAATGCTGAAGGTGATCTCTACTAAGATAGCAAAAAAAATGTTTTATCGCTGAAGACTTCCCATGACTTTGATTCAGAAATTGTTGCTTCATCTACTGCAATTATCCCTCCCTATATTATTATTATTTCAACATTAACTTTAGGTCCCGAGGGAGTAGCTGAGCTATTATTTCAAGTGGAATTATACTGTACTTCATGAAAAAGAATATTGAGGTGAACCAATTAGCTTACAAACAAATGCCGTTGTTAAAGGTGATGACATTTGCAGTATTGGTTATTGTGCTTTTACCTCAAATGATATGCAGGATTCGCCGGAGTAAATGCAGCAGCAGTGACCCTCTGCCTTTTCTTCACAAAAAATATCAGTCCGGAAACCTCATTGTTGTGAATATGCTCTCTCAGCTCTATGTCTTCCATACAATGATGGACTTCAGCATGCGTCCCTCTAAGGAGTTCTTTGAGGATACTGTGTAAGAATTTATATATGGAAGTTAATTTAAACTAGAATGTCTTTTCATACCCATATTAGCTTCAGTTCCAATGATTGGCAGCATCTTTGTTGGATAGCACTGTCTTCAATCTCCCATTCTTCCTCCTTTTCCATCATTGTCTTCTTCTTCTTGTTCTTTTTATAAGTAGCATTAATAATCTTTGATCGTTACATGATAATTAGAAGAATTAGGCTTTCCCCAAATGTTTGTTTCCATTTGTCATGCATGCTCTGATGGAGGCTCTTTATAGAAAACTTTCTGAAATCCATAATCATTATATGATGATTATATTCTGCAAAGGGGAAGAGATATTCCATTTTTTCCAAATTTTCCAACAATATTATAAAAAGAAAATGTTAGTACACAAATAAAATTTGCATTACAAAAAAAAATATATTGTACCAAATATTGTGGGAAATGGAGGAGAAAAAACTAAGCCAAGCTGTATGTTGGGAAGTCATCCCTGAGATTGAAGGAATCTCAATTTTTCAAGGAGAGTTTGATATGTTCATATACTTCTGAAGCTGGAAGGACTGACCTTCCCCACTGAGTGGAACTCCATTCTTAGTAGAAGAATGTGATGTCATGGAGTGGGTAACTTAAACGTTTTTCCTGGAAAATGGATGGGTTATGATCTAGTAGTTCTTGTTCAGGCATCCATTGGATTTTGTTTGTTGAAGGTTTGTCAACTTTTATTAACACCCTGATCTTTAAAAATTTTTGGGGGAATCTTCATTTTAAAATAATTTACACAGAGAAGAAAAAGTTTCATGTCCTCCTCTAAATTTATTATTAAACAGCCAAGTTTCCAGATAGCAAATTACTGAAAACTGAAGTATTTACCTTTTATTTTAATTGAGGATTTCTTTTTCAAATGTTGTTATGACAATTATTCACTTCACCTTGTTTCTAGCATTAAAACAATGTCTAGTTGTTACAGTATGTGACATCAGTGTTATAAAAAAATTACTTAGTAAAACCTTAAAGATTTTTTAAAATTATTAATTACACGGTTTAATGTAATTTGATTAAATTATAAGCACTCTCTGACATCACAGAAAAAGCTATACTCTTTTTTTGGACAAAGTTCTGTACTTTCCATTTCCAAGTTATGTATAGGAAATATCGGGATTAAACTATAATTTTTATCCTCAGGGCATAATAAAAGTTTGGTTTGGGGGAATGCTTATTTGAAATAATTTTTATTTGGTGTACCAATTATCTTAGACTCCCAAATTACTATCAACATTAGAATGCGTTTTGGAGGTTTTAAAGAAAATGGAGTGACTCTTCTCTTCCAGAATGCATCCGTACCCTTTCACAATAAGTGACTTCAGTTTCTGAAAGTTGAATACTAAAAGATTATTGGGATTAAAATCATTTTCATCACCCATTTGATAAATGCTATCAAAACTGCCCTTCTGAAACTGGCTATTAAAATCAAAATGATTGCAATGCTATTTTATCATGCTCACCTGTAAAGAAGTACCATGTTTTTCGGAGTATAAGATGCACTTTTCTCCCTCAAAAAAGAGGGTGAAAATCTGGGTGCATTTTATATACTGAAAACAGCATTTTTGGACTCCCGAAACCCTGCCCCCTTTGCAAAAATGGCCCTGCATAGCCTTTAACCAATTTCATTGTATTTATTTTGTACAATGACAATAAAGACTATACTATACTATAACCTTTAGGAGGCTTCCAGAGTGCTGCTGGGGGCTGGGGAGGGCAAAAATGAGTGAAAAATGTTTTTTGCTCATTTTTGCCCCCCTGCAGCCAGCAGCACTCTATAAGTCTCCTAAAGGCTATGCATGGCCTTTTTTTTTTTTTGACAAAAATGGGCTGTTTTTGGTATGCAAAAACGTTTTAAAAAAATTTGCCTCTTCAAAATCTTGGTACGTCTTATACTCCAGTGCATCTTATACTCCGAAAAATATAGTATTTGTGTGCTTTCTGTTCAATTGATTGCATGGTGACAAAGCATCAATTTCCCTTTCCAGAGTCATGACTCCAATCTATCAGCACATCTTGGCCTTAGAATTTGCCATCACAGAGATCAACAGAAATCCCCATATTTTGCCCAATCTCACCCTTGGTTTCCAGATCTATAATACCTATTTCATGCCCAGTTGGACATATCGAGCTTCTCTGGAACTTTTCTCTACCAAGGGCCAGTTCATTCCTAACTACACTTGTGATATGCAGCACAGACCAATAGCAGTCATTGGGGGACCTACCACTGAAGTTTGTCTACAAATGGCTACCATTCTGTCCATCTACAAGATGCCACAGGTATTAGCTTTGATAGAGCCCGTGCCATGTAGCTAATCATCAATGCACTATCCCTTTCTTTTTATGGGAACATTTATGGCATAAGAAGGAAGGGATTCTGCTTGAAATAGATATTATTCTTACAATTGATGACTTCTGATGACTACAAGGGAATTCTGTGGCTTACTTCTGTCCCCAGTTTTGCAGCCATCACTCTTCTGACCTTTTATATTTGAAAGACCTAAATAATCAATTGGTGTGCTATCACCTTGCCAAGGAGTAATTTTCCATTAAAACAATGTTTAAGAGAAACGTTGACTAAAACTATAGAGAATTCTCAGAAGTATTAAAATAGAAAATGTATTTTAAGGCCAATCATGATTTCTAGTTCCTCTTAATAGTACTGAAGTGGGGGAAAGGAAATGTGGGATGATTGGGGAAAACTAAGTTATAGAAAATAATGACAATAGGGGAAATTAATTAAATTTAATTTAATTAAATGAAGAAATTAAATTATTCTTATCGGAAATTTTGCATTAATAGCATCTAATGTACTATAGTAAAAATACTTCAAATGTCTGTTAAAATATAAAAGTGGAAAGCCAAGTTGTAAAAAGCTGTAGGCATTGTTTGACTAGTATAACACTCATACAATTTGTTATGCCTGTCTTTTTATGTTCATTGAGCTCTTTATTGTTTCTTACAGTATCTAAGTTTTAAATGTGTTCCCTGAACTTAGACATTTTAAGACCTTTCTTATCCTGTGGTTTTTATTTCAGATCCATCATTTTATTTCAAAGTAAGTCCATGATGGTTATTTTGATTCATACATTTAGTCTTTCTCTCTCTTTTTTTTCTTTTTCCCTCCCTCCCTCCCTCTCCCTCTCTCTGAAGACTAAATATAAAAGACTCTGTCATCATTAGCATTAGACTTAGACTTCAATAAAGCATTTGATAAAGTTGATCACATATTACTTCTTGGTAAGACAGAACAATGTGCGATACCACTACTATGAATTTGCAGTTGATTGATGAACTGTCCTCAATGGAACTACATCTACATGGAGGGAAGCACAAAGTGGGGTATCCCAAGCTTCTGTCCTGAGCTCATTGCTCTCCAACATCTTCATAAGTGATCAAGATGAAGGGTTTAAAGAGGTGAATTTTTTGTGCAACAGTGTGTCTTTGATCAAATTTGTTAATGCCACTCCCTCAGTCTTGGGAGTGATAACAATTTCCAAATGTCACATTCTGAACATATTTGTGAAGTACAGGTTCACAAGTATGAAATATGTGTTGAACTTCAATATGCTGTAGCTTAAATGGGTAAATAATATCATTCCACTCTACCTTTTAAAAAAAAAAGAAAACGAAAGACGTATCCTGTTGACTCTCTGCCTATATTTTTCTTTTTTTGTTTTTTAAGCTAGTCTATGGTTCCACCACCAAAAGTAGTACAAAAACAATGTCTACATTGCATCAACAAATGTTCCCAATTATGGACCATCAATATAAAGGAATTTTTCAGTTATTGTTATATTTCAGATGGACATGGATTGGGATCTTGTCTGTGAATAATGATAACGGGGACAAGTTTGTACAAAATGTGGTTCCCATGTTGGCCCAGAGCGGGATCTGCTCAGACTTTATTGAAACTTTCCCAATAATTGATTCAAGTAGCATTGTTGAGTTGGTGGAAATAGGACTTGAAATGTACCTGGTGGTTATGAAAAGCACAGTTAATGTAGTATTAGTTCATGGTGAAATTTATGGAATTATAGTTCTGAGACTTCTTTCCACCAATTTGAAAATTGAAGATGCACCATTATGGAGACAAGGTAAAATCTGGATTATGACAGCTGAGATGGATTTCATGTCACTTCCCTTTCTGAGGAATAGTGATTTAGTCTTCCTCCATGGTGCTCTGTCTTTTGCAATTCACTCAAAGAAGGTGTTAGGATTCCACCAATTTGTTCAGACAAGGAATCCTACCTTGGAAAAAGAGGATACTTTTATCAAGCTTTTCTGGGAAAGTGCCTTTGAATGTTCCTTCTCCATCTCTGTTATGAATGAAGATGAAAATGAGGTTCCCTGCACTGGGAAGGAGAAACTGGGAGCTCTTCCTACATCTGTGTTTGAAATGGACATGACTGGCCATAGCTATAGTATCTACAATGCCATCCATGTGGTGGCACATGCTTTCCATGACTTCCATTCATCCATGATGGAATATAGAACCAGAGGACACGATGCCAAACATGTAATTCAAAAGCTGTGGAAGGTAAATTCTTAAGCCAAGACAATTACTGGCTGCTCACCATATTTGCAACCCAGATCCAAAATATAAATTAGCAGATGATCTGACAGTCCATTCTTCCAAAGGGAATGTGTTTAAGTAATAGCAATAGCACTTAGGCTTATATACAACTTCACATTGCTTTACAGCCCTCTTTAAGCAGTTTACAGAGTCAGCTTATTGCCCCCAACAATCTGGGTCCGCATTTTACCCACCTTGGAAGGATGGAAGCAATTGTGGGTTCTGGATTCCCTTCCAACCAGTATGGTTGGAACGGCCCTGGCATCACCCACGTGGATGCACGCAGCGCACGGGCACACATGCATGGACCACACATGCATTGTACTTACCTGCGACACTTCTGCAAGCCTCCACAATACTCTAGCTGCTTGGTGGAGCATCGTGCAGGTACTGTGCATACATGGAAGTGCCAAAAGCTTAAAGTACAGGTAAGGAGTGGGGGTGGGCTGGTGGGCCCTCCAGAGCACTGTACCGGAACCGTACCCGGTGCTCTGGACAGGATCCCGTACTTGGGCGTACCGCCTGCAACCCACCACTGGATGAAAGGCTGAGTTAACTTTGAGCCTGGTGAGATTCAAACTGCCAAATTGCAGGCAGCCAGCAGGCAGCTGAAGTAGCCTGCAGTACTGCATTCTAGCCACTGTACCATAAGGCCTCTTAAGCATACACTTTGGTTAAATGTCATCTCTTTAGCTTTAGTCCAATTAATGTCTTTAAAAATTAGGACATCTAAGTATTCATTAGAACAAAGTTGTACAATTTGTTATACCTGTCTTTTTATATTGAGTGAGGTCTTTATGGTGCCTTTCTATGTGTTCCCTGACACATTTTAAGACCTTTCTTACCCTGTAGTATTTATTTCTGATGCACTTTGTTTCAAAGGGTGACTATTTTGATTTCTGTAATTCATATCTTTAGTTTCTCTCTTCTCTCCCCCCCCCAACACTTCTCTCTATCTCTGTGTAGACTAAATATAAAAAACTGGCATTATTAAACTTAGACTTTAATAAGGCATTTGATAAAGTCGAACACATCTTACTTCTTGGTAAGACAGAACAATGTGAGATACCACTACAATTTGCAGTTGATTGATGAACTGTCTTCAATGGAACTACATCTACATGGAAGGAAGGGTTCCACCACAAATCCGCAAAGCCCTTATCCACGGAGACATAAGTGCGAAGACTAATTTGTGCCGTTCTAAGCGCTAAGGAAAAACACGACCCTACCGCAATGACATAATCGCGGAGGGCAAATTCGCGCATTCCCAAGCACTCAGTACCCTAAACCTAACCCTAAACCTAACGCTAAACCTAACGCTAAACCTAAACCTAACCCTAAACCTAACCCTAAACCTAACCCTAAACCTAACCCCTAAACCTAATCCTAACCCTTACCTTAATTGAAGTCAGCTTTCTGCCGTGGCGCCGTTTTAAAGCGCCCTTCTGTTGTCGTGCGGTGGTGATGACGCACGGTGATGATTTTAGCGCTGCGATTTTATCACCGCGATTTTGACGAGTGCGGTTTTGTCGTGCCACGGGAAGGAAGCACACAGTGGGGCATCCCAAGGTTCTGTTCTGAGCCCAGTGCTCTCCGACATCTTCATAAGTGACCAAGAGGAAGGGTTTAAAGGGGTGCTCATCAAATTTTCAGATGACACTAATTTGGGTGGGAATTTAAACTCTTTGAAAGATAAACTCAAAATTCAAAATGATCTTGACAGATTTGAGCATTGGGATCAGTAAGATACAGTTCAGTGGTGAAAAAAAAAAGTCCAAATCTACAAAAATGATTTTTATTTATTTTCTGTTTTATTATTCCTGGTATTTACATCTTTTGTACTGTTTATTTTTCTATTATAATAATGGTTTCCAAGATGGACTATTTACTACTGCAGTTATTGCATTGACTACCATCCTCTCATAAACTTTGATTTTTTTTATTTTTGAAAGGTGAAATAAATACTATCATCTTGGGATTATCTTCTCTTCATTTCTATTCTATTCTATTTGCTATCATTTAGTTCTCTAGTTATCTAATTTATTTATCATCTATGTATCTGTCATGTGTCTAACTTTTTCTTGGGTTGTTTTCTACTGTAGCTCAATCAATTTATGAGAGAGGTCTCATTCAATAATAGTGCTGGACAAAAAATTTCTTTCAACCAAAATGGAGAATTGGAGACTGGATTTGATATTATGAATTGGATCACATTCCCAAATCTATCTTTTCTCAAAGTTAAGGTTGGAGGGATAGACTCCATGGATTCCCAAGAAACATTGTTCACCATTGATGAGGAAGATATTATATGGCCGAGGAGGTTTAACCAAGTGAGCCAAGTTTTGACTTATAGTGAAATATCTTTCGTCCATTCTTGGAGTTCTCTTAAATCCAAAATCTCACACAGCAATTAGATTCAAGCAACCTTTCCAAGTCTATTCACCTGGTGGTACCTTGGGTATCTTCTAAGTCTAAGATGACATGTCAATGGAGGGATGGGTATATTTTAATGTAACCTGGCATATTAGCTTAAAGAAGTATATTTTCTCATTTAGCAAGAACTACTAGACAATTTATAATGCCACTTTATAATGCCTTGGAAAGGGCCACACTTGGAATACTGCATTCAGTTTTGGTCACCACGATGTAGAAAAGATGTGGAGACTCTGGAAAGAGTGCAGAGAAGAGAAACAAAGATGATTAGGGGACTGGAGACTAAAACATATGAAGAACAGTTGCAGGAACTGAGTATGTCTAGTTTAATGAAAAGAAGGACTAGGGGAGATATGATAGCAGAGTTCCAATATCTCACGGTTTGCCACAAAGAAGAGGGAGTCTTCAAGGCACCTGGGTGTAGAACAAACTAATCAAGGAGAGAAGCAACTTAGAACTGAGAGTTAGAACTCAGTGAACAGCTTGCCTCCAGAAGTTGTGAATGCCCCAACACTGAAAGTCTTTAAGAAGATGTTGGAGAGCCATTTGTCTGAAATGGTATAAGGTTTCCTGCCTAGGCAGGGGGTTGGACTAGAAGACCTCCAAGATCCCTTCCAACTCTGCTATTATATTAATTCATACGTGACAGTAGAAAAGCCACACCAGATAATACTAAGTACTAATTTGTCAAATCGTTTTCTTCTTTCTCTCATGAAAAGGTCCAACCACAATCTCTGTGTAATAGCAAGTGCCAATCAGGTTATGCTAGAAGCAAGATAGAAGGGAAGCCATTTTGCTGCTATGATTGTCTGAAATGTCCACATGGGAAGATTTCCAACCAAGAAGGTAAGTTCTTGCTTTTGTTTCATTGCTTTTGTTTTGTTTTATATCTAAATAAAAATTCAGCTCATGTTGAATTACTATGTCTGAACTCTGTGTGCTCCGAACCCTACCATATTTTTCAGAGTATAAGATGCTTTGGAGTATAAGGCACACCTTAGTTTTTGGGGAGGAAAATAATAAGAAGAAAAATCTGCCTCTGCCTACCAGCATCCATGGTATTCAGCTGACACATGGTTAAAAAGGTCAGGCAATGAATAGGAATAGCAGCTAAATCAGCCAATTAGGGCTATTTGGACTTTGAAATTTGCTGTGTGAGCAACAAGGGGACAAGAAAGTGACTGGCTTACCTGAAAACTGAAAGTGAAACTGCTTGTGTTTTGCTTGCATTTACTGCTACCTTGGAAAACCTACTTTTGGCAATGTATTGTAAATTATTATTATTATTTTAACTCCTGCTGAACCAGTTACTGCTGCAAACTCTGATCAGCCAGGTCAGCTTCAGCCTGATTCAACACAGCTGATTGGTGAGTGGATCGGACTGCTGGAATACTCTCCAATCAGCTGTTCCAGGATGCAGGGATTGCCAGACCATTGCTGCCTCTATGCCTTGTGTTTTTGGCCTTTGGTAGGTGGAGCTACATTCGGTGTATAAGATGCAGGGAAGTGAAAAGGTGTGTCTTATACTTCGAAAAAGATATTCTTGCAGAGCAGCTAAGCAAGTGTATATAAATAAATACTTGGCTTCTCGTAATAGAGAAGAGAGAGGCAGGGTAATAGTATTCAGTATCAAACTTGTCCCCTTTCATATAGGTGGGGAGGATGATAGAGTTAAGGCCCTCTTTCTCCTAAAACTGCCATAGCAGAGGGCTTTGTTATTTGTCAATTAAGAAATTAGATTTGAACTTCTATATATGACAAATATAAGGAAGTGCACCGAGCAATGCATGAAACAAATTGCAAAGCTGTCCATCTCTGGAATCAACAGAGATTAAAATATTGTTAGCCAAACTGTATCTGAAGATCACAAATGAAGTTTGCCTGCTCACATTTAATGGCACACAAAAAGTTGACCCAGTGAGATATGCATTCAATTCATTGACTGAATTCCAATATGATGCCAAATAATGTATTTGGGGACAAAGGGTTTCCCAAATATAACAATTGGAAGTATACCAGTGTTTTTGATATTCACATGTTAAACAACAGCTCTCTTTTCTTAATGTTGTCATGTTCAGTTTTGATTCTTTCAATAAATCTGTAAGTTGCTATTTTATTTTCTAGACATGAATGAATGCTTTCAATGTCCAGAAGACCAGTATCCTAATAAGAAGCAGGATTTCTGTCTCCCGAAAGTTATAACATTTTTAAAGTATGAAGAATCTTTGGGAACTATATTGGCCAGTTCTGCTCTTTTCTTTGCTTTGGTCACAGCTGCAATCCTCTGGATTTTTATTAAGCATCAGGACACTCCCATTGTCAAAGCTAACAACCGGAATCTCACCTACACTCTCCTTGTTGGTCTTATGTTGTCTTTTCTTTGTTCTTTGTTATTCCTAGGAAGACCTGGTAAGGTGACATGTCTCCTTCGTCAAACAGCCTTTGGGATGATCTTTTCCATGGCTATTTCTTGTGTATTGGCCAAAACCATCATCGTGGTTCTGGCTTTCACGGCCACTAAGCCTGGGTCCATGATGAGCAGATGGGTTGGGAAAAGACTTGTCATTTTCATAATTTTGGGGTGTTGTTGTATTCAAGGTATTATTTCCATTACATGGGTGACAACCTCTCCTCCATTCCCAGATGCTGATATGAATTCAGTGGTAGAAGAAATCATTCTAGAGTGCAACGAAGGATCTGCCTTCATGTTCTACTGTATCTTGGGCTATATGGGTCTCCTTGCTATTATCAGCTTTACCATGGCTTTCCTAGCCAGAAATTTGCCTGATGTTTTCAATGAAGCCAAGTTTATCACCTTTAGCATGTTGGTCTTTTGTAGTGTGTGGTTATCCTTTGTTCCAACATACCTGAGCACCAAGGGGAAATATATGGTTGCTGTGGAGATCTTCTCCATTATATCTTCCAGTGTTGGGTTACTGGTTTGTATCTTTTTTCCGAAATGTTTCATCATTGTGCTGAGGCCTGCTCTAAACAACAAAAAACAGCTAAGAAGACAAAACCACAGAAAACCATAAAATGTATGGCTGTTTAATATTTCAGATATCTATGGGAAAACAGAATCATCTAATATTATGATTCACTTACACTTATCTAGACATAAGTTCATTTGCATCCTTTTTGTTTAGGTGTCAGTTTATGAATAAAATATTAGTTGTGAAAAGTTTTCCTATTCTGGTTTCTGCATTTTCCTCCCCAAATGCTGTGTCATGTTGCTAAAAATGTTTCAGGCAACACTTGATGAAATAATTGAAGTTTAACTAAATTAGATGAGAAATCTGGGCCTCATTTCAAATTAGAAGCCGAAAAGTGCTCTGGATCATCTTCAAAGCACCATATTATCAGCAGATAAACTCTTAGTGGCTTCTCAAATATCTTAGAACTGGCAATCCCAGAATGCTCTCCTGAAGCAGCAAAGATCTCCTTTTTTTTCAATAATATCCAAACAATGTATCCATATATGTTTGTTTGTGTATGTTGTGTTGTGTATACACACACACACAAACACACACACACACACATATAGTTATCTAAACCAGGAAGTGCATTTATTTTATTTATTATTTATTTTATTTATTGAATTTATAATGCCACCTATTTGCACATGGCAACTTAGAATATAAAACTTCATTTAAAACAATAAAACTAATAAAAAGAATCAAATAAATTAATAAAATAAAATCACCCCCACCCCGGCAACAATAGATGACATGAGCCATTTAATGGGCTCCATCCCACCCTGGGTTCCTCAGGCCCACTGGCAGAACCAAATTATCAGCCCCTCCAAGAAAAGAGTTAGCGTAGGGGGCATTCTAATCTCTGGGAGAATGATATTCCAGAGAGCGAGCCTCCATAGAGAAGGTCCTTCTTCTGGGTCCCACCAGGTATATCTCCACAGGAGATGGGACCAGTGGTGAAATTCAAATTTGTTTACTACTGGTTCTATGGGCATGGCTCAGAGGGCATGGCAGAGGAAGGATACTGCAAAATGTCCATTCCCACCCCACTCTGGGGCCAGCCAGAGGTGGCATTTGCCAGTTCTCCGAACTACTCAAAATTTACACTACCAGTTCTCTAGAACCTATCATAACCTGCTGGATTTCACCCCTGGATGGGACCATCAACAAATGTGAAGATTTGAAAATCTTAAAAGGTTTAAAATAAGTAAGTCAGCCACACTATAATATCAGATGTCAACTCAAAAATCTTATGTTATAAGCTGCCAGAATCATTGGATACAAGATGGGCAGGAAGGCAGGAAGCAGGAAGGAAGGTAGGACAGACGGAAGGAAGGAAGGAAGGAAGGAAGGAAGGAAGGAAAGAAGGAAAAAGAAAAAAGGAAGGAAAGAAAGAAAAAAGAAAAGAAAAAAGAAAGAAAAATAAAGAGAGGTTTACAGTCCTGCCAATTTTGTATTTATTAGTTTATTAAACATGTACAAGATAGCAGGTATAAATATAAACATGTATGTGAATGAAAGAAATGAATAGAAGCCACAGAGTTCGACTCCTAATCAGCCAAGCCAGGGTGAAAGGTATCTATTTAGAGTTACAACCCCCAGTATGCCCAAAGGAGCACTAAGGAGTCGAACTCTGTGGCTTGGTGGTTAACAGATCTGCCTAAGATGCAATAAAGCACAGGTTCGATTCCCAGTAAGGGTATGGCTAGCTGATGAGAGCTAAATAGCTTGAAATAGATCTATACTAGTCTCCCTTTATTTATTTATCAGCACAAATACAACAAAATGTAACAAAAAGGCAACAGTAAAAATATTGGGTTTCTGTCTGGATGGTCTCTTGTGACGAGCCGAAGGACAGAGAATGGAAGTAGTGATCTTCCTCCCATATTTGGGCATACCGGGGGTTATAACTCACTCACTCTCTCTCTCTCTCTCTCTCTCTCTCTCTCTCTCTCTCTCTCTCTCTCTCTCTCTATCTATCTATATCTATCTATCTAACACACACACACACACACACACACACACACACACACACACACACACACACACACACACACACACACATATATATATATATATATATATATATATATATATATATATATATATATATATATATATATATTCACAACCCCTGGTAAGCCCCAATTATGTGAGGAAGCTAGCTGCTTCCATCATCTGTCAATCGGCTCATCACAAGAGTCCATCATGGCAGAAACCTAATATTTTTACTGTTGCCTTTGTTATATTTGTGTTTTTTTTATTTGTCCTGATAAATAAATAAAGGGAGACTAGTATAGATCTATTTCAAGCTATTTAGCTCTCATCAGCTAGCCATACCCTTACTGGGATTCAAACCTGTGCTCTATTGCATCTTAGGCGAACGTCTTAGCCATTAAGCCACAGGTCTCCTCCTTATCAGCTGAAGCCAGGGAAGAAAGTATATATATACTTTCTTATATATACTTATATATATATAGTGTCACAACCCCTGGTAAGCCCCAATTATGTGAGGAAGCTAGCTGCTTCCATCATCTGTCAATTGGCTCGTCACAAGAGTCCATCATGACAGAAACCTAATATTTTTACTGTTGCCTTTGTTATATTTGTGCTTTTTTATTTGTGCTGATAAATAAATAAAGGGAGACTAGTATAGATCTATTTCAAGCTATTTAGCTCTCATCAGCTAGCCATACCCTTACTGGGATTCAAACCTGTGCTGTATTGCATCTTAGGCAAATGTCTTAGCCATTAAGCCACAGGTCTCCTCCTTATCAGCTGAAGCCAGGGAAGAAGGTATATATATATAGTGTCACAACCCCTGGTATGCCCCAATTATGGGAGGAAGCTAACTGCTTCCATCATCTGTCAATCGGCTCGTCACAAGAGTCCATCACGACAGAAACCCAATATTTTTACTGCTGCCTTTGTTACATTTGTTGTACTTGTGCTGATGTTGTACTTGTCCTTTATTTATTTATCAGCACAAGTACAACATATATATATATATATATATATATATATATATATATATATATATATATATATATATATATATATATATATATATATATATATATATATATATATATATATATATATGTAACAAAAAGGCAACAGTAAAAAAATATTGGGTTTCTGTCTGGATGGTCTCTTGTGACGAGCCTAATTTTACCAGGACTATCTGAGTGTTGTTTATGTGTGTAAAAATAAGCAAAATGGTGTGTTTGGGGGGGGGGCTCACTATTTGGAACTCTGCCTGTTTTGTAGCGTGGCAAACATGGGCCAAACCTGGAGACTGGGGAAGGCTTGGACAAGGGCCCTGTATTAGAGGCATAGGGGGTCAAGGCCATCTGGTAGTTATTTGCTGCCTCTAGAATCTGACATCAGTGAGACAGAAGAACAGCGGGAGCCTGTTCCCAGTGAGCATATGTCAGAGCTGTCAGAAGGTGAAAACAATTAAGAAAACAGGATTGACTCAGGAGTAAGGCTTGGAGATGATTGGCACCTCCCATAAGACATAAAAGAGGAGCGAACGGGACATGAGCTTTTACAGAAAGCAATTAGTTCATCTGGTCAGGTCAACCTTTAAAAGTGATGTTTGACTCTGATCTAAGTTTGGACTTGTTCTGTATTTGGCAATTAAGTCTCTGGCAACATTCCTGTGGAGATAAGGTGAATGTTTATCAACATTCTCCTGAAAGATTGTGGCAACTTGAGCAGACATCTGTCAGAATCTTCACAGACTGTTTGTAAAGCATTGCAGACCTTTGAATGACTAACCCTACCTACTTAGTCTTTCTTTTCTTTATAGCTTGGATATGGTTCTTCTCCTGTGATTAATGACACATCCCAGCAAGCCTTCTTCCAATGGATGTTCCCTAATATTAATCAACAGTATGCAGGAATGATCCAGCTGCTTTTGCTTTTCACGTGGATTTGGATTGGTGTCATTTTTATACATGATGATAATGGCCTCAGGTTTGTGCAAAACTTCCCAAATTTTCCCAGCGTGGCATCTGTTTTGATTTTATTGAACCATTGCCAACCTTATATTTTAAAACTGGCATCCATGAAATCATAGAATCCTGGGTCAAAATATACAAATTTATAATTAATAGCCCAGCCATAGTTGTGTTCTTACATGGTGAAATTCACACCATGATCTTTCTGAGGATGTTTCCCAGAATTTCAGAAATCGAAGACATACCAATGAAGAGAAGCAAAATCTGGATGATGATTGCACAGGTGGAGTTCACTTCCGTTCCCTTTCAACGATCTTGGCATCTAGATATCGTTCATGGTACCCTAGCCTTTGCAATTTACTCCCAGGAGCTGGTGGATTTCCAAAATTTTCTTCAGATGAGAAACCCTAATGTGGAAACCAGAGATGGTTTTATTTTTTTTAAAGTAATGTTTATTAGTTATACAATTTTTTTAAAGAGTAAAACATACAAATACAAATACAATTTTAAACATAACCCCCCCCCCTCCCCGCCCTGCGGTGACAGTCATTCACAGCCCAACTTTTTTTCCTTCCTCATTGTTTAGTCTCTAAGCCGCATCTTCTCATTACAAAATTCAGGGATCTATTACAATACCCATGTTCACTTTTAGTTCCCATTGTTAACAACTGCTATTTGACTTTCCCTGTTTTAAGTTCCTGCTGTTCTCCTTGTCGCCCACATATACCATAGGTTCCAGCTAAGATAATGTTCCGTTTCTCCTTTGTCCCTCAGCCAACCCGTCATTCTGTCCATTTCTGCACATTCATAGATCTTTTTATTTATGGCATCTTCCAACGGTATGGTAGTAGATTTCCAAAATTGTGCATAAGTTATTCTTGTGGCCACAATTATATGTAGGCTCAAACACCATATTGATTTACTCATGTTTTTTGGTTTTATGCTTAATAAAAAATTCTCAGGTTTCCATTCCGTGCTTGCCCCAGTAATCTCTTTAAGCCATTTTTGAATCCTTCTCCAGTATTTCGTGGCCTCAGTACAAGACCACCAAATATGATAGAATGTGCCATCCCTTCTTCCACATTTCCAACACAGTGGAGATAACCCAGGAAACATTTTGGCTAACCTCATTGGGGGGAAGTGCCATCTATAAACCATCTTGTATATGTTTTCTTTAAATGCTGTAGATATTGTAAATTTAATAGTCTTACTCCATAGATCCCACCATTTGCCCATTTCAATCTCATAACCAAAGTTTCTCTCCCATGCTATTAGAAGGCTTTTATCCATCTCTTCTTTAACATCTTGACAGGTCAAAAATTGATAAATCTTCGATAACATTTTCTTATCTCCGCCAAACAAAATCTTATCTAGCCCCTGAGGGTTTGGGTAGATCCCAAACCGTACCCTATCGCTTTTAAACCTGTTTCTAACTTGTAAATATTCCCACCATTCCAGATTCCTGCCCTGCTGCTCTAATTCCATCTTAGTTTTCATGTTGCCATCTTCTGTCATAATGTCTTTATATGTTATGTTTCTTGTCCAATTAAATACACTGGGATGCGTTAAGGCCTCTAACGGTGTCAACCAGTACGGAACCCTAAGATAGTATTTTTTCCTCATCTTTTCCCAGACCCCCATCAAAATCTTTTGAATATAATGTCCCATGAAGTACCTATGGGGAGTATCTCTTTCTTGCCAGAGGGAGGCATGCCATCCCTGGGGGAGGTCATGTCCCTCTATAGCCAATAGGCGCCTTCTACTCAATGTCATCCAATCCTTCACCCATGTCATAATTGCTACATTATAATATGCTTCCCAGTTGGGTACTCCAAAGCCTCCCAGTTCTTTACATTTTTGCAACATTTGGGCTTTAATTCGTGCTTTCTTGCCTTGCCATATGAATCAAGCCACTATTGTCACCAAAGATTTAAATAAATTTTTGTCCAATTTAGTTGGTGCTGTTTGAAACAGTAACAAAAATTTCGGTAATACATGTGTCTTAACTGTCGCAATCCTGCCCATCGAAGACAGTTGTTTACCACTCCAATTAGTCATATCCTTAGATACCTGTTGTAGCAATTTCATGTAGTTATCTACCTTGATAGAGGAACATCTCTCCATGAGCCAAATTCCCAAGTATTGTATTTTATGGGCCATGTTAATCCCTAACTGGCTTTCTACTTCCCTTTTCTGATTCAAAGTCATATGCTTAATTAATAGTTTTGTCTTCTCTTTATTTATACATAGCCCCGCTATCCTACCATACTCCTTTATTTTATGTAAAAGTTGTATCCCAGAAGCCATAGAATCCTCCAGAATAAAAACAAGGTCGTCGGCAAAAGCCTGGACCTTAAATTCCTGAGCTTTAGCTCGTAACCCTTTGATTTGTGTTTCACTCCTCACTATTCTAACAAGGGGTTCTAATGTGAGGATAAACAGTAGGGGGGATAACGGACATCCTTGTCTTGTGCCTTTACCAATCTCAATATCACCCGCCTCTTCTCCATTTACCAATAATGTCGCAGTTTGTTGTACATAAATTGCCCGAACTGCATTTAAGAAGTTTTCTCCAAACTTCATATTTTCTAATTGTGACAGATGGTTTTATTAAGGACTTTTGGAAACAGGCATTTGATTGTTCCTTCCTAACTTCCTCGAAAGAGGGCAATGCTTGGAATCGCTGCAGTTTGGAGGAGAAACTAGAGGCTTCTCCTAGGTCTGTCTTTGACATGAGCATAACTCCCCATAGCTATAGTGTCTACAATGCAGTTTATGCTATAGCCCATGCATTGCAGTGCATGACTTTGTTAAAGTTCAGACACAGAATTATGTCAGAGGAAGGACAAAATAAGCTTTTGAATCAACAGCTGTGGCAGATAATGTTCTGATTTCACAAACAAAAGGGAGGATTTCATATTTACATAAGCCAATTCTCTATTGATGTTGACATTTATATGTTTTAGAACTGGCATTGCCATTTTCTTCCATCATTTCACAGTTGTTATTGCTTATAGTACATTACCATGGTGAGTTTAGGACAGGGAAGGGATGAAATCCAGGTTCTGACAGGTTCTGGAGAAGCGGTAGTGGAAATTTTAAGTACTGTGGAGAACCGGCAAATGCCACCTCTGGCCAGCTCCAGAGTGGGGTGGGAATAGAGGTTTTGCAGTATCCTTCCCCTGCCACACCCACCAAGCCATGCCCACAGAACTGGTATTTAAAAAATTGAATTTCACCACTGGGACAGGGATGTCAAACTCAATTTCATTGAGGGCCGCATCAGGGTTGTGGTTGACATTGGGGGGAGGGAGTCAGGTGGGCATGGCCATGGTGGACATAGATAGCTCAACATCACTCATGGGGGGGACACCTGTGGTCACCTGTGCTTTGTTTCCTCTTGCAGAGGGTTGCAGGAGGCTGTCACAGCCAAAAACAGAGCTTGAGTGGGCGGCGCATGATCCTGAACCCTGTTTTCGCTGATAGAGGCACTGTGGGCCAGTACTTTTCTGTTTCCAGGGTGGCCCCACAGGCCAGATCTAAGCTCTCCATTGGCCAGATGTACCCACGGGCGTTGAGTTTGACACTCTTGGTTTAGCATATCTGCATTTGTTGGAAATCTAAATTCATGATCTATTCAATACAAGGGAAGCACAGGGGTCAAGAGGAGAGTTAAAGATTGGTTTTGTTGGTTCTTTAACTATTGGACTTCCTGGTAATTCCTTCGTTTTGTTCTTCTTAGGCATACTTAGGAAAGGGAGCACGTGCTGTTTGTTCCCGGTAGAAAGTGGTTAACTAGGGGTTCAAGTTTGATTTGAATTATTTGTCTATAGCTTTATTGCTTTTCTTATCTCTACACCCAATATAGCTCCACCACTATCTACGAAAAGTCTAATTTAACAACAATATTGAGGAAATAATTTCATTCGATCAAACTGGAAACCTGGAAGCAGGATTTGATATTATCAACTGGATTGCATCCCCCAATCTAAGTCTACATCGAGTCAAAGTGGGAAAATTTGATCCCAGAAGTTCTGAAGAAAAAGCATTCAGGGTTTATGTTGATGCCATTACGTGGCCACAGAGATTTAGCCAGGTATATTCCATATAGAGTTGGGATATATCTCATTAGTTCAGGATGCAGTTAATGAAAACTAATATAATAACGCTAATGATTTAAAAGAAAGTACTAGTAAAAGGGTGGTTCAGTGGCTAAGACCCTGAGCTTTTTGATCAGAAAGGTTGGCCGTCTGGTGGTTCAAATCCCTAGCGCTGCGTAATGGAGTGAACTCCCATTACTTGTCCCAGTTTCTGCCAACCTAGCAATTTTAAAGCACTTAAAAACTGCAAGTAGAAAAATAGGAACCATCTTTGTGCGAGGGGAACTTTTACCTTAACTTTAGTTAGTAATGGTTTTATTTTGCTTAAGTTAAATATAACCAGATTATGATGGGCACCATCACAGTACTATACTATCACAATTGTCTAAATTAGAACCAATGGTATGTGGCTATCCCAGAATCAAGCCAACATTTCAGGATTATGCCGTGTAAGCTTTTCTTTGTGCCCAGGCACAGCCTCGTTCTTTGTGCAATGAACCTGCCATAAAGGTTACAGCAAGACCAAGAAGGAAGGGAAGCCATTTTGCTGTTACAATTGCCTTCCCTGCCCAAGAGGAAAAGTTTCAAATCAAATGGGTAAGGATCTCATGGGATTTGAATTTGGAACCAGGTGGGCGTGTCCAGACATTATCATATAGAAATCAGGTTGAAATTGGTCTTTTTCTTTGTGTGGGTGCCAGGATCCAGTGTGAGTGTTTTTCCCACAGTTTCTGAAGAAATGTAAACTGACTGTAAACTGACTGAGTGAACAACAAGCAAATGTATGTTAGGTCCTGCATAGTACTTTATAAAGACACAATTGTTTGAGAATCATGCAATTTTCTGTGGAGTTCAGATTATGCATTGAAGTGTTCTTTCTCTCTTGATTAAGAAAGTCTAAATAAAGAGATTTGACTTTACCTTTTCAGACTCAGAATCTTGTTACCAGTGTCCAGAGGATCACTATCCCAGCAAAGCCCACGATCAGTGCATCCCAAGAGATATCAGCTTCCTATCTTTCCATGAGCCTTTGGGGATCACTTTGACTATTTTTGCCCTTTTATTTTCCTCTATCACAGCCCTGATCCTCGCAGTTTTCATTCAGCACAAAGACACTCCCATAGTGAAAGCCAACAACCGAGGTCTCAGCTACACCCTCCTGGTTTCCCTTCTGCTTTCCTTTCTCTGCCCTTTGCTTTTCATTGGTTGGCTTCAGAGGGCAACCTGTCTCCTTCGCCAAACTGCTTTTGGGATCATCTTCTCTGTGGCGGTTTCTTGTGTGGTGGCCAAAACCCTCACTGTGGTCCGAGTTTTCATGGCCACCAGGCCGGGTTCTCAGATGAGGTCATGGGTGGGGAAAAGGCTGGCACTTTTTATAGTGCTTTCCTGTTCTTTCATTCAAACTACTCTTTGCACTGTGTGGTTGGCAAGCTCTGCTCCTTTCCCAGATCTTGACATGGACTCTCTGCCTACAGAAATAGTCCTGGAGTGCAATGAAGGCTCCACTGCCATGTTCTACGGTGTCCTGGGCTTCATTGGCCTCTTAGCCATGATCAGCTTTACAGTGGCTTTCCTTGGCAGGAATCTTCCAGACAGTTTCAATGAAGCCAAATTTATCACTCTCAGCATGCTTCTCTTTTGCAGTGTCTGGATCTCTTTTGTCCCAGCCTACCAGAGCACCAAAGGGAAATACACGGTGGCTGTGGAGATCTTCTCCATCTTAGCCTCAAGTGCTGGATTATTGGTTCTCGTTTTCTCCCCCAAACCTTACATCATCTTGATAAGACCTGAGCTGAATAACAGGCAGCAACTCCTGCAAAAAAAAACCCATCATAAACTGAGGAATCAGTCTTACTGTACACAATGGGATTTAGATCAGTGACTGTGGTCAGCAAAAACATGTGCCTTAAGTGCTTTTGAAAATTAAACGTTGTGTATTAGTCTAATAATAAAAAGTGCAATTTCCCATGTCTTTCCATTCTACCATGCCTATAGTCTAATAATTAAATCAGTATAGCTATAAAGTCTATCACAACATATGGGCAAACTTCCTGATTTTGATAGCTTTAAACATTGAACCACCCTGCTCAATGTATAAGATTCACCTCCCACCCCCACGCACCCCGTTTTGGCCCTGGAAAACCATCTGCACCAACCTGGAAGCAAAAAATGGGCATGGCAGAAAGTGTGCATGTGTGGGGGGAGTGGGAGTGCAGGGAGGTCACATGTGCAGGAGTTGCATGCAGATGAATGGGGGTGGGGCACATGCATTGGATTATAGGTGTGGGCACATAATGACAAAAAGGTTAGCCATCACTGGGTTAGCCCTTTCCTCGGTCCACTCTTCCTGGTTTGTTTGAAATCTTCAATTTCCTCTAAAACAATGGAAAGTAGCAAAGACCAAAGGGAACTCAGTTGAAGGCCTATGTATTTTTAGGTCCATCATGTAGTCAGCAAAAAATTTAAAATGGTTGGGTAGTCTATTGCATAGGTATAAGTTCTCAATTTTTTCAATCCTGCCCCACATTGAATTATATTTTCTCAAAAATTTAAAGGCCTGAAGGCCAACTCTTAGGGATGTATATGGGAGATTTTGATCCCATGCTGCCTTATTGGTATTCTGACCGAATCCAATCCACTGATATCTGTGGGTCTCTCTGTGTGCATGCATGTGCATGTATGTGTAATTTAATTTATATGCTGCATGCTTCAAGTGGCCCTAGGTAGCTTATAAGCAAGAAGAAAAACACACAGAGAACAAAAATGGCACATATTTAAAAAAAACCTAGTGGAAATAAATGATGATCCCAAAATCTCATTCTTTTATTGAAGGAACTGGCTAGACAAATGCTACGGGAAACAAGCAATCCCTGTTTCTCAGGTCCCATACCATGTACATCTCTATATGTAGAAATCAGGACCTTTAATCACATCATGAAGAAAACTGATAATTAGTGCAACTCATGAAGCAGATGTCTCATGGGAACATATGGGGAGGGCATGTTCATCATTGCTTATACCACTGCATTTGGAGACGTTAAGGAGAGCATCTTCAAGAGCCGCTCCGTATAGAGTGCATAGCAGTAGTCAAATCTTGAAACATCAAGGGCATGAGTGACTGCATGAAGGATCTTCAATCTTTCAAAAATTTCCAGGAAGGAGCATAACTGGTACATTATGAAGTAGATATCCTCAAAAGAATTCCCGTGTTTTTCGGAGCATAAGATGCACCTTTTTACCTCAAAAAAGAGGCTGAAAATCCAGGTGCATCTTATACACTGAATACAGCATTTTTTGCCTCCCAAAACCCTGCCCCCTACACCAAAACAGCCCTGCATAGCCTTTAGGAGGCTTTCAGAGTGCTCATGGGGGCTGGGGAGGGCAGAAATGATTGGAAAATGGGCCGTTTTTAGCTCAATTCTGCCCCCCTCAGGCCCCAGGAGCACTGTATAAGCCTCCTAAAGGTTATGCATGCCTCTTTTTTTTTTTTGACAAAAACAGGCCTGTTTTTGCAAACAATGGGCAGATTTTTGTTTGTTTGGGGGGGCAGCCCTCAGGAGCATTCTACAGCCTACTAAAGGCTATTCATGCCCTTTTGGGGGGGGGAAATGGGCCAATTTTGGTGAAAAATGGGCCGTTTTTGAGAGGTCTGCAAAGTGCAAAAACATTTTTTAAAAATATGCCTCTTCAAAATCTTGGTGCGTCTTATATTCTGGTGCTTCTTATACTCCAAAAAATACGGTACCCTAAAATACCCTTAGGTATGTTAAATGAAAAAGGAAAAAAAAACTATTGAAATATGCAGTCAAGATGTTTCCTTCTACAGTATTGCAAATAATTCATAATTACACAAAGGTGATTATCAAATAGAAGTAGAAACTTCTACTTCCCCTCTCAAAGAACAGCTAAACTCCATAGCCGAAGAAAGGCAAAATCCAAGCACACTACTAAAAGATGTTTTGCTATTCAAAAGTGAGACAATGTGATTAAAAAAATATATTAGAATGTGCAGAAATGGATGAGCTAACACTTACAATTAAGGAAAAGAAAGAAATACACACACATTTCTTCAGGTGAAGCCGGTAGGATCCTACCCTTGCACCACCCAATGTTATCTAAATGACTGTTTCCATATCCAAATGACTAAACTTTGCAACCCTCAGTTAATTGATATTCCTGGTTATAGGGTTGGGTGAATTCATGTAAAAAAATATCGATGGGTTATCATACTTCAGCAAAGATTTTAAAATATAGAAAAATTCTGAAGATTAGTGGCTCAAATCTGCATTGGAACCCCACAAACTCACCTGAAATAAATATATGAATAGCAAACATGATACCTCAAAACAAGCGCCAAAGGGTTTGAGCTTCCTTGCAACCAGGGGTGGGATACTACCGGTTTGGCCCAGTTCGGGCATACCGATGGCTCTGAAGATCTGCTGAGAGCGAACCGTTCGCGCCAACCTTCAGATGGGCCTGCCTGCCTGCCCTGGGTTATACTTTCCTTTATTTCCTTGTTTTTGAGACTGGGAAAGCAGAGTGGATTGCGGTGCCTCAGCTGCTTTACTGTCAACTGCACATGTGTGCACAGTGCGCGTTAGGTGCGCATGCTCAGCGAACTGGTTGTTAAACCAGTAGGATGCCATCCTTGCTTGCAACATTCTTTTTTTTTCATCTTGCCTGCTTTGACGGTTCCACCACAAATGCGTGAACAACAAAAGCGCGCCTGACTAAACCGCGGTGACAAAACCGCGAGTTCTAAAGCATGCCAACGAATGAGCGCTGAAGCGCGCCGTAACCCTAACCCTAACCCTAACCCTAACCCTAACCCTAACCCTAACCCTAACCCTAACCCTAACCCTAACCCTAACCCTAACCCTAACCCTAACCCTAACCCTAAACCTAACCCTAAACCTAAACCTAAACCTAAACCTAACCCTAACCCTAAACCTAACCCTAACCCTAACCCTAACCCTTACCTTAACTTAAATCACGCTTCTGTCGATGCGCTGTTGTCGGCGCGCTGTTGTCGGTGCATTGATGACATTGCGGTTTTAGCCCCGCAGTTTTGTCGGCGCGCTTTTGTCGTTTGCGCATTTGTCGGGTCACGGCTTTGACTCCACCTGGAAATACTCCTGCTAAATACTCTTAACCCTTATTTTAGAACATTGATTCTTTTGAAACTTTTTTTAAAAAACAGCAAAGTTTTGTTGAAATAATAGGTTGGCAATATCTATGGAGATTCTCAGTCATCTAGGTCATGGTTGTCCCCAAGGTGCCTTTTCAAGAGGCAGCTGAAATTTCCGGGTTTTTCTTAAGACATTTCGCTTCTCATCCAAGAAGGTTCTTCAGGTCTTGGGCTGAGCTGAAGAAGCTTCTTGGATAAGAAGGTAAACATCTTCAAAGAAAACTAGAAAGTCCAGTTGCCTCTTGAAAAGAGCAAATTTGGGATAGGTTAGAAAATGATTTTCTTCTGCTACACGAAAAAAAAACTTCAAACGATAAGCAGATATTTAAATTCTCCATAATTATCCAATTTATGCTGATTACTTGAAAAACTCCTCCAGGTGGCAAGGGATTTTCTGGTAGTGTCTAGCAAAACAAAATCAAGATTGGTGATTCTTCTTAATCGATGCTGGAACATTTGGCACAAGGATTTTAAAGCAATCGGGAGCTCTGAACCTATGAATGAAGTGGAAGACTTCCCAACACTTGAATGACTGGGGAAAAAAACACAGATGACTTAATGTTAAGAAGAAGATGTAAATTCAAGATTATGAACTTTATTCCCTGGATTTTCATACTGCTTCCTTGGACATCATGTGATACTCCAGTTGCTAAATGCATGAACAGTGACACACCGAAAATCAACCATAAATATTATCAGTCAGGAGATGTCATCATAGCTGGCATTAGTTCACAAAGCTTCATGTTTTCCAATCCTCTCAAATTTGAAAGGCATCCTTCTTCTGAAGTCCTTGATGATCTCATGTAAGCAATTGGTGCCTTAATCAAACAGTTCAGGTGATAAGTGTTTTCTTAGATCTGTATCCATGGTTTTTCGATTAAATTAAAACTGAGGGACATACTATCCTTTAAGCTTCCATGACCTATAATATTCATTCAGTGGAAGAAACTCTAGGCAAAAGTGAACACATAACTCATCACTTTACATTATGTTCCCAAGAAGGATGATAAGTTAAATTTTCTATGGTGAACATTACTGAGGCTCGTTCCACCTCCCCAATTCTTTGTGACATATTACTATTATTCTCATTATACTTCTTCTATACCTTGCAATACATTTTAAGATAATTGTTCCTTTTTATTTTCCTGAACATCTAAGTAAGATTGATACTAACTTATTTGGAATATTCTTTATTTGTATATTCTTGATTGGTCAAGTGTGATTGGACACCCAAGGAATTTGTCTCCAGCACATAAACTCTTAGTATATATACAAACAACCAAGTGGCAAATTATAAATCATGATGAAAACCATAATATATAAGATTTCCATTATAAAATCATTCCATCTTTCATTAAGAACTGTGAATTGAAAGACAACTGAAAGCTATTAAAAATATAAATCAATAAAATAATCTTGAAGAATATCAGGATGGTATTTGAATGTACGGTGTGGCAGAAGATGAATTTGCCACCAAGTGGCATTCTTGACAGATGGCTGGAATAATGGGAAAATCAACTTTCAAAATGAGGATGTCGAACTAATGGAAGTCTTATCTATAGAAGTAGGGCGTGCAGTCCATGGCTAATCCCAATTTCCTGCTAAGATAGGTGATTGGTGGAATTCTTTCCATTCATACCCAAGGTCACTTCTTATTTTCTCTCACGCATGCTCTCTTAAAAATGAAAAGTAACATTGACGTGCATTTTTGGAATCAACATCTAGACAGAGATAGTTAGATGGAGATTTAAAAGCAACTCACTGAAATGTATGCATTTTTATGCTACATTGTGAAATAGGTCTATGCTAGGTTTCGATATGGTGCTTTAGAACGTCAAAGGGACACGCTGGCTAAGTGGCTAAGACACTGAGATTGTTGATCAGAATGTCGGCAGTTCAGTGGTTTGAATCTTGAGCACCATGTAACAGAGTGAGCTCTTGTTACTTGTCCTGGCTTCTGCCAACCTAGCAGTTCGGAAGCACATAAAAAAATACGAGTAGAAAAAGAGGGACAACTTTAGTGAGATGGTAACAGTGCTCCATGTGCCTTCGGCATTTAATCATGCCAGCCACATGGCCACAGAGATGTTTTCGGACAGCACTGGCTCTTCAGCTTGGAAACGGAGATGAGTAACACCCCTAGAACTGGAAACAACAAGCATGTATGTGCAGGGAATCTTAGAAAGTCCAGGGGTGGTCTTCCAAAACAATGTGAGTTTGGGTGGATCCCATCTTTTTCAATTGAAAATAGTTGATAACCTGTGCCTGAGTTTCATCATGATGTTCCCTGGATATCTTATGATTCTGTAATATTACAAAATACAATACCTTTATATTAAGGGAATATGAATTTAGCAAGCCTTAAACTTCTTAAGTAGAGGCGTTAAATCTCATTACAGATTTTTGACTCAGACCTACCAGCACATCTTGGCTCTTGTCTTTGCGGTGAAAGAAATCAACAAAGATCCTCAGGTGTTGTACAACATCTCCCTAGGTTTCAACATTTATGATGTCTTCTTCACTGGAAGCTTAACTTACCTGGCTTCACTGGAGTTCCTCTCTACTTGGGGCAAGTTCATCCCAAACTATAAATGTGATGTCCAAAGTACTACAGTGGCTGTGATTGGAGGACCTGACTCCAAAGCATGTCTTTTCATGGCCACCACTCTGAGCATCTACAAGATACCACAGGTAAGGTAGACACCCTGAGCTTTTTTATTAATTTGGGACAAAGAAATCGGCATCATTCTAAAGGAAATGTTTATGCCATGCATTAAACATGAATCCTGACCCAGAAATTTTTAAAAGTTTGAATTAGCATTTCACAGCATCTCTCCTGGAGTTCTGAGGAAAGGGGCATAGTTAGTTCCAAACTGAATCAGTCATCAGGACCGGAGGTTTAGTCTTCTGAGCTTTCGGATTTGTGCTGTGGCCCATCCGCAGGGATGTAGATATATTCTGCCACAAAGACATTCCCTGAAGATGGCTCCAGAATGAGTCTAGAATATCAGAAGACTAAATCTCTAGTCCTGGTGATCAATCCAGATTGGATCTCGCAAAAAGGTTAGCCATCACTGCCCTATACCATTTCAGATAGGTGGTTGCCTATCTGAACAAATGACAAGACCAAACTTCCATTTACTCTTGGAAAATAGAGAAAAGTTTAGCTCCATCCTTAACAGGACTTATTTCCCATAACTTTTCATCTTCTTCCATTCTTTCCCAAAATATGAGATGGATATTCAAACTTCAGACAATAAAAGTTTGCCTACACAACCCCCACCTACTTAGTCTTTCCTTTTTTTAAAATAGCTTGGATATGGATCTTCTCCTGTGATTAATGACCCATCCCAACAAGCCTTCTTCCAATGGATGCTCCCTAACAGAATCCAACAATATACAGGGATACTTCAACTTCTTTTGCTTTTCAGATGGACCTGGATTGGTGTCATTTTTGTACAGGATGACAATGGCCTCAGGTTTATGCAGAAGGAACTTCCCAGGTTTTCTCAAAGTGGTATCTGCTTTGACTTTATAGAACCATTCCCAACTGTGTATTTCAAAACTGGCATTCATGAAATGATGGAATCATGGGTCAAACTGTATGTCTTGATAAGTGATAGCATTGCCAGTGTTGTGATTTTACATAGTGAAATTCACACTACAATCTTTCTGAGAATGTTTCCCAGAATTTTGGAAGTTGAAGACAAACAAATGAAGACGGGTAAAGTCTGGGTGATGATGGCACAGATAGAATTCACTTCTGTTCCCTTTCAACAATCTTGGGATCTAGATATCCTTCATGGTTCCTTAGCCTTTGCAATCCAGTCAGACGAGGTGGTAGGTTTCCAAAATTTTCTTCAGAGGAGAAACCCTAATGTGGAAACCAGAGATGGCTTTATTAAGGACTTTTGGAGACAGGCATTTGATTGTTCCTTCCCAACAACCTTAGAGGACAATGTTTGGACTCACTGCAGTGGGGAGGAGAAACTGGAAACTCTTCCTAGGTCTGTTTTTGACATGAGCATAACTCCCCATAGCTATAGCATCTACAATGCAGTTTATGCTGTGGCTCATGCTTTGAAATCCATGAGTTCATCAATGCTCAAGCACAGAACTATATCAGAGGAAGGACTAAAGAATGTTCTGAATTCAATGCTTTGGCAGGTAATGTTTTAAAATCACAAATACAAAGAAAATTGGCATGTTAGTTTCCCAGTCTCAGGAATGTTTGTCTACATACACTGAATTCTTCAGTTTATAAAATTAATATAATTATCTATTACATGATGATGATGATGTTATCCATTCAGTTGTGTCAAACTCTTGACAAATTCTATGGGTCAGACTTTTCAACATCTTCCAATCTTGAACTACTTTCTCAGTTTTTATATTGTCTTGTTGATGTCAGCTTTGATGGTGTCTGGCTATCATGTTCTTTGGTGGTGGGTTTCCTTTTACCTCTAACTCCCCCAAATAGAATTGCTTTCTCCAATGAATTCCCCTCACATGAGATTGCCAAAACCGCTAATATATAATGATGTCATATTGCATAGGATGCTCCTGTTTAAATAATTGCAAAAAAGATAATAGGAACAGAGATAATTTTTATGAGAATTCTAACCCTTATAGTTATAGTAGAGGGTTAGGACTACTGATATATAATATAAGAATCTTGGTTTGCCTTTTTGCTCAGTTCTTTTAATTCAAGTTAGTTATGGTGTCTTGATGCTTTATATTCTCCCCATCTCCTCCTCCTCCTCCTCCTCCTCCTCCTCCTCCTCCTCCTCCTCCTCCTCCTCCTCCTCCTCCTCCTCCTCCTCCTCCTCTTCTTCTTCTTCTTCTTCTTCTCCTCCTCCTCCTCCTCCTTCTCCTCCTCCTCATCCTCCCCCTTCTCCTTCTCCTACCCTCTTCCTCCATCTCCTCCTTCTCCTCCTCACTTGGTTTGACTTCAAGTTTAAATTATTGACATATTATTAGCAGTAATAATAAACATCTGCTTAGCTATATTTTTAATTAGGAAAATTGATAGTATGTAGACATTATAATTCAATCCTATGAAATAGTCTCACTTTCTGTTATATTGTTTGCATTATATTTGCATAGCTTTATTACTTTTTCCCCCACTTTCTTTTTAGTTCCACTCTTATCTCAGAAAAGTCTCATTTAACAATAGTGTTGGGCAGATGATTTCTTTTGATCAAAATGGGAACCTGGAAGCAGGATTTGATATTATTAATTGGATCACATTCCCAAATCTAACATTACATCGAGTCAAAGTGGGAACATTTGATCACAGAGCTCCCAAAGACCAGACTTTCAGTCTTTATCTTGATGCCATCAGATGGCCAAGGAGATTTAACCGGGTATGTTCTTTCTATAGTCTGCAGCCTATGTCATTATTTTCTCTGCTCTGTTCAGAATATAAATAGTAAAGTAACCATATTGCATTAAGTCAGTTAGTTGATGCTTATTCCAAATAACTATAGAATCAAAATTGATTTGAAAGATTCTAAATAGTTTAATGACTGAGGATCCTGAGGGTGAGATCATCTTTTCAGGGGGTGTCCATTTTTGATTATATATTTATCTCTAGTAGCCATGAAAGGGACGCTGTGGCTCAGTGGCTAAGATGCTGAGCTTGTCGATCAGAAAGGTCAGCAGTTCGGTGGTTCATATCCCTGGCACTGGGTAGTGGAGTGAGCTTCCATTACTTGTCCCAGCTTCTGAAAACATAGCAGTTTGAAAGCACATAAAAATGCAAGTAGAAAAATAGGGACCACTTTGGTGGGATGGTAACAGTGTTCCATGCGCCTTCAGCGTTAAGTCATGCCGGCCACATGACCATGGAGACATCTTCAGACAGCATTGGCTCTTCAGCTCTGAAATGGAGAGGAGCACCACCCCCTACAGTTGAGAACAACTAAAACATATGTGTGAGGGGAAACTTTACCTTTACTTAGTAGCCACTCATGCCAGATCACTAAATCTCCAGAACCATAAAGCCTATAAACTTGAAATGTGGCATGTATGTTCCTCTTGGCTTCTAGGTGCTCGCTTAGAAAGGATTGTTTGTAATGACCATCAGATCATTAGTATTTGTTATATTATTATTAACATACTCTGATGCTAAGGATTTTTACTCCCCCCTCCCCACCTGAAAATATTTATGTTCAAACTGGCGCTTGGGTGTGGCCAGCATGTGACTCATGCAGTCTGTTGGTTTAGAGTTTGGAGAGGACCTGAGGCAGAGGAGATAAGATAGGAAAGGCTTCTGTGGGGCAAGCCTGAGGGATAGAAGGGGATAGGATGGGGGGGCTTCTGTAGGGCAAGCCTGAGGGAGAGAAGGGAGAGAGGAGTGGCTGATCATAACTACTCATTAATTTTCAAGCTGTAAGTGTCAATTTATCAAGCCGGATTACATATTTTCATAGTGGAGCATGGGTATTCAGCTAGTAAAGCTATATGGCTATACCAGCTTCAGTCCAAGATTAATATATTGTACATTACCCATTTGTTCAGTAGGTTTTTCGAAGAATTAAAGCAATTGTGACTTCCCATTGCACACAGGTACAGCCTCGTTCTTTGTGCAACAAACCCTGCCGTAAAGGTCACAGCAAGACTAAAAAGGAAGGGAAGCCATTTTGTTGTTATGATTGTTTTCCATGCCCAGAAGGAAAAGTGTCAAACTGGACAGGTAAGGCACAATGCCTAGCGAATTTTAATCCATTGGTGATGGGAGTGGTATTACAATTCTTTGGATAAAAAGGAGGCTGAATAAAATAGGCCTGTGCATGTGACACAAGCTCTGACCGTTGTTTTTTTTTAATTTATGTGTTGGTGATGTCATTCCACACCTACAGTGATAGTGTTTGCACTGCATCATTCTTTTCATCATTTGCTTGTTTTGATTGATTCCTCTGGGGCCAAGTGTTAGGCTTAATTTTTTATCCAGACTAGAGATCTAAACACTGGGATTCATATTTTCCATTAATATGGGAAATAGCTGGAATCTCCCTCCTCCCCACCAGGGGATGTTATAAAATGCACAAATGGTGAAGTGCTCAAAAGGAAGACAATGCAGGGATTTTTCAAGTTACGGATCTTTGATTTTGTATTTCCATAGATTCCATAGGAACCATACACATTTGTAATGCTCTACATGTAGAGATTTCACACAACAGGGTGAGAGTTAAAGAAAAGTGCAGGGTTTGGAAGAGAACAAAACATTCCCCTTTTCATTCAAATTGGTAGAACAGTTTTTAGTCCACGTTCTTTTAAAACTGGCTTAGTCCACCTTCTTTTAAAACATCCTTAATGTGCGGAGACTCATAGTACTTGAGGAAGAGTTCTAAAAAGAATAATATGTGTTTGTTTTTGTGACTGAGCTCACATAGGTTTCTCCACAATTTATCACGAATTTACACTTTGACTTTGGTCCGGTCATTCTCTCAATTCAACGTTTCCCACCAGCTTGTTTTTGTAGAGAAAGCAAAACAACAGAGGACTAGGTGTGTTGCCTAGAACATCTTAAGGAAAAGTGGAACATAAGCCTAATGAATGAAAAGTAAATAAACAAAGAAATGGGTATTGGCCTCTGAATTATGTCTCAAGAAAGCACTTGGGAATAATGATGATGATGTTATCCATTTAGTCATGTCCACTTCCAGTGCTTCTATGGGCCAGATTTCTCCTTGTCTTCTAATCCTGGCCTACTTCTTTGTGTTGTTCTGTGCCAAAGAGACTTTACTTTTCTTTTCAGACATGGATTCCTGTTACCAGTGTCCAGAGGATCACTATCCCAGCAAATCCCAGGACCAGTGCATTCCAAAAGAGATCAGCTTCCTATCTTTCCAAGAACCTTTGGGGATCACCTTGGCCATTGTTGTGCTTTTATTTTCCTCCATCACAGCTCTGATCCTTGCAGTCTTTGTCCAACACAAGAATACACCTATCGTCAAGGCCAACAACCAGGGCCTCAGCTACACCCTTTTAGTCTCCCTTCTGCTTTCCTTTCTCTGCCCTTTGCTTTTCATTGGTCATCCTCAGAAGGTAACCTGTCTCTTTCGCCAAACTGCTTTTGGCATCATCTTCTCTGTGGCGGTTTCTTGTGTGGTGGCCAAAACCCTCATTGTGGTCCTAGCTTTCATGGCTACTAGGCCAGATTCTAAGATGAGGTCATGGGTAGGGAACAAGTTGGCCCTCTTTATGGTGCCTTCCTGCTCTATTGTTCAAACTACTCTTTGCACTGTGTGGTTGGTGAACTCCGCCCCCTTCCCAGATCTTGACATGCACTCTCTACCTACAGAAATAGTCCTGGAATGCAATGAAGGCTCCACTGCCATGTTTTATTGTGTCCTGGGCTTCATTGGCCTCTTGGCCATGATCAGCTTTACAGTGGCTTTCCTTGGCAGGAACCTCCCAGACAGTTTCAATGAAGCCAAATTTATCACCCTCAGCATGCTTCTCTTTTGCAGTGTCTGGATCTCTTTTGTTCCAGCCTACCAGAGCACCAAAGGGAAATACATGGTGGCTGTGGAGATCTTCTCTATCTTAGCCTCAAGTGCTGGATTACTGACCCTCATTTTCTTCCCCAAAGTTTACATCATCTTGATAAGACCTGAGCTGAATAACAGGCAACAACTCATGCAAAAAACTCTCATGAAATGATTTATAGAAATCAGTCTGTTATGCAATGGGATTTAGATGAGTGACAAAACCACTCTAAAGTTGCATTGATAGTTACCTTAAAAGCTTTTCAAAACATAATGGCTGGAATTAAGTGTAGTAGTAGTAGTAGTAGTAGTAGTAGTAGTAGTAGTAGTAGTAGTGATAGTAAGAACAACAACAAGAACAACAACAACAACAATCACCACCACCACCACCACCACACACACACACATACACACATGTGTGTGTGTGTGTATGTATGTATATATGTACGTATGTATGTATGTACACATGTACTGCTGTAAAATGGCTTTTTCTGTGCAGCGCAGTGGAGTTGCCATGGTAACAGCTTCACAGTACTCCACAAGGGGACTCCCTCTGGTAAGGAGGAAAATTCAATGTTAGAAATTATGTTTGGTCTGGATATTTTCACCCTATAAATAAATACCCGGGCAACGCTGGGTTATCAACTAATGCTCTATAAAACGCCAGTGTATTTTTTAAAATTGGATTCACATGTTTTCCCTTCCTTCACACATACATCAAAACAGAATGTCAATGATTGCAACAGTGTGCATGAATGGGAAAGGATCTCATACTTTACTCCTTTATCAAAGGAGACAACTCTTCCTCTTAATCTGTCTCTTTTCCTCCACATCTTCAATAGAACTGTTTCACTGCAGACATTATTTGTGGCAAGCTATTAAATGGAAATTAAATTCTCTGTGTTCAGATGGACTATAATAAATCTATTAGATCACAATTAATTATGTTGTTTAATTGTTAGTATGCTATATCCCTTATGCATTAAGTCAACAGCTATGACAATATTTGTATAAATACTATGTATAATCATTATTATAATGCTCCATTTAAGAATTTTCTGTACATCACATCTGTGAATGGAAATTCATTGCATTGCCTTGTATTCATTAAGAAGAATGATCTTGAATTCACCCTGTTTTCCTGTGAAATGTTGGGAATAACAGTGTATTTTTAAAAATACTCACAAATTCTTATAAGTTTTTATTTATTGTTCATGTCCACACCTCAATTGCATTTATTTTGACATTCCTTTATTTCTTAAAGCCCAATTGTAATGAGCTTTTTTTTTAAAGACAATTTTATATTTTCTACCCTGTTTCCCTGAAAATAAGACCTCCCCGGATAATAAGCCCAATTGGGCTTTTAAGCGTATGTGTTAAAATAATCCCTCTCCCAAAAATAAACCCTCCCCGAAAATATTGAAACACAGCAGCAGTCATGAGGTGACCATGCTCGCCGCTTCGTGCACCTTAAAAATAATAAGACCTCCTGAAAATAAGGGCAAGTGCTTATTTTGGGGGTCACAAGGAAACAGAGTATTCTGGATTATGTATATTGTTTCCTCATCCTTTTAGAGATAAAGAATGAAAATATTTTATGCTACTTTCCCTCTTATTTTACAGTGGTAGCAGTAACACAGCAGCAGCAGCAGTAGTAATAGAAAAAAGTAGTAATAGTAGTAATACATTTGGCTGGTATTCCATGAGTACATGTGAAAGTTCCTTCAATACACAAAAATAGTACAAAAACAGTTTAGGTGCCACTTTGACTTTTTCAATCACCTAGGGCCCTGGAGAGAGGGAGGGAAAGAAGGAAGGAATGAGAAAGGGAGTGGGAGCGAATAACTCTTCAAATAACTCTAGTCTCATAACAACATATTCACAAGGAAAAAGCAAAAATCTATTGAAATATGTAATTTGTCAACTTTCAAAATAGCTCTAGCTGAAGTCATAGTTTTCTTTGTCTGTCTCATAGTTTCCACGCTTGTGGAGGTGGGAAGGGGACCTGTGGAATGTAGAATGTTTTCCTTCAGACTGCCAGACATAACAATGATAAGATCCTGAGAACTAAGGGCAGCCTGACATATCCTAGCAATGGCAGGAGGGAGTGCTAAGAAGCTCATCACTTGCTTGGTTAACTAACATGACTTGTAACACAAGGGGGGTGGCCAGTATCTGCCAATTAATTATGACAAAGCATGGAAATTTCAAAACTTCAAAAATTTAGCAAGGGGTTCTCTGCCTGGTTGCTGGATGGGCATGACAACTAGGGTGTGGTCTAGTTGTCCTCCTGAACCATGGTGGGGGATGCAGAGTTTTTGCCCACCCTGGGCTCCAGAGGCTTTCTTCAAGCTCCGGGAGGGTGAAAACAGCCTTCCCAGGCTCCAGAGGCTCTCTGAAACCTGGAAATGGGCCCGAACTTCCAGTAGACCCATTTTTGCTCTCCCTAAGCCTCCGCATGTGCCTTGCACTTACCTGCATCCAAAATGGGCCACCTGGGGATTCTTTGGAGGGGAGTGGTGGGCAGGGCCAGCCAGGAGTGGGATTTGGGAGTTTTCCAAACTGCGCAGAATCTTAGTTAGAGGTTCTCTTGAATCCCTGCAAACCCCAAGCAGCCCACCTCTGGAATTATTCAGAATTGGCTTTTACATTTGACCATGCTCATATGATTCCCCAATAAACAGGATCTTTGAGAAAGCAACTGCCTCATAGTCTTGAATTACCATATTTTTCAGAGTATAAGACACACCGGACGCACCAAGATTTTGAAGAGGTAGGACTTCTGGGGGAGGGGCTTGCCACCGTCGGCAGCTTAACGAAGCTGCCCTCAGAGTTCTGGTTCGTATATCTATTTAAGATCTTAGATATCTCTTTTTTCAGGCAAGAAAAAAGTAGGGAGGGACACAGCTAGTTAGAATCCTCTTTGTAGTTCGCAGCTCTTTTTTTTTGGCTGCGAACGAAAGAGAAGGATCAACGTAAGCTGAGTCACTTACTCCGGCCAGATCTTCTCAGCTGTTTTTTTTTCAGCTCAAGGCGAGTTACACCCCCCCCCCAGGACAAGCCTTTGTAATTAACTCATTTAAGATCAATCCGAGCAGAGACCATACCCGTGAACCCTTTTTTCTCTCTATTTAAAATACCAGCTTCAATTTTATAAAAGACTCCTTTGTTTAATTTTTTTTAAAAAAATGGCGATTTTATAGCTTCCGCATTTGCTATAACGATATATCTTTAACTTCCTGGCACAGAATTAAGAAAATAACTTTTTACAAACCAATTAGCCCCGTTCCCTCGAAGATTTCTTTTTATCAATTGCCAAAAGTTTACTGAAACTACCTTATCTCAAATCAACGTGAGCAGAGACTCTGTTTGCTTTCTTTTTATAATGGCACTGAAATCAAAGCAGCCCAGATGTTCTCTTACATCTCAGGCATTTGTTACAAAGCCGCAGCTCTTACCTTCCACACCCCCTACTGGAGATTTGTTAACTAAAGAATTTCTTTTTGAGACTCTCAAAGAATTTAGAGAGGAGATGAAGCAACTTGTTACAGATTTATGTGATAAGCTTGATACCAAGATTGCTCAAACAAGGGAGGATATGACAAGAGTTATAACTGTATTGACAGATTATGTTGCTGTAATGGAAGATAAGTTGGAGCTCCTGGAGGAAGCCAACTCCAACCTGACATCTAAAATTGAAGTGCTACAACAGGAAGTTGAAAATGCAGAAAAACAACTCGTTATGACAAATTATAAAAAGATGGAGCTTGCTTTAAGAGTTAGGGGATTACGTGAAAATGAACGGGAGAACTTGAAACAGACTTTTTCAGAGGCTTTCAGTCGTTTGGTGGGAAGTCCGGGACTTAACTTTGATTGGCAGATCCAAAAAATTTATCGCCAGAATTCGTGGGCGGCAAAACAGAGACAGCTTTCGAGAGACATAATTATATATTTCGCTACAAGAGAATCCAGAAATGCGATACTACAAGAGTTTTATAATACCAGGCTGCGAATTGATGGACAGGATTTGATTGTTTTCAAGGAAATACTACCCCAAATGTTAAGAGCTAGGAGAGACTATGCTTTTCTAACTAAAGAACTCAGAAACCGTCAGATACAGTATAGATGGGATGTGCCATTTGGTATTATAGTTACATTCGATGACCAAAAATATCGTCTTAACTCTGTTTGGGAAGCCCGAGATTTTTATTATGAGACCTTAAAGGCGGGACACCTTGAATCACCTGGACTTGGAGAAAGACAAAGAGAAGGAGAAGAGAAACAACAAAATACACAATTACAAGACAGGAAGTATCACTTTCCCCTTCCGGAAAAGCAGAAGACCAGAGAACAAGGATCTAGCCGTGCTCCCAGATGAATTGAAAATAAAGTGGATCGTAGCAACATCTATGAATATCAGCCATTGATTAAGGAGATATCCATGAAACCTTTATAAACATCTTGCTATATTAAATAGCCTTAAAATGATATAACTTCTTTGCAAGGAAATTATACTAAATTAACTGATTTAAAATATTGGCTTAAGTCTCAACTTGAACAATACTCTGTGACTTTTGTTTTGCATAAAATGCTATAGTTGTATACAGATGAAGAGACATTAATGCTGAAAGAACTGATGCTGATCTCCTTGGAAAATATATTGTATGGGATTTAAAAAAAAAAAAGGATGGATAATTCTGAACTTTTATATAAATTACTAATGAATTATTTTCCAGGGTGAGGAGGGCGGAGAGCTTGGTGTTTCTGGATCGTGGTTCAGGTTGGAGGGAGTTGGGAGGTGTGGTGTAGACGGGAGGGTAGTGGAGGTTGAATTAGAGCTTATTTTGAGATAGAAAGTAAATTGATTTTTGTATAAACTGTTATTTGATTATAATGCCTGGAAGGATACACCCAGGGAGTCTGTAGGAAAGCGGAGCATATATGAGAGGAGTACGGATGAAAATAAAATATATGTATGTGTATGTATATGTGTGTGTATATACATATATATGTGTATATGTATGTATATGGACACGGATAAAGGCAGGACGAGAAGAGTTGGAAAAGGAAACCGAGAGAAGAATTTGAGATGTGTTTACAAAAGGGACAAATTAAAGGTTTGGAATCAGACAGATATTTAGATAAAGAAATAAGGCCCCTAGCTAGAGAAGAATTCTATCTGGTTAATTTATTTGGTTTCAATACAGCTTGAAATCCTGCAAGCAATTGACTAACTGAGATTAGGAATGACGTACATTGTTCAAGTCTTAACAATGATGGGAAGCTGAGCTCAACGTAAAGAGTTTATTGATTTTTCCTCTTTTTTTATTTTATTATTTCCTTCTTTTTTCCCTTTTTTTTTTCATCTTTCAATTTTCAATGTACTTGGTTTTAATATACTCTAGACTGTGTTTGATAAAAAGCTAAGCCGGGTATGGGATCTGGGAAGTCTGAAGGGGGGTAGGGAGGGGGGATCATAGGGGGGAGGGGGGGTGGAGGGAGGGGGGAAACATAGTTTCAATTTTCAAAACAACAAGAATGCACTTGTATACTGTTGCTCTTTTCCTTTCTTTTTTTTTTCTTTTTTTTTTCTTTTCTTTCAATTTTAGTATAAAGTACAAATTGAATATACTAATGAATAGCAGAAATACACTGAAGTGAGGAGTAGAGGGAAAGAAGAGGGAGGAGTAGAGAGGGAGTGAGAGGGGAATGGTAGGAGGGTGAGATGGAGGGAGGGGGAGAAAGGAACGTTAGAGGGGGAGGGGAAGTAGAGGAGGGGATTGCGGAAGGGGAGAAATGAAAGTTGGAGGGGGAGAAAGAAAGGGTGTATGGAGGGTTGAAGTGTTATGTTGGTTTTGTATTTTGGAATATAAGAAGAGTTGTGTTTATTGTTTCTTTAATTGCACAGTATATAAGTGATTGTATAAATTGAAAATGAAAATGAAATAAAACATATATTGACAAGATTTTGAAGAGGTAAATTTTAAAAGAAGTTTTTTTCACTCTGCAAACCTCCCAAACACACTCCATGCCTCGTTTTTGTTTTTGTTTTGTGAAAAACAGAACATACAGAGAATTTGAGAGGCCTGCAAAGTGCTCCTGGGGGCTGGGGAGGCAAAAACAAGCAAAAACCAGCCCATTTTTCACAAAAACAGATGGCATGCATAGACTTTAGGAAGCTTGTGGAGTGCTCCTGTGGGCTGGGGAGCCAAAACAAGCAAAACAGTGGCCTGTTTTTCACTCATTTTTGCCCTCTCCAGCCCCCAGAAGCACTTTGCAGGTCTCTCAAACCCTCTGCATGTCCATTTTTGTGAAGGGGGTGGGGTTTCAGAAGGCCAAAAATACTGTATTCAGTTTATAAGACGCACCCAGATTTTCACTCTCTTTTTTGGGGGAAAAGTGCATCTTATTCTCCAAAAAATATGGTAATTGGGAGAATTACTCAGAACCATGACACAATTGTTTTCTTCTACGATACTGCAAAGAACTAGTAATTTTGCAAGGTGATTATCTCACATGGAGTTACTGTTCTGATAATGGTATCTTCTACTTCATCTCCCAAAGGATAAGCAATACCTTGGCACAAGAGAGAAGTGCTTATCAAAATATTCTACTAAAATATGTCTTGCCATTCAAGAAAGGAATCCAACATAGATTGCTTGGTGATCTTCGCCTGAACATACCTAGTGGAAAGTGTGACAGGACACTAACTCATCCAGAAGTCCTTATAGGTTCTGATGTCCCCAAGAAGAAGTTTCTACCTAATGCCACCTTTTCTGTTTCTGATATTACTGCTACTGCCTCAGACTATGTCTAATGTCCCAGTTGCTACTTGCAATATCTATTACCCTTTGCCAATAAGTCACCGGTATTATCAGCCAGGGGACTTCAGCATTGCTGGTATTATTTCTCAAGTATATACATTTTCTGACCCTGTGACTTTCAATCAGCATCCATCTCACAACCTCCTAGATGAGATTGGGTAAGCCAAGGTTTTGATTAATTGTAGCATTTTCCATAATGGGTTTTCTTGCCACAAATTGTATTGTTATTTGAAGCAGTCAATTCCACCAAGAAAGAATAAATTGGAGGGAATCATGTACTGGCATGTGCTATTTTACACTAGCCTTAATTTAGCTGCTATTCCATGAATATGGGTGAATATTCTTGCTGTGGTGTTCAGCCTTCCAACCACTCTTTCTTTCTTTCTTTCTTTTCTTTCTCTCCCTCCTTCCTTCTTTCTCTTTCTTTCTCTTTCCTTCTTTCCTTCTTTCTTTTCCTTCTTTCCTTCCTTTCTTTTTCTTTCCATCCTTTTTCCTTCCTTTCCTTCCTTTCCTTCCTTTCCTTCCTTTCCTTCCTTTCCTTCCTTTCCTTCCTTTCCTTCCTTTCCTTCCTTTCCTTCTTTCTTTTTTCTTTCCCAAGTATGATTGGATACACAAGGAATTTGTCACTGGTGAATACGCTCTCAATCAACAAAGTAATATAATTATAAGATACCAATAGGAAAAGGTGGTAGGAAAGTTATAATATACTCCACGTAACATTTCACAAAACCAACAAGAAATGTCAGACATGAAAATATATACTCGGCAATTCCTTGCCAACTTGAGAGATTTCTTAATGGAAATCACATGATATTGTATTTATTTATTTTATTTATTAGACACATTTATATGCCGCCCAATCCCGAAGGACTCCTAATATTGATTATTTGTCCAACAAATATTAGCTGTATACATCAGATGGAAATCTACCATCAATCTTGGTTCACCTATCTTATGAAAATAGATGGTTTCTCCCCACTTAAGATGCATATGTGAATGCAAATAAATAAAAAACAATAGAAAGCTGAGCTTTGAATAGTCCAAATGGGAATGAGTCCACTCATAGCTTCCAGATAAATACCACTGTTAAAGTGATATTTTAAGGCATCTCTGATTGTGTAGCCTAAAGGTTTGGAAGAAAATTCAACAAGTTTCTGAAATCATTCAGCATATAAATCACACTGCAGATTTGTGACTCAGATTTACCAACATACCCTGGCCTTTGCATTTGCCATAATGGAGCTTAATGGAAATCCTCAGATATTACCCAATATCTCCCTGGGATTCCACATCTATAACAGCCATTTTGTTGCAAGTTGGACATATCTCGCCTCACTGGAGCTTCTCTCCACATGGAGCAACTTTATACCGAACTACAAGTGTGATAATAAAGATAGTATTGTTGCAGTCATTGGGGGACCTGATTCAGATGTGAGTTTCTTTATGGCAACTATTCTGAACAATTACAAGCTACCGCAGGTAAGATGTGCGCACAGCGCTTAGTGCCTGAAAAAACTAGAACTGTGTCTTTTCAGCCTTGATGTAATTTGTGTGTGTAATGTAACATGTATAAACATTACTGCAGTGGATAATGTGTAATAAAATGTATATAAACACTGGAATAGCATCTTAAAAAGTGATAGCCTATGAATCACATTAGTAGATTTCCATAACTTTGAAAGGAGAATTAAGCATGACCCAGACCTTGAAGAATAAGAAGCTGGAGTGAATGTCCACATCCTCTATTGGTAACAAAATTAAATTAATGCCAGCCCCTGCTTGCTTCCCTGTGAAGTCAGTATGTTTGTGTATGTATCATCTATCTATCTATCTATATGTGTGTATATGTAGATAGATAGATGATAGATGATAGATGATAGATGATAGATGATAGATGATAGATGATAGATGATAGATGATAGATGATAGATGATAGATGATAGATGATAGATGATAGATGATAGATGATAGATGATAGATGATAGATAGATAGATAGATAGATAGATAACAAAATTAAATTAATGCCAGCTGCTGCTTGTTTCCATGTGAAGTCAGGATGTGTGTGTGTGTGTGTGTGTGTGTGTGTGTGTGTGTGTGTGTGTAATATCTCCCTATATGTGCGTTTATGTATGTATATGTATCATCTATCATTTATTTATATGTGTTTGTATGTAGATAGATAGATAGATAGATAGATAGATAGATAGATAGATAGATAGACAGACAGACAGACAGACAGACAGACAGACAGACAGACAGACAGACAGACAGACAGAAACAGCCAGCCAGCCAGCCAGCCAGCCAGCCAACAGACAACAGACAGACAGATATAGTGGATGGATGGATGGATGGATGGATGGATGGATGGATGGATGGATGGATGGATGGAGACGGAGACGGAGACAGAGACAGAGATATTTCCTCACAATGCAGATATTTTAATATTCATTGAAATTCTCTTTTGGGTTGTGCAGTATAAATTTTGATAGCAGAAAGATACAAAATCTGCCTGCTGATAAACCTTTAAAACCTGAATGAGAATAGACAGAAATGTAGACATGGACATACAGACACGGACACACACCACATAATAAATACCTGTAGTTTTTTTTACATTGTGAATTGGGAGATTGGATGGAAGATACAATATATCACAGCAGAAGCATTTACCAGGATTGTCTGAGATATGTCTGCTTGTATGCATGTATATCAAAATAAGCAAAATGCCATGTCAATCTCCACTCTAACAGGACTTGGCCCTACCTACTTTTCTTCTTCTACCATTCTTTCCTAAAATATGAGATGGATATCCTCCAATAAAATTTTTACCCACTCTCATCCTGTCTACTTAGTCTTTCCTTTCCTTATAGCTTGGATATGGTTCTTCTCCTGTGATTAATGGCCCATCCCAACAAGCCTTCTTCCAATGGATGTTCCCTAATATTAACCAACAGTATGTTGGTATGCTCCAACTGCTTTTGCTTTTCACATGGACTTGGATTGGTGTCATTTTTATAGAGGATGACAATGGCCTCAGGTTTGTACAGAAAGAACTTCCAAAGTTTTCCCAAGAAGGTATCTGCTTTGATTTCATAGAACCATTGCCACCTCTATATTTTAAAACTGGCATTCATGAAATGGTAGAGTCATGGGTCAAACTGTACCTCTTGATACATGATAGCAAAGTCAGTGTTGTAGTCTTGCATGGGAAAATTCATACGATGATCGTTTTGAGAATGTTTCCCAGAATTCCAGAACTTGAAGACATTCCTAGGAACACAAATGGTAAACTCTGGATGATGACAGCCCAGATGGAGTTCACCTCTATTCCTTTTCAACGATTATGGGACATAGATATCCTTCATGGTTCCTTAGCCTTTGCAACTCAGTCCAAGGAGCTGGTAGGTTTCCACAGTTTCCTTTATATGAGAAACCCTTATGAGGAAATCGGAGATGGTTTTATTAAGGACTTTTGGAAACAGGTATTTGATTGTTCCTTTTCATCTTCCTTGGAAGCGGGCAATGTTTGGAATCACTGCACTGGGAAGGAGAAACTGGAAGCTCTTCCTAGGTCTATTTTTGAGATGAGCACGTCCTCCCATAGCTACAGTGTCTACAATGCAGCTTATGCTGTGGCCTATGCATTGCAATCTATGAGGTCATCAATATTGAAACACAGAATTATGTCAGAGGAAAGACATAAGGACCTTCTGAATCCATTCCTGTGGCAGGTAATGTCCTGATTACATAAACACAAGATTATGTTCTTCAGTCTCCAACACGTGGTTAGATATTAACTTTATCAGTTTACTGTCTATGTAAAAAGGTTCAAAATCTTAGCTTTTTCCCATTAAACCCCAATGATAACAATGACTATAGGAAATGAACTTACTTTAATGGGTAACCTAACTGTATGGATTATAGGTAAAGTTAAAGTTTCCCACACACATGCTCATCTCCATTTCAAAGCCGAAAAGTCACCGTTGTTCGAACACATCTCCGTGGTCATGTGGCCAGCATGATTCAATGCCGAAGGTGCATGAAACAATGTTACCTTCCCACCAAAGTGGTCCCTATTTTTCTACTTGCATTTTTTTGTATGGTTTCAAACTGCTAGGTTGGCAGAAGCTGGGACAAGTAACAGGAGCTCACTCCATTACACGATGCTAGAGATTTGAACCGCTGAACTGCTGACCTCCTGATCTACAAGCTCAGCATCTTAGCCACAGAGCCACTGCATCCCTGTATGGATTATAGCGAGTTCCAATTAAGAGATGGGAGAGTGATGGCTCTCTTATCATCTGAAAAATCCAATGCCATTATTTTGTTTTTCTCCACTTCTTTCATGTTTTTTTATTCAAGCTTGTTTCTATAATAGATGGCTATCTTGGTTACTAAGATTAGTTCATTTCTTTCGCTATTTCTTTTTTTCTGTTATGCAGCTAATTCTGTCTTCTCAAATACACTTACCTTATAAGACAGGGGTGCTTAGATTGGTCCACAGGACTGCCCTGGAAACAGCAAAGGATGGGCATGTGGTCTCTCTGGCAGTGAACGGAGCTCGGGAGGGTTGTGGGAGGCTCCTGAGCTCCATTTTCACTGGCAGAGGGTTGCAGGAAGCCGAACATGGAGCTTGGGAAGCTGTTTTTGTTGGCAGAGTACTTGGACCAACACAAACGCCCCCAACATAAGTGATGTCAAACTGCCCATACCCCCTGTCCATGCGCACCCTGGCCCCCAAAGGTCAAACACAACCCTGATGCAGCCCTCAATGAAATCAAGTTTGACACGCCTGTTAAAGATATTACAGGATGTGTATAATTTTTGTATAGCTTCATCACACATTTCCTTTTGCTCCACTGTCAATTTAGTTCCACCACTATCTACGAAAAGTCTCATTCAACAACAGTGTTGGGGAAATGATTTCCTTTGATCAGAATGGGAACCTAGAAGCAGGATTTGATGTTATCAACTGGATCACGTTCCCAAATCTAAGTCTACATCGAGTGAAAGTGGGCAAATTTGATCTCAGAGCCCCCAAAGACCAAGTGTTCAGTGTTTCTGTGGATGCCATTAGGTGGCCACAGACATTTAACCAGGTATTTTCCATATTCTCAATTAGATTTTCTCCACCTTTATTATTATAACTCAAGATGTCAAACTTGCATAATAATCCTTCTTCCATCTATTTTCCCCACTACAACACTGAGCAGTCAGCTTTCATGCCTATGGTAAGGATTAGAATTCGCATTCTCCTGATTTCTAGGCCAGCATTTTAACCAATGCACCAGTTTAACCAATGTAGCTGGGGTCCATATCATTTGTTCAGGATGCAGATCATGAAAATAGTTGTATGATCAGAAATTTATTTTCAAGCTTTTTGTAGTGATCCAGATCTTTTCTGGCTAAAATCCACAGCCAGCTCTATTTCAATAACTGCAAACATGCTAATTTTTCATATTATTACATAGGATTACTTTGCATAATGGTTTTGTCTATGTAATTCTATTACATAGAATTATTTTGCATAGTGCTTTTGTTCTTTTTTTAAAGGTTAAAATAACAAGAATTTGAGGGGGAAATGTAACTAATTTAATATTGCAGATGGCACCAATTGATGGGATGAAAACAACACACAATTCTACTGCAAAGTCATTGCCTCAAAGCGGGCAGAGGTGTCAAAGTTTGAATTAGATTATTGTGATTATGATTTAGTTACTTACAGGACTGTAATAATAGATTTTGGCTGAGACAGAAAATAAATCTATTGATTCAGAGGCACTTGTGTGCACATGCCTTTCTCAAACTAAATGTCTATGGAGATTCTTAGGCACAGTTTTCCCAACAGTGCTTTTTCAAGAGGCAACAGACTTTCCTGTTGTTCTTTGAAGATATTTTGAAAAGGGAAACATCTTGAAAGAGAAATAGGAAAGTCCAGTTTCCTCTTGAAAAAGCATCTTTGGAACTTTCTCGAACTACTGTACTATTCTGATTATCAAATTGGAACTACTGTTATGTGGCTACCTAAGTAATAACCCAACATTTAAGGATTCTGCCTTGTTGTCTTTTCTTTTTGCCTAGGCTCAGCCTCTCTCTTTGTGCAATGAACCCTGCCATAAAGGTCAGAGCAAGAGCAAGAAGGAAGGGAAGCCATTTTGTTGTTATGATTGCTTTCCATGCCCAAAAGGAAAAGTTTCAATCCAGATGGGTAAGGCTATAATGGATTGAGTTTGAATTTGGAAGCAGGTGGTGGTATTTGTAAAACATCACATAAAGATCAGGCTGAATAAAGTTGGTATTCTCCTGCTACGATGATGTAATGCTGGGAATGAGTCAGCAAGATTTTTTAGCTGATATCACTTTAAGACCCTGTAATAATAAGAGGCCCTGTTGGGGCATATCTCTCTTTCTCCATGTGTGCTTCTATGACGTAATTGCTTGTTTGAGGTCTGACTAAAATATGTGTATGTATATATTCTTTGTAGATAAAACCACTATTTAAAATACAAACAACTCTTTACTATATTTGCTCCTGGGTTGTCTTACATAATCAAACTATGCACACTCTGACAGAATGCCAGAGGCATCTTCAGGATCCAGTGCATTGCCCAGTAGGATAGTTTATAAAATAGAATTTCCATCATAAGAGTTACACTATGGCTTTCATACTTTCCTCCCTGTGGATCCCATTTGGGATAGGGACTTGATCCAATTGTTTATCCAGATCTGGAAGAGATGTCTGAAAACAGGGATCCATACTTCCAATATTATGGGAAATAGCATGATTTTTCAATTTTCTTTTTATATAATGGCTTAAAATACACCCACATATATCCACATTACAATGAATGTAAAGGAAGGATTTTGGCAGTATCAAAGTATGTATCAAATGCAGAACATACATTTCATATTTATGTTATTAAATGTAATTAAATGTAATTATGTTCTTAATTAGTTACATAACAGTAACAGTCTTACTTACCCCCCCCCCCTTTATTTTATGTAAGCCGCCCTGAGTCCCCTCAGGGAAAAGGGCGGCCTATAAGCATCAATAAATACCAAATACCAAATACTTCTATTCTCTTTAGTCTACTAATATAACTCTTTTTCCCTTTCTTCCTCTTTTAACCATTTTTTCTTGGGCTCTCAAATGTTCCACTTTTAATTCTTTTTCTTCTCCCACTTTCCCCTAACTTATTCTTTTTCTTTTTCCTGTTTTTGTGGTTATTGTATCTTTTCTTCAAAGTACTGTATTTTTGGAGTATAAGACAAAAAGGGGCTAAAAAACTGGGTGCATCTTATACACTGAATACAGCATTTTTTTTCCTCCTGAAACTCCACTCAGTTCACCAAGTTCATCATGCATAGCTTGAAGGAGGCTTTCAGAGAGCTCCTGGGGGCTGGGGAGGGCACAAATGAGTGAAAAATGGGCTGTTTTTTGCTCATTTTGCCCTACCCCCCCACCCCCAGGAACACTCTACCAGCTTCCTAAAGGCTATTCATTTTTTAAAAATAAATGGACCCATTTTTGCAAAAAATGGGCTATTTTGTGGAGGTTTGCAGAGTGCAAAAACTTTTTAAAATTTGCCTCTTCAAAACCTTTGTGTGTCTTATATTCCGGTGCATCTTATACTCCGAGAAATATGGTATTTGCTTTTATTATTCTAGTAACTTTCCTCAGGGTTTTTCCTGTTCTCCTTTTCTTTCTATTTTGTGGTTTCTTTTTTGGGGGGGAATCTCCTCCTTTATCTGCTTATTCTTAAATGAAGAGATGTTTGTTTGAGACATGTATAATACCTTGTGGAAATCTAATGACTTGAAATTGATGCAGTTTTATTTGGAGCTCATTTTATGTACTGAGCCATTCTTTGTAACTTGACTAGATATGCCAAATTCTTAATAACAAACTTTGTTTATTTTTTTTCTTTTCAGATATGGATTCTTGCTACCAATGTCCAGGAGATCACTATCCCAGCAAAGCCCAGGATCAGTGCATTCCAAAAGAGATCAGCTTCCTATCTTTCCATGAGCCTTTGGGGATCACTTTGACTATTTTTGCCCTTTTATTTTCCTCCATCACAGCCCTGATCCTCGCAGTTTTCATTCAGCACAAGGACACTCCCATAGTGAAAGCCAACAACCGAGGCCTCAGCTATACTCTCCTGGCCTCCCTTCTGCTTTCCTTTCTCTGCCCTTTGCTTTTCATTGGTCACCCTCAGAGGGCAACCTGTCTCCTCCGCCAAACTGCTTTTGGTATTATCTTCTCTGTGGCAGTTTCTTGTGTGGTGGCCAAAACCCTCACTGTGGTTTTAGCTTTCATGGCCACCAGGCCAGGCTCTCAGATGAAATCATGGGTGGGGAAAAGGCTGACCCTCTTTATGGTGCCTTCCTGCTCCCTTATTCAAGCCATTCTTTGCACTGTGTGGCTCATGAGCTCTGCTCCCTTCCCAGATCTTGACATGGGCTCTCTGCCTACAGAAATGGTCCTGGAATGCAATGAAGGGTCCACTGCCATGTTCTACGCTGTCCTGGGTTTCATTGGCCTCTTGGCCATGATCAGCTTTACAGTGGCTTTCCTTGGCAGGAACCTCCCAGACAGTTTCAATGAAGCCAAATTTATCACCCTCAGCATGCTTCTCTTTTGCAGTGTCTGGATCTCTTTTGTCCCAGCCTACCAGAGCACCAAAGGGAAATACACGGTGGCTGTGGAGATCTTCTCCATCTTAGCCTCAAGTGCTGGATTACTGACCCTCATTTTCTCCCCCAAAGTTTACATCATCTTGATAAGACCTGAGCTGAATAACAGGCAACAACTCATGCGAAAAAAACCCATGAAATGATTTATAGGAATCAGTCTCCTTGTTCACAACATAATTTAGATGAGTAACAAAACCACTCTGTGGTTGCAATGACAAGTGGCCTAAATGTTTTTAAGCAGAATATCTGAGTATAAGTGTAATAATAAAATCTGAAATGTTCTTTGTGGCTTCATTTACTCATGGCTATATGTAATCTAGAGAATCATTTACCACAAAGTATGAACAGACTTCCTGAGTGTAAAAGCTTTAAATTAGTGGACCATCCTGCCCCTTGAAGCCATTACATTCAATGAGTTCTGGAATAAGGCCAGAAGTTCTGTCTCTGTTTCTGGCACACTCTTGTCAGCCCTAGTGTCACTGGGCCTGCCACTCTTTTTGCGGCCGCCATTAAAAGAAGAGGCATGGTAGCTAGGGTTTGCGGATCAGCCTCCGTAAGGCTGTTCCACATGGATGGCAAGTGCATGTGGGGCACGTGGGGCATGCCGCCCTAGGAAATGGCGGGGACCTGTTTTGCATGCAGTTAAATATTTTCAGGGAAGGCTTATTTTAAGGGGAGCAGTTATTTTAGCACATGCGCTCAAAAGTCCAGTTGGGCTTATTATCTGGAGAGGTCTTATTTTCAGGGAAACAGGGTAGACCTCTGGATTTGTATATGTCTTTGCCTTGCATCCCTGGGGATTACAGGGAAAAGGCATATAGAAGCTCTCGGGATTGTTTAAATTGTTGAAATATGAAGGAGAGAGAGATGCAATCAATACCTCATGGAGGCAAATTGAGGAAATGAATAAGTTGGTATACATTGATGGTGAGTTACTAAGAGCAGGAAATAATTTGAATGCTAGGAACATTTCTAAGAATCATACTGTAAGAAAGAAACCAAGATGTTATAGTGCTTAAGAAGTTGGATTCGGATGAAAATGTGCACAACATAAAGGAACATTTTATCATGCTTGGTGGATGTGTAACAAAAGCTAGAAAAAATAGGTGTTCTTCTCTAAGAAGACCTTGAGGCATACTTTTTGGTCCTGAACTTAATAATAATAACAGAATAATAAAGTTTTAAGGGACCTAGGAAATCCCTTTGTCCAACCCCCCTCTTGAGCAGGAGACCTTAGACCATTTCACACAAATGAATGTCCAGTCTCTTCTTGAAAGGGTCAAGGGATGGAGCACCCACAACTTCTGAAGGCAAGCTTTTACACTGGGTGATGTTCTCACTGTTAGGAAATGTCTTCTTATGTCCAGGTTCAATCTCTCTTTAATGATCTTCTATCCATTAGTTCTTATCGTGCCCTCATGTACTTTGGATAATAAGTCAGTACTCTTTTCTCTATGACAACCTCTCAAGTATAGAAAGACAGTTATCATGTCCCTCCTAAACCATGTTCTTTGGTATTGTTTCACTTCCTAAGTCTTTACTTCTGGAGGCCATTTCGGGAGCATCTCACATCTTATAGGGATTGCCATAGCCTATTGCCGCCTCCGCATGCCCCATTTTCAGCTTATGCACATCTTGTTTTTGGCCTCTGTGTGCCCCATTTTCCACCCGTTCTGGGCAGCGGGGATCAGAATGGACAGAAAATGGGGCACACGGAGGTGGCAATAGGCAATGGAAGTCCCTACAGCGTGAAACAGATGATGGTGACCATGGAGGTTGATCCAACCAACAATCAGCTGCTTGTGCTAATCAAGCTGTGCTGAAGCTGAAACTAAAACAGGCTGTTTGCTATTTGCTGCAAAGAGGCAAATTACAGGGAGGCAGAGGCCAAAGGTGGGGGCTGGCAAGTGAATGGGACTACGTTCAGTCTATAAGATGCACCCACATTTCACCCTCTTTTAAGGGGGAAATGCATCTTATACACCCAAAAATACGGTATATATTTATTTTGGTTTATTGTATTTAAAATCATGTAGTATATGGCCACCTTTCCTGTAAGTCAGAACTCTGGCTGGTTGACAGGAATAATAAATCCAGAAACAAGGAAATCTAGAAAACCACACCCCTGACTCACAAATCCATCACACCCTATGGTTATCTGTCCCAATCTCACTCAAAATTGTTAAATGTTACAACCCTCATTTTAAACAGTATTCCTAGTGTGAATATGGATGAATTAGGTTTTTAAAAATACCCTAGTGAATTATCATATTTTAGCAGAACTTGTTCTGACCTAGGTTTCCCCAAAAAGCAGGAGGCAGAGTCCTGGTCCTGACAAAACCCCTTTTATTAAATGAATGTGAATTCCTTTCATTCACATTTAGCAAGGCCTGGCAAACAGTCTTTCAAAGGAATATTTATGACTACAGACCTTATCTATCCTGGAAAGCTGCTATGTAAATATTTTCCAAATGAGGTGCTGTGCAAGGAAAGACTGGGCAGAGAGTCTCTGAGATTCTGCTTCCTGTAAAAGTCCACTCCCCTTTTGTTCCTCTTTTATTTCCTATGCGAGGGGCCAATCACCTTCCACCTGTGACTTTACTCCCAAGTCTACCCTGATTTCTGAGTTGTTCTTTTCTTCTGGCAGCTCTGCACATGCGCACACTGGGAACAGGCTCCAGCTGTTCCTCTGCCTCACTGCTGTGTAGCTTTGTAGGCACCTCATCACTGCCAGACAACCTCGGCCCTGTCTCTGCCTCCAATGCACAGCCCTGGTCCAAGCCTTCCCTAGCCTCCCGGACTGGCCCATGCTCCTCCCCAACCTCGTCACTGTCTGACTCTGCTGCCAGCTCTGCTGGTCACTGGTGGGTCACAACAGAACTGAAGAAAAAGATATAGAAAAATTCTGAGCTGAAGCTTGCAGATTCAAATCTGGATTGTTACCTAATAAACTCTACCAAAAATAAACATGTGGGTGACAAATATGACGTTTCAAAGCAACCCCCAAAGGAGATGGGGCTTTCATCATAGCACCATTTTTGCCATCTTGCTTATCTTTCACCTCACTTGGATGTACTCTTGCACTTGTTTTAGGAAGTCACATTATTTTGAAACTTTTTAGGGAAAGAGAAATCCTTTGCTGAAATAACAGATTAGAAAATATTTTCCTACTTCTACATGGGAAAGAATTTCTAATGATGAGTAGGTCTTTGAATTCCCCATAATTATCCAACTGGTGCTAATTACCTGGACAACTCCTTGAGGGGACAAGGGATTTTCTGGTAGTGACTAGCAAAACAGAGAATCCGGATTGAAGGACCTTCTTAATCTGGACTGAAACATTTAGAGCAAGACTTTTGAAGTAATTGGGTGTCCTGGATATCCTTATTAAGTTGACATTGCTATGCAAAAACAGCAGCATTTGGATGGCTGGAAGACAACAGGTGACTTGAAGTTAAGGAGAAGATGTGCATTCATGACGATGACATTTGTTCTTTTGATACTGCTGCTACTTCCTTGGACGATGTGTGACATTTCGGTTGCTAAATGCATAATCAGTGAGCCTCGGAATATCAATCATAAGTATTATCAGTCAGGGGATGTTATAATAGCTGACATTTGTTCGCAGAGCTACGTGTTTCCCAACACTCTCTATTTTGAAAGGCATCCTTCTTCTGAAGACCTTTATGAGCTCATGTAAGCAACCGGTACCTTGTACCAAATGTTTAAGGTTCTGAGGTTCTCCTTATTTTTGAATTTTCAATCAAGTAGGATAGGAACACACTGTCCTTTTAACTTAAATGAGCCAGAATTTTCATTCAGTTAACGCAGCAATTGAGGCAATATTCCCAAGCAAGTTATCAGATAAAGATTCAGTGGGTGGAGAAACTAAGACTGATTTAAATCTTTCATTGTGCCACATTATTCTCATTCACATTATTGTCCTTCTGTAATTTACCATTCATTTTAAGAGAATTTATTTATTGATAAAAATTTGTTGGCTGCCCATCTTACCATAGGGTAACTCTGGGTACTTCACATACATAATTTTATTTGAATTTTATAATTTAACTAGCTGGATACCTGTGCTCCGCTATGAAACTATGAGATTGGGCTTGATAAATCAACACTTACAGCTTGAAAATTAATGGGGCTTACAGAGTACTCCAGGGTGGGGGAGCCAAAAACAAACAAAAATCAGCCCATTTTTTGCAAAACTGGCTCGTTTTTTTTTTTTTTTTTTTTTACAAAAAATGGTATGCATAGCCTTATGGAGTCTTATAGAGTGTTGCTGGGGGCTGGGAAGGCAAAACACAGCCTGTTTTTTGCTTATTTCTGCCCTCTCCAGCCCCCAGGAGCTCTCTAAAAGCCTCCATAAATGTATGCACAGCCATTTTAGTGAAGAGGCGGGGCTTCGGGAGGCAAAAATGCTGTATTCGATGTATAAGATGCACCCAGATTTTCAGCCTCTTTTTTGAGGAAAAAAGGTGTGTCTTACACTCCGAAAAATACCGTAGTTACAATCGGCCTCTTCTCTCTCCTTCTTTCCTTCAGACTTGCCTCACAGAAGCCTCTCCTCTCCTCTCCCCCTTATCCCCCTCAGGCTGGCCCCATTGATCCCTTCCTATCCCCTTCTTTCCCCCAGGCTTGCCCCACAGAAGCCTCTCCTATTTTATCCCCTTCTCTCCCTCAGTCTAACTCCTTAGAATCAGAGCATGTTACTAATAATTATAAGAAATACTAATGATCTGATGGTCATTTTGAAAAATCCTTTCTTAGCGAGCACCTAGAATCCAAGAGGAACATATGTGACAAATTTGAAGTTTGTAGCTTTTACAGTTCTGGTGATTTTGTGATGATGCATGAGTGGTATTTCACTTACATATGAATGAATGTAAGAATTGTCCATTTCATGTTCCTAGCACAACAAAGGAAGACTGATGATTACTTATTTTCCCTTAGAAAAACAAACTAGTTTTCAGTAAGCATTGTGAAATGAAAGATAAGTGAAAGCTATCAGGTCAGAAAAAAATCCCTAACAACATCAAGTTGGTATTTGAATATTGTGCATAAATAAATTGAACACAACTATGTAGAATTCTTGGGTATTGGCTAAAAATACAGTAAGGGGAAGCCCACCTGCCAAAGCTAAGATGCTCAAGTAATCTAAATCCTATCTCTACAGTATTAGTAGACCATGCTACTAATTACTGCACTGTAGTTCCTGCTAAGATATACAGTTGGTAGAAACCTCTATACAAAGCCAAGGTCACATCCTTTCAGAGTTATTCCTTTACTAGAAATATAATTCTTTATTGGCCAAGTGTGATTGGACACACAAGGAATATGTCCTCGGTGCATAAGCTCTCAGTGTGCATCAAAGATAAATCATGATCATAGTCATCATAAATATATTCATCATGAATCATAAGATACAATACTTAGTGATAGTCATATGATACTAAATAAGCAATCAACAAAAATAATACTAGGAAACTAAGTAAAACAATATAAATCTTAAAGATACAAGCAACAAAGTTATATCCATGTAGAAAAGAAGATAGGTAATTGGAAGGATAAGACGAATAATAGTAATGCAGTCTTAGTAAATAGTTTGACAGTGTTGTGGGAATTAGTTATTTAGCAGAGTGATGGCATATGGGGAAAAAACTGTCCTAGTTGTTCTGGTGTGCAGTGTTCCATTTTGAGGGTAGGAGTTGAAACAATTTATGTTCAGGATGCGAGGGGTCTGTAGATATTTTCACAGCCCTCTTTTTGACTCGTGCAGTATACTCGTCTTCATTGGAAGGCAGCAATTGGTAGCAATTGTTTTTTCTGCAATTCTAATTATGCGTTGAAATAAAAATTAACATGGAGATGGATTTTTTTTCCAATAAGCATGCAGACATAGAAATTTAAGTGCGCCTAATTGAAATATAAGCATTTTTCTACTGACATTTTAAAGTATTATTTGGACTTGATGGCTTGGAAAGTCCACAGATGGTCTGCCACAACAAAGTTTTGGTGGATTTTCAAATGAAAATCGTGGAGAACCTGAGTCTAGGTTTCATCACTAAGTTGCCCATATATCTTATTACCCAGCAACCTTACAAAATACAATGCCTAATTATTTCAAAATGAATAGGAATTTAGCAAGCCTTAAACCTCTTGAGTAGAGGCAATTCATTGGTGCAGGCAAATCTCTGGCTCAAAGAGCACTGGCTCTTCAGCTTGGAAACGGAGATGAGCACTGCCCCTAGAACTGGAAACGACTAGCATGCACGTGCAGGGAACCTTAGAAAATCCAGGGGTGGCCTGCCAAACCAAAGTGAGTTTTGGTGGATTCCATCTTTTTCAATTGAAAATAGTTGATAACCTGCACCTGAGTTTCATCATGATGTTGCCTGGATATCTTATGATTCTGTAATATTACAAAATACAATACCTATATATTAAGGGAATAGGAATTTAGCAAGCCTTAAACTTCTTAAGCAGAGGCGTTAAATCTCATTACAGATATTTGACTCAGACCTACCAGCATGTCCTGGCTTTTCTATTTGCTGTGAAGGAGATCAACGAAGATACTCAGATGTTGCGCAACATCTCCTTGGGTTTCAGTATTTATAATGACTACTTCAGTGGAAGCTTAACTTATCTTGCTTCTCTGGAGCTCCTCTCCACATGGGACCACTTCATTCCAAACTATAAATGTGATGCCCGAAGTACTAATGTGGCTGTGATTGGAGGACCCGACTCCGAGGCATGTCTTTTAATGGCCACCATTCTGAGCATCTATAAGATACCGCAGGTAAAGTGGACATTTGAAGAATGAAATTGTAACAAACCAGGTTGCGATGCAATGTAGTAGGCTGGATTTCCAAAAGAAGATGAGATCACTCTAGAGGAATAAGAGGATGCTCAATCCAGATATTTTATATGAGACAAAGTGGATGAAGGCAATTCTTCCCTAATCATTCTTAACAGTGGTGAAATTCATTTTTTTTTTACTACCGCTTCTGTGGGCCTGGCTTGGTGGGTGTGGCATGGCTTGATAGGCATGACAGGGGAAGGATACTGCAAAATCTCCATTCCCTCTCCACTCTGGGGCCAGCCAGAGGTGGCATTTGCCTGTTCTCTGAACTACTCAAAATTTCCACTACTGGTTGTCTAGAACCTGTCAGACTCCTGAATCAGACTGAGTATATAGTAGATGCAAATATCATAGTGCTTTGCTTTGGTGCCTTTACTTAAGCTCCATTCTAACAGGATATTCTTATAGCTTTTCATTTTCTTCCACCCAGTGTGAAAATATTGAATGAATCCCAATCCTTCAAACAATAAAAATTTACCTGCATTCATACTATACACTCAGCCTTTCTTTTCTTTATAGCTTGGATATGGTTCTTCTCCTATGATTAATGATCAATCTGAACAATTCCACATCCAATGGATGTTCCCAAATGTAAACCAGCAATATGTGGGGATTCTCCAGTTGCTCATGCTTTTTTCATGGACCTGGATTGGAGTCATTTATATACAGGATGACAGTAGCCACGGATTCATGCAGAATGAACTTCCCAAGTTATCTGCAGGAGGTATCTGCTTTGACTTTATCAAGCCATTCCCAAATGTGTACTTCAAAACGGGCATTCAGAAAATGATAGAGGCCTGGTTTAAACTATACCTCTTGATCAGTGACAGCACAGCCAGTGTTGTGTTCCTACATGGCAAATTTCACACTACAATCTTCTTGAGAATGTTTCCCAGAATTTTGGAACTTGAAAATGTACAAATGAAGAGGGCCAAAGTTTGGATGCTGACCGCACAGATGGATTTCACTTCTCTTCCCTTTCAACAATCTTGGGATATAGATATCCTTCATGGTTCCTTGGCCTTTGCAACTCAGTCAAAAGAACTGGTGGGTTTCCAACATTTTCTTCAGATGAGAAACCCCAATGTGGAGACCAGAGATGGCTTTATTAAGGATTTTTGGGCACAGGCATTTGATTGTTCCTTTCCAACTTCCTTGGAAGAGGAGAAGGCTTGGAATCATTGCACTGGGGAAGAGAAGCTAGAAGCTCTTCCTAAATCTGTTTTTGACATGAGCATAACTGCCCCTAGCTACAGTGTCTACAATGCAGTTTATGCTGTAGCCCACGCATTGCGATACATGACTTCCTTAAAGTTCAAGCACAGAACTATGTCTGGAAAAGGACAAAAGAAACTCCTGAATCAACAGCTGTGGCAGGTAATGTCCCGATTACACAAACAGAAGGGAGGCTGTCTACATATCTACTGAAATTGGTGTTTTTGTACATTTTAGAAGAGGCATAACCATTTTCTTCCATCATTTCACAGCTCTTCCTGCTTACAGATTACTTTTGATGAATGTAAGGTGTTTGATTTTCCAGGTGGAAGCTAAAATTCAACAGCACTAACTCGTCAGCAGTTCATTATCTGATGACCATAATGGGAGAGTTAGGGTCTAAAAGAGATTAAGTTTTTATTGTGTTGTGTTCTGCCCAACCCGGCCAGCAGATGGCGCTGTGTGAAGTACCTCTGATTTGCCAAGACGCACTGGCCAGTGGAAAAATGCAGACATCCCATTGGTTCCCCGTCTGACAGCTACAAGTCTAAATAGCTGTCAGACGGGGTTTGCTTGTCTTTTGCCTGTCAGTAGTTCTGTTAATAAACTGTTGCTGTTTACTGTTTCTGCCACCTCTTCAGTTATTGCTGCCTCAAGCTATAAAACTGGCAACGAGGTCTGGAGAACCGGATCCCCAACAAGTGCCTCCTATGGCTGCTGCTTCTGTTTTTTCTCCTTTTCACCCTGAGGCTGAATCATGGGACGTGTTCCTTGAACGCTTTGAATGTTTTCTCTTAGCCCATGATCTTACCAGCCTTTCTATTGACTGGAAGCACGGCATTTTCTTAAATTACTGTGGAGCGGAGATGTTCGCTACTGCTAGGGCACTGTCGTCGCTTACTCCGGTCCATGCTGTGCCGTGGGAGCTGCTCCTGACTAAACTCAAAACCCACTATGAGCCCGCTCCCTCCTGATTCGCATGGCGTCAATTCTTCTGCCATTCTGCATCCAAACTGAGCGTCAATCCATCAATCATTACGTGGCTACTCTATGGGCTGCTGCTATTAACTGTGAATTCACTGATCTCGATAAAGCACTCCTCCAACAGTTCATCTATGGCCTCAGATATCAACCTTCACCGCTGTATACTCTCACAGTCTGAACTAACCCTCAAGATAGCCGTAGATGAAGCCCACGCATCTGAGATGGCTGACCAGTCCATGCCTGACCTTCGCCATTTTCCTCCACCTACGCCTCCTGCATTTCCTGTCTCAACTCTTCACCGCCAGCAGGTATCTGACAATTTCCAGTCACAGTTGGACCTGGCCATCGACCGCTTGCAGTCCCTGTCTCACAAGGATGGTTGTCCCTGCCTGAGCTACAGAAGCCGGCATCTATGTTCTTCCTGCCGCTTCCACTCCACTGTTTGCCAAAAATGCGGCAAGAAGGGTCACTTGGCGTCTGTCTGCCGTTCGGCCATCCCCAACCCCGGCCAACCTGCCTGCTGCCATCTACTGCCCGCCTGAACCTCCTATGGCTCGCCACCAAAACTGCCTCTTTTCCCCACCCTGAACTCCCCCGGGCCTTTCTGGTGCCTCCTCAGTTATTGCTGCCTCAAGATATAAAATATTGGGTCCCTTCTTGATTATTAGTCTGCTTGCCCTTTGTTTTAGGATAACTTCAGACCTCCTTGTCTGCATTTCTGAGTGACACACTTAGGAAGCACATGATCTCTGACTCTCCTCCTCACATAATTTTACCACCGCTCTGCCGTGCACCGAAAATGTGAATGCACACATGTGCATGCCTGCTTCACTCGTGTGCACCTTCTGTGCATGTGTACAGCCTTCCACCCATGTACTTTGCATGCATGCTCTTAGAAAGCATGGCTAAATAAGATGGCATAGCATCAGGATGGGTGGGCAGGGCCTCACTACTGGTTCGCCAAATCATCTGAATACCACCACTGTCTATCATGTACAGTATATTATTAAATGCATAAGAATCTTTCCTTGGGCCACATTCCTCTTCACAAGAATTTTTTCATGGACATCCTTCAACATTTCTGTAGTGACTAATAAAAACTATATTAAAAATGTTTCTAGAATGGTTATGTAATGACATTATTTAGTCAAGTTCAAAAGTATAGCATGCTCCCATGAAAACAAAATTTCAGGAAACACCATGGGACAGAGCACATTTTCAATGGAAAGACTAACTCTATGACTATTTTTATTACATCCAAATAAGAATTACAAACAGTAAAGGATATTTCAATAATTCAAATAAGAGATCAGGATCCTGGTGTGTCTTGCTTGATTCATTTTTCCATTGAAGATATTCCTATGACAAATAAATATCCTGATGCTTGAATTTGCTTGCGTTTTTCATACTTCCTGTTTTTTTCTTTAAAGAGATAATCCACACCCTGGAAACAATGATAAACTAGTTTTCACTCTTTATATTTTGTTTACAATATTAGCCGTATTACAAGTAAACAAATATTAGGCAACAAATTACTTATATTTAATCATGATTTTTAATAATTTGAGTAGGCATTGGTATTTCTATCTTGCAAAATATTTTCACCTTTTAATTGGTATTCTTTTTGTGTTTATTAATTGTTTATTTTTCTTTCCACTTTCAATTAGTTCCACAGCTTTCTAAGAAAAGTCTCATTTAACAACACTGTTGGGGAAATTATTTCTTTTGATCAAAATGGAAATCTGGAAGCAGGATTTGATATTAACAACTGGGTCACATTCCCAAATCTAAGTCTACATCGAGTCAAAGTGGGAAAATTTGACCTCAGGACAGCCAAAGGAAAAGTTTCCACTGTTAATGTCAAAGCCATTAGTTGGCCAAGAAAGTTTAACCAGGTATTTTCCATATACATTTGGAGTGCATCTCATTCATTCAGGCTACACTTAATGAAAATAGCAGTGTGGTCATATACTATATAACTATATGGAAGTTAGTTGAACTTATTTTAAAGTAATCTAGACCTTTTCTGGCCATAGAAAGGTGATTTTCTAACAATGTTGTAATTTTTGTACAATTGGTTAGAGAAGACCTTTGCATAATTTTTTTAAAGTAAATAGAGCATGATTTTTAGGGGAAAATCAGTGGTGGTATTCAGCCAGTTCTGACCAGTTCTGGAGAATTGTTAGCAAAAATTTTGAGTAGTTCAGAGAACCGGTAAATACCACCTCTGACTGGTTCCACCCCCATTTATTCTCTGCCTCCCGAGGAAATGGGATTTTGCAGTAACCTTCCCCTAGAGTAGGGAGGGAACAGAGATTTTACAGTATCCTTCCCCTACCATGCCCACCAAACCATGCCATGCCCACCAAGCCACACCCACAGAACTCATAGTAAAATATTTTGAATCCCACCACTGGGAGAAAATGTAACTTATTTAACACTGCAAATGGTAGAAATTGATGGCATATAATACCACGCAATTTCACTGCAAGATTATTGCCCCAAATCTGGCACAAGTACAAATGTTTGATTTTTAAAAAAAACTTGTTTGCTTGTAAAATTGTAATAATGCCCTTTGATTGGGATTAAAAAATAAATAAATACTCTGTGCACATTCCATTTTCAAACTTCTGTATGGTTTCGTTGTCTAACTAGAACCAATGTTGTATGGCTATCCCAGTATCAAGTCAATATTTAAGGCATTCTGTCCTGTCTGCTTCTCTTTGTGCCTAGGCTCAGCCTCTGTCATTGTGCAATGAACCCTGCCATAAAGGTCACAGCAGGAGCAAGAAGGAAGGGAAGCCATTTTGTTGTTACGATTGCCTTCCATGCCCAAGAGGAAAAGTTTCAGATCAAATAGGTAAAGAGATCATAGACTGAGTTGGAAACAGATGGTGGTATTCATAATTGATCACATAGAGATTAGTGGTTGGATTTTAAAAAAAATGTACTACTGGTTCTATGGGCGTGGCTTGGTATGCGTGGTGTGGTTTGGTGGGCATGGCTTGGTGGGCATGGCAGGGGAAGTTTATTGCAAAATCCCCATTTCCTCCCAATCAGCTGGTACTCAGAAGGCAGAGAATAGATGGGGGTGGGGCCAGTCAGAGAAGGTATTTACTGGTTTTCCAAACTACTCAAAATTTCCACTACCAGTTCTCCAGAACTGGTCAGAACCTGCTGAATACCACCTCTGATAGAGATCAAGTTGAATAGAAAGAGTTGTTTCCCTCTGTGTAGATCCCAGTGGCTTTAGTCATCCAGGCGCCCACCATTGGCTGCGCCTCTTTGCCCCCAGCCACCCACCTCAGATGATTCATACCCAGGTTTCCTCCTCTGCTGACCCTCTCACAGACATTCTCCATAGCCAATGCCTCCCCTGATCCTCTGACACTTGCCCTTCATCCCTGATCATTCGCCCTGTCCATTTGACCTGAGACAAAGACCCCCCAGCCAATTGGGTAGCAGACAGCAGCAATAGGCAGCATATGATTGGTGATGGGTGGGGCGATTACAGGGGCTGTGAGATGGACAGGGTACGATGCTAGATTTTTTTTTAAAAAAAGTGCCGGGGCTGCTCCATACTCAAAGATTCTTTTATTACATTTTCATTTTCCTTTATACAATCACTTAAATACTGTGCAGTTAAAAAAAAAAGAAGCAATAAACAACTCATAACACTTCTATCCTACATACACCCTTCCTTCTACCCCTCCAACTTTCATTTCTCCCTTCCAACAATCCCCTCTTCTACTTCCCCTCCCCCTCAGCCATTCCTTTCTCCCCTTCCCACCATCTCACCCTCCTTACATTCCCTTCTCACTCCCTCTTAATTCCCCCCTCTTCTTTCCCTCTACACCTTGCTTCGGTGTATTTCTAGTATTCATTGGTCTATTTGTTTTGTACTAAAACAAAAGGAAAATAAAAGGAAAAGAAAGAAGAAAAGAAAAAAAAAGAAAAAAAAGCAACAGTATCCAAGTGCATTCATTGTTCTGAAAATTGAGTCTATACTTCCACCCTCCCCCCCACCCACCCCCTGAACCCCCCTCCCTGACCCCCTTCCGACTTCCCAGGTCCCATTCCCGGCATCGTTCTTTATCAAGCAAAGTCTGGAGTATATTGAAACCAAATAGATTAGAAGTTACAAAATAATAAAAAATAATAAAAAATAAAGAACAAAAAAGAAAAGAATAATAAAAGGGGGGGGAACCCCCCCCCAAGAAAGAGAAGTCAATATACTCTCTAACATTAAACTCAGCTTCTCATTATTTTTAAAATCTTAAACAATGTCTTTACCTGCTTCCGCATATAAATTCTATACCTCCCATCCTGCCTTTACCCGTGTCCGCATATATATTTTATCCTCATCCATTGCTCCTCTCATATTTACTCCACCCTTGTGTAGACTCTCCAGATAATCTTTCTTAACCTTGTATTCAAATAACAATTTATACAAAAATCAGCTTACATTCTGGATCAAGATAATCTAATTGAACTTTCACTACCCTTCCATCTACCCCACGCACCCGACTCCATTCATCCCAAACCACAATCCAAGAAAACTATGATCTCCGCTCTCCTCGCCCCAAAGAATAGATCATGCGCAGTTTAAATTAAGATTCAAACAAGTCTTATATAAATCCCATACAATATATGTCCAAATTCAGCACCGCTTCTTTCAGTCTCAATATCTCTTCATCGGTATACAGCTTTGTCATTTTATACCAGACAGGAGTCCTGAAATTTTATTCAAATTAAAAATTTAAGAAGTATTTTAAAGGCATAGCTGGATCTTTATTCTTTACTCTTCTGCCCTTCCGGAAAGGGAAAGCAACACCCTCCGCCTTGTAGCTACGTGTCCCGCTGCTTATCTTCTCCTCCTTGTCTTTCTCCATGTCCGGGTGAATCAGGAAGTCCCACCTTCAGAGTTTTGTAGTAAAAATCTCGGGCTTCGCAAACAGAATTGAGACGATATTTTTGGTTCTCAAATGTGACTGTGATACCAGATGGCACTTCCCATTTATATTGTATCTGAGAATCTCTGAGTTTTTCAGTTAAGAAAGTGTAGTCTCTCCTTGCTCTTAATATTTGAGATGGTATTTCTTTAAAAACAATCAAGTCCTGTCCATCGATTCGCAGCCTGTTATTGTAGAACTTCTGTATTATCGCATTTCTGGATTCTCTTGTGGTGAAATATATAATTATGTCCCTCGGAAGCTGTCGTTGTTTTGCTACACACGAGTTCTGGCGATAAATTTTTTGAATCTGCCAATCAAAGTTAAATCCCGGACTTCCCACCGAACGTCTGAAAGCTTCAAAAAAGGTCTGTTTCAAATTCTCCTGTTCCTTTTCACGCAATCCTCTGACTCTTATTGCAAACACAGTCTTATTGTAATTTATCATAACGAGTTGTTTTTGAGCATTTTCAACTTCCTGTTGTAACGTTTGAATTTTAGATGTCAAATTAGAATTAGTTTTTTCCAAAAGTTCCAATTTGTCCTCCATTTCAGAAACATAATCTGTCATAACAGTCATAACTCTGATCGTATCTTCCCTTGTTTGAGCAATCTTGGCGTCCAGTTTATCATATAAGTCCGATAAAAGTTGTTTAATTTCCTGTCTGAACTCTTTAAGGGTTTCAAAAAGAAATTCTTGCGTTAAGAGATCTCCAGTAGAGGGCGTGGGAGGCAAGGGCAGCGATTTTGTAACAATTTCTTGAGATGTATTATTAAGGAAACGCTTAGACTGCTTCGATTTGGGAGCCATTATAAAAAAACGCACAAACAAACAAAGTCTCTGCTCCCCTCGGTTTTAAATGGGATACTATTTATAGACTTTTAACAGTTAATAAGGAGAAGTCTTCAGGAGAATAGAACTGATTGAGTGTGTCATATATCAAACACAGAAGCTATAAAATTGCCATCTTGTAACGCAGCTGGATAAGAAAGCCTTTTACAAAATTGAAGCTGGTATTTTGAATAGTAATAAGAAAAAAATTTACAACTTCAAGTTAATATTTGGTTTTGAAGCCATTTCAAAATTTATCTGCCTGCAGTTAATAAAACTCTATTGCCTGAGTATGCAGCTTTAAGTAAAGAGGCTGGGTTCATTTTGAAGTTAAGGCTTGGCAAAACTTTCAGTGAGTAAACATTGTAACAAGACCGTTCAGCAGATTCATCACCATTTAACTTCCAGATAAGCAAAGTTAATGAAGGAGTAACATTCTTGTAGAAATAAAGCTAATTAAAAAGCTTCTGCTGGCCTATTGTGAAACCAAAACATATGATAAGCAATCTCTTTTGTTTTGAATTCTTGTGAATTCTTGTGAGGATTAACAAAAAGTGTTCATTATTACCGGAGAAACCAGCCTGCTCGGCGCCATTTTAAAAGCCTCTAAGTAAATAATTTTTCGGAGGAGAAAAAGAAAAGAAGCTAAAATGTTGATAAACAATTATTGTGCACGGAAATGGATTCAGCTCGTGATAAGATTAAATCAAACAAAACTTTGAACTGAGTGGGGGAGACCTACTTTGTCCTGCACAAGGCAGTTTGAAGTTCCCAGCACGGACAGCCATTCTGCCTTGGGCTAGCCCCCCTTTCCCTGCAAGCACAAAAGCTGCAAAAATCGAAGAGCATTTGCCAGCAAAACAGTTTCTTCTTTCCTTCTTGCCTGAAGGATAAGAAAACCTGATAAGATGTCAGATGGAAGATCCTCTAAACAGGTACGTAGCCAGGAATTCGGAGGCAGCTGATTTTTTTGCTGCCACCACCAGCAGGCTCCTCCCAGGAAGTCCGGGGCTGCTCCATACTGACTGGTGATGCAGAGAGGGACAGTGTGGAGTTATAAAGAGATGGTGCCCAGAGGGGGGCAGACAGGCAAGCATGTGTTGGGAGAGGTGAATAGGAAGGGAGGCAGGGTCACTTCTAGGGAGCTTTGCAGAGACAGCTTGGTTCGCAACTCATCCAGCTCCAATGAAATGAAAGTGGGGAGGAGGAGCAACCCCAGTGTATGCTCTGGCATTGCAGGGTGGGACATGGCAATTGAACAGCAGTGTCATGCAGAGGAAACGGCAGGAGCCTTGCAGCACCCTTGTGCCATCTCCCTTCCCCCTGCAACATCAGCAGCCTCAAACAAATTGATGCTAGACTCTCCAAAATGCTTCATGAAAACAAACATGTGAGAATCAAGCGCTTGTCTTTGGAACTCACTTTGCGTATGGAGCACCTATTTTCATTTCAATTCTATACACCAACTTCTAAATAAATATCTGTGGGGTTTTTTTTTTCTTTTTCAGATGTGGATTCTTGTTACCAGTGTCCAGAGGATCACTATGCCAGCCAAGCCCAGGATCGCTGCATTCTAAAAGAGATCAGCTTCCTATCTTTCCAAGATCCTTTGGGATTCATTTTAGCCATTGTTGCTGTTTTATTTTCCTTCATCACGGCTCTGGTTCTCACAATCTTCATTCACCACAAGGACACTCCTATAGTCAAGGCCAACAACCGAGGCCTCAGCTACACCCTCCTGATCTCCCTTCTGCTTTCCTTTCTCTGCCCTTTGCTTTTCATTGGTCGGCCTCAGAGAGCAACTTGTCTCCTTCGCCAAACTGCTTTTGGCATCATTTTCTCTGTGGCGGTTTCTTGTATGGTGGCCAAAACCCTCACTGTGGTCCTCGCTTTCATGGCCACCAGGCCAGGTTCTAAAATGAGGTCATGGGTAGGAAACAGGCTAGCCATCTTTATGGTGTTTTCCTGCTCCTCCATTCAAACCACTCTTTGTACAGTATGGTTGCTGAGCTCTGCTCCTTTTCCAGATCTTGACATGCACTCTCTGCCTACAGAAATGGTCCTGGAATGCAATGAAGGCTCCACTGCCATGTTCTACGCTGTCCTGGGTTTCGTTGGCCTCTTGGCCGTGATCAGCTTTACAGTGGCTTTCCTTGGCAGGAATCTCCCAGACAGTTTCAACAAAGCCAAATTTATCACCCTCAGCATGCTTCTCTTTTGCAGCGTCTGGATCTCATTTGTCCCAGCCTATCAAAGCACCAAAGGGAAATACACGGTGGCTGTGGAGATCTTCTCCATCTTAGCCTCAAGTGCTGGATTACTGACCCTCATTTTCTCCCCCAAAGTTTACATCATCTTGATAAGACCTGAGCTGAATAACAGGCAACAACTTATGAGAAAAACTGTCATAAAGTGAGTTATAGGAATTAGTCTTGTTGAATATGAGCTAAAAATAGCACAAGTGAATCATTTTTAGAATAGAATTCTTTATTCGTCAAGTGTGATTGGACACACAAGGAATTTGCCTTTGGTGCATATGCTCTCAGTGTATATAAGGAGAATAAAATACATTCATCAAGAATAAAAAGATGCAACACTTAGTGATAGTCAAGGTAACTAAAAAGCTATCAAATCATACTAGGAAACAAATAAAACGATATAAATTGAAAGTTGTAAGCAACATGGTTATAGTCATAAGTGGGAAGATATAGCTACTAGCAAGGAAGAGAAGCATAATAGTAATACAATCTTAGTAAATTATTTGACAGTGTTTATTAGTTGTTAAGCAGAGCGATGGCATTAGTGGGGGGAACCGTCCTTGTGTCTAGTTGTTCTTGTGTTCAATGCCCTTTAGTGTTTTTTTGAGGGCAGAGGTTGGAACAATTTATGTCGAAGATGTGAGAGGTCTGTAGAGATTTTCACAGCCCTCTTTTGACTCGTGCAATATACAGGTCCTCAACGGAAGGCAGATTGGTAGCAATTGTTTTTCTACAGTTCTAATTATCCATTAAAGTCTATTTTCCTTGTTTGCTTGCAGAGCCAAACCAGACAGATATAGAGGTGTAGATGACAGACTCAATAATTCCTCTGTAGAATTGTATTATCAGCTCTTTGGGCAGTTTGAGCTTTCTGAGTTGGTGCAAAAACAACATTCTTTGTTGTGCTTTTTTAATGAGATTAGGTGTCTGTTCTGACACACACACACACACACACACACACACACACACACACACACGCACACACACACCGGCCTGTGAATAAACCAGAACACAGGCTTGACTGTTTGCCACTATTTAATTAATGTGATAACAAATCCTTTGGCTGAGGGCCCAGGCAAGTCACCTTCAAGATAATCGCTTGGCAGCAACCCAGAAAGTTCAAATGAAGTAACTCTGATAATCCAAATGACACGGCTAGAATACAGACAGATTTCTTCAATACTAGTTCAAATGGTTGTTTCCTGCAAATGTCCCCTCCCAATGCCTCACTTATAAACCCTCTTGGGAGGGGCCCATCTACAACCACCTGTGCATAATTATCTTCTATGAGACTGCCTACAGAGTTGCTGTTGCGTTTCTCAGCCCGCCTCAATCGAGCATCAGGGACAAACTGCCTTTGATCTTCCCCACTGCTCCATGCCTCAGGAGCTTCCTGGTGGCCAACCAGCCTCTCTGGTCCCAGCTTTGAATCTGAACCCTGCACAGGATCCTCCACATCTTCCATAGCAGACTATGGTTCCTCACTATCCGAGTCCATCAGCAGCTCAACCGGATCCTGCTGGGCCACAACAGGTATCCATTTTAAGTCTTGAGATATGATAGAACCTAGAAACTTAAAGGTCTCTGCTGTTGATCCTGTGTAGTCTAGTATTGAAAGAGGTGGTACTATAAGAAGTTTTCTTCTAAAATCCACCACTATTTCTGTGGGTTTGAGTATATTTTAGTTCAAGAAGGTTCTGGTTGCATTACAAGGATAGTTGTTCAACCTCCTACCTGTATGCTAGTTGTTCCCATCTCATTCATCATTGTCTTGAATGAGACCAGTCACTGTTATATCATGTTGTATCATGTATTTCTCTATGGGCTTTGTTTCTTCTTCCATTTTTGTGAGAAAGCGAAAACAAATTCTGGAAACCAGCAAAAGCATTACAAATCATGATTATATGACCAAGTGTCCATAAAGGTGAGCTGGTTGGCAATCATCCAGAATGCTATTGTATGTCATTGCAACTTCAAAAACATTTGTCTGTGTTATAGATCAGCTGTAGTGATTAGCCCACTGTGGGGTGTCAATGCTAAAGTCATTTTGGAGCATCTTTAGGGCTGCCATAGCAAGGCTGGTTGGAGCTGTGGAAATGGGAGGGGGGAGTGGAGATAGCTGGGTACTTGTAACCAAAATATCATTCTTTCTCCTGGGAACCAAGGATGTTCTCACCAGATGCTGGGAAGGCATGGACTGGAATCCAACTGGAGTTGGGTCTGTGACCTGGTTGGACAATGTGATGGACATGTGGACTGGGCGAAAGAACTTTTTTAATTTGGCTGGGGAAAACCTTAGTACGTTCGGAGTCAGGTTTTCACCAGATGTGCCAATATGACATGCCTAATAAATTTGGACTTTGGGAAACACTTTGGCCTTGGAGGTTTGATTGCATTGGGCCTGCTACAGGGAACCCTGACATGGGGTTACATGCAATGTTCAGGAACTTAAAAAACTTATTAAAGCAGAATGAGTTGTATAATTGAAATTATAATAATAAAATGAAATAAGAATTAATGTTGTTCCACCCTTCCTATCAAAATTTTTCTCCTATCCAGAACATTTTATTTTGCCCTCGGTCATGAATTGCATTGGCCCACCTAACTATGGTATGGAGGAGAAGGTGAGTCACTCTATCATAGTTTTCTACTAGCCAAAAGCAGAGTTGTTAAGAGATAATATATATGTATCCCTAAAACATATTCATTGAAATGACAACAGCTAGTTCTCAACTTACAACCAAGCATTTGGTGACCATTTTAATTTACAATGGCAATGAAGAAAGTGATTTACGACCATTTTTCACACTGAGCTTCTTGATCAGAAAGGTCGGCAGTTTAGCAGTTTGAATCCCTAGCACTGCATAACGGAGTGAGCTCCCATTACTTGTCCCAGTTTCTGCCAACCTAGCAGTTCAAAAGCATGTAAAAATACAAGTAGAAAAATAGGGACCACCTTTAGTGGGAAGGTAACAGTGCTCTGTGCACCCTTGGTGTTGAGTCATGCCGGCCACATGACCATAGAGATGTCTTCGGACAGCAGCTTTGAAACAGAGATGAGCACCGCCCCTTAGAGTCAGGAACGACTAGTATATACGTAGTATATATAGGGGAACCTTTACCTTAACTATTGCAGCATCCATCTGGTCATGTGATGAAAATCCAAACACCTGGCAACTGGCTCATATTTATGCACTGTCCCAGAGTCGTGTGACCCACTTTTGTGATCAGCAAAGTCTATGGGGCAGCCAGATTCACTTAATAACCATATTATTTACTTAACTGCAGTGATTCACTTAACAACTGCAGCAACAAAGATCATAAAATGGGATAGACTTGCTTAAGAACTGTCTAGCTTAGTTAGCAATGAAAATTTTGAGCTCAATTGTGGTCATAAGTCAAGAACTACATGTATATTTTATTACATCCAACAAATTTTAACTCTATAAAAAGTTTGAAGTTGTTCTCAAAGAAGGTTTTCAGAAGTTTGATTAATTCCCATGATTGCTTTGTTATATCTCCAATCAGTGAATATTTCTCAATGGATAGTTGAGTACTAAAACATTTCACATTTTAGATTTCTTCCTTCCATGAATGATGCTCTTATACTGTAGATCTTCCAAGCAAATTATTCTCATCAGATCAATTCTTAATAGATTTTTTTCCTGTATTTATTCTAAGTGATACAGGTAGGGTAAACCTTACCCATATTATACATCATAAGGATTAAGAGGAATGGAATGGAATGGAATGGAATGGAATGGAAGGGAAGAGAGAAGAGAAGAGAAGAGAAGAGAAGAGAAGAGAAGAGAAGAGAAGAGAAGAGAAGAGAAGAGAAGAGAAGAGAAGAGAAGTATAACAACAGAATAACAGAATTAGAGAGTGGGAAGGGACCTTAGACTCACAATGTTCCCTCTAATTTTTTTTCAGCAGAAAAGTCTAGTGTTTCAGTGGCATATTTTCATGCCTGAGCACCTGAATTTTTTTCACAGATGTCACCTAAGACAACAACAAAATCAGTATTATTTGAAACTCAAAGTTATGTTTATTCAAGGTACCTGCTTAATTACAAGTGTTATATAATATCAGTATCACTTAACAACGCTCCTGCTTAGCAACCAAAATGTTGGCTCAGAAAGTCTGGCATTTGAAGCACACAAGTCTTAAAGCTGTTGTTACAAGATCCTTGCACCCCTAATCCTTTAGGGAAAAAAATCCCAGGGGTCTTCAAACCTGACAGCTTTAAGACTTGTGGACTTCAACTCCCAGAATTCTTCCTCCACTCATGTTGCGGTGACGTCATCTGCAGATGGCGTCTGCTCCATCTTTGGTTTTTTTCACAGGGGGCAGGGCTGTGCTGCCGCTGAAGATGCCAATGAGCCCCCGCCAACCAATAACTGCTGCCGCCTCCTCCTCCTCCTCCAACAGCCCCACCACATTTGCTGCCCAGCGCTGCAGCTGAGGTGAAGCCACCAAAGCTCCCACTGGTGCCCCTGCCCATGGCAGCGGTCGCAGTATCTCCCCTCCACTCGGAGCACCTCAGCTGGGCTCCATGTTACCCCTGCCGCTGCCTCCACCTCCACCATGCTTTTGAGAAGCCATGAGGCCTTTTTTTCCTGCTCTTGCCCCCTCCGCCGCCTTCCTACTAGCTCCCACAACCTCATGGCTCCTCAAAAGCACGACAGAGAAGGAAGGGGGAGGGATAACGCGGGGGCCAGCTCAGGTGCTCCACGTGGAGGGAGAGGCACCACTGCCACGGGCGGGGGTGCTGGTGGGAGCTTTGGCGGCTTCACCTCAGCTGCAGCGTTGGGCGGCAAATCCGGAAGTGATGTTGGAGGAGGAGGAGGAGGCGGCAGCAGATATTCTGTGGTGGCCGGGGCTTTTCACTTCAGCCACAAGCAGCTAGGATTGGCCACCCACAAAGGCTTGCTTTGCTGAACATGGGGCAACTGATGCTAGTTTGAGTGGCCGCAACTGGCGCAAACTACCGTCAGTCACTCCCTGCTCATCAAAACAAGTCTGGGGAGGTCCTTTGCGAGTGGCCAGTTCTAGCCACCTGCAAAGGACTTGCCAGCGTTTGGTTTGCTGAACACGAGGTGACTGATGGTAATGAGCAGCGCAGCCGGCACCTAGGAGGTCCTCAGAAACTGGCTATGCCGTGTAAGCTCCTGTTGCCATCCCCACGCCCGTGCTAACCCTAGATTTTCTGAGGCCCTTCAGCTTCCAGAGCCTGTGACAGAAATCACTGCGTGTCCGTTAGAAACAGCTGTGTGGTGTTTTCTTGCCACGTGCATGGCTGCACAGCCGCTCAGTTTAGAGGGAACAGTGCCTTGGAGGTGTTCTAGTCCAACCCCCTGCTCAGGCTTGAAATCCTGTACCATTGTAGACAAATGGTTGTCCAATCTCTTCTTAAAAACTTCCAGTTTTGGATCATTCACAACCTCCAGAGACAAGTTGTTCCACTGATTAATTATTCTGTCAAGAAATTTCTCCTTAGTCCTAAATTGCTTCTTCCCTTGATTAGTTTCCACCCATTGCTTCTTGTCCTACCCTCAGGTACTATGTAGAATAGCTTGACTCCCTCTTCTTTGGGACACCCCTGAGATATTGGAACTTTTATCATCTCACCCCTAAGATGCAGGTCTGCCATTTAGCAGCTCCAATTATTTGAAATTCAATGTAAAAAACCAAGGAAGAGCTGAAGATTTAACACATTCAATATATATCCGGTGTTTTCTATTTCATTTTAAGCTTTTATATGTTAATAAACATAACATACAGTAAAGTCTGCTTTGAGCTGAAGTGTCTTGAGAATAAATGAGATAGACATTGAATTATACTTGGTATCGCCCTGAGGCACGTAGGAAGGAGGGTGGGAGGAATGTTACAGATGTACCAATCTAAAAGAGAGGAGGAAAGTCAATAGGCAATTTCCATCTCTCTTGGTGACCTGAGCAACTTTGGTTTTGATTCCATAGATAAATTTTAATGTATTACAACCAGTGGTGGGATTCAGAAATTTTTAATACTGGTTCTGCGGGCACGGTTTGGTCGGCATGGCATGGTTTGGTGGGTATGGCAGGGGAAGGATACTGCAAAATCCCCATTTTCTCCAAATCAGCTGGAACTTGGGAGAATAGAGAGAATAGATGGGTGAGTGGCCAGAGGTGGTATTTACCAGTTCTCTGAACTACTCAAAATTTCCGCTACAGTTTTCCAGAATTGGTCAGAACCTGCTGAATACCACCTCTGATTACAACCCTCAGATACTTTGATAGTATTTCCTGTGTCTCGTATATTTATTCCAGTGTGTGTGTGTGCATGTATGGAGGAATTCATCTAAATAAAATAAGTTAAATATTATATTTTAGCAGGGTTTCTAAAAATGGCAAAATCCCACATTAAAGCACAATAACCCAAATTTGGATACGAATCCAATAATGTGTAGAAAAATTAAAATTCATGCATATTATAAGTATATACTAGAATATGTTCATACATTTTGATCTATCTCCCAGCCTCCCCTGGGGAAGTCAAATGGGCAAGATGCCAAATATGGCATTTCAGAAGCAACTCTCACCCAGTATACAAAAAGAAATGGGCTTCCAATGCAACACTTTTGCCATCTTGCCAATTTTGGACATGACACCCTTCTGGTCTCTTCCTTATAGGAAGTTGCATTGTTTTGAAACTTTAAAAGAGAAAACTATAGAGGGAAAATGTTCTCTTCTGCTACATGAACATCAGATGATGAACAAGAGTTTAAATTCCCTATAATTATCCAATTGATGCTGATTACTTGGAACACTCCTCCAGATGACAAGAGATTTTTCTGGCAGAGGCCAACAAAAATAGGGAATCAAGACTGAAGAGTCTTTATAATTAGTGCTGGATGAATTGGTGCAAGAACCTTAATGTAATTGGGAGCACTGGATTTCCTTCCTTAATGAAGCTGGGATTCCTGGCCCTGGAAGTATAGCACAGCTTAACACCAACACTGGAATGATTGGAAATGAATGGTTGACTTTGGTGATAAGGAGAGGGTGTGAATGCAAGATGATGAATTCTATTATCTTGATTTTCATATTGTCTCCTTGGGCAGTGTCTGATGTCCCAGTTCCTAAATGCGTAATCGGTGTTCCTCCCAAAATCAACCATAAGTATTATCAGTCAGGGGATGTTATCATAGCTGGCATTACTTCGCAGAGCTACATGTTTTCCAACCCTCTCAATTTTGAAAGCCATCCTTCTTCTGAACTCCTTGATGACCTCATGTAAGCAACTAGTACCTTAAACCAAATGTTTCAGGGTGTGGGTCAGCCCCACTGGTGGGCTGCTGCCGCTTCAGACTGGTTCTGGTGAACTGGTAGTTGCAACCTACAAATGGGGGTGGCATAACTGTCCTATTTAGTCTTGTTTTTGATGCCGCACATGTGTGCAAGGTCCATGGATGAGCAAATGCCAATCCACATGGCAATCCACATGAGTGGAATGCCAAGCACATGTGTAGATGGTGCATACTCTCATATTTTCAGTGATGGGCAAATCAGTTGTTAATTCATGTACTGCCCACCTCTGATCAGCCCCTAGACTCAGGCTTTACTTTCCAATCAACATAAGCATTAAGGCATATAGCATGATTTAAGATTTAATGGGTGGGAACTCTGATCCAATGTTAAGGACTCCGGGCAAATATGAAGCACATTAACATTACTTTAGACAATATTGTTGTGCAAAGTGCTCAATAGATAGAGATAAATAGGATGCATTCCACCACCTCCCGACACACAACTCATGACATATTATGATTCTCATTATCATTTTTCTATCATTCTGTCATCAAAGAGAATTGTTTGTTTCACTTTCCTGGTATAGCAAAGGAAGATGGATGAAGCTTTAGTTATCTTAGAGAAATATCCCATTACTAATTATGAACTGTTAAAAGAAAGACAAATGAAAGCTGTCAAAAAATGTGAGTAAAACAATCCTTAACAGTACCAGGATGGGATCTGGATATTTGGCATGGAAAATGAACTTGCAATTAAGAAGCAAGTTTGGATGGCTAGGAAAAGCTCAGTGCCAAAACTACAATGTTCACATAATCTACCGGTAAATTTCCGTCTCTGCAATTAGGGCATGGAGTTCATGATAACACCATATTTTATTGTCAAATCCTGTTTTTAACTTTAGAATGCAAATGAGAGCAACAAAGATGATTAGGGGACTGGAGGCTAAAACATATGAAGAACGGTTGCAGGAATGAGATATGTCTAGTCTAATGAAAAGAAGAATTAAGGGGGGACTTGAGAGCAGTGTTCCAATATCTAAGGGGCTGCCTCAAATAAGAGAAAGTCAAACTATTCTCCAAAGCACATCAAAGCTGGACAAGAAACAATGGATGGTAACTGATCAAGCAGAAGAACCAACCTAGAAATAAGGAGAAATTTCCTGATAGTTAGAACAATTAATCAGCGGAACAACTTGCTTCCAGAAGTTGTAGATGCTCCATTACTGGAGGTTTTTAAGAAGAGATTAGCCAACCATTTGTCTGAAATAGTAATGGTTTTCCTGCTTGAGCAAGGGATTGGACTAGAAGACCTCCAAGGTACCTTCCAACTCTGTCATTTTGTTATTCTATTTCTCTCACTGAATTTGTTACACACGTTAACACTGAGATGGTTTAGATTCTTTTTTTTAATCAGCACCTTGACAGATAGTCTAGAATCTATATCTATCAGTTGTCAGATTAGTACATTGTTCTATGGCAAGCTAATCAAGGTTTTGCATTCATAGTTTGCTGAGCAAATTATAAATATCTTGTAACCCAGAACAGTTGCACACTAATTCTTGGTTAACTACTTTTTACTGAACTAGTTAGATTTATACAATGTTCATATAATGGGCTTATAATGGAACTATGTCCCAAAGGTGCTTTTTAAAAAAGCATCTGGATTTTCTTTGTTTTTTCTTTTTCACTTCTCATTCAAGAAGGTTGTGTAGAACTGATTTACAGGATTCTCTCAGCATCCTTTAAATAATGTTTTAAATATATCTCACTGAATTGCATGCATTTTAAATCAATTTTTTTTGGGGGGGAATTGGCATGGTGCTTTGAAGAATTATGAGCCACAACAAAGCCATTTTTGAAGGATCCCACTTTTTCATTTGAAAATGTTTGCAAATGTAAACTTGGGCTTCATTGTAGTTGCCCAGGTATCTTGTGATTCAGTAACATTACAAAATATAGTACCTATATATAAGGGAATGGGAATTTAACAAGTAAGCAGAGATAATACAATGGTGCAATTAAATCTCATTGCAGATTTCTAACTCAGACCTACCAGCACATCTTGGCTTTTGTCTTTGCTGTGAAAAAAATCAACGAAGATCCTCAGATGTTGAACAACATCTCCCTAGGTTTCAATATTTACAATGCATACTTCACTGGAAGTTTGACTTACCTGGCTTCGCTGGAGCTTCTGTCTACCTGGGGCAAGTTCATTCCAAACTATAAATGTGATTCCCAAAGTACTAATATGGCCACGATTGGAGGACCTGACTCCCAGGCATGCGTGTTCATGGCCACCATCCTCAGCATCTACAAAATACCACAGGTAAGATAGATGTTGGAGCATCAACTTGTTATCAAGCCTACTTGGTGTCTCTCTTGTTTTGTTCAGTAAAGGTTCCCTTCACACACATGTGCTAGTTGTTCCTGACTCTAGGGGGTCCATTTCAAAGCTGTCTCCATTTCAAAGCCAAAGAGCCAGCGCTGTCCGAAGACATCTCCATGGTCATATGGCCGGCATGACTCAATGCTGAAGATGCACGGAATGCTGTTATCATCCCACCAAATGTAGTCCCAATTTTTCTATTTGCATTTTTATATGCTTTTAAACTGCTAGGTTGGTAGAAACTAGGACAAGTAACAGGAGCTCACTCTGTCATGCAGTGCTAGGGATTCGACCTGCCAAATTGCCGACCTTTCTGATCAACAAGCTTAGCGTCTTAGCCACTGAGCCACGACATCTCATTTGTTCAGTAAGAATATTAATTACTTTGGGACAAAGAATGTAACACCATCGTAGAAGTTATGTTTTTTTTCTGTTCCTTAAATTTCTGTCATGACTCGGAAGGGGAATCTTTTAAAAGTCATTGTTGTTAGTTGCGAAGTCATGTCCAACCCATCACGACCCCATGGACAACGTTCCTCCTTCCTGTCATCTACCATCCTCTGGAGTCCATTTAAGCTCATGCTGACTGCTTCAGTGACTCCATCTAGCCACCTCATTCCCTGCTATCCCTTTCTTCTTTTGCCCTCAATCTTTCCCAGCATTAGGCTCTTCTCCAGTGAGTCCTTCCTTCTCATTAAATGGCCAAAGTTACACAATATTGCCAAAAGTATTCACTCACCTGCCTTTAGTCGCATATGAACTTATATTGACTCCCAATAGATGTTCAGGTGCAATTCAAGTTTCCTGGTTATTGCTTTTAAAGCTTTAGATACCATAGAACCAAGCAACTTGCAGGACTACCTGCTCCCCTCAACCTCTGCCTGCCCCATGCAGTCCCATATGGACATGCCGCATGTTCCAGATCTCTTCTGACTGATGTCTAATGGATGTTGTTGCAAATTCTCTACCCAATCTTCATATTAATACAGAACAGATAAATGAAAATCAGTCTGATAAAATCCAGACTAACTATAATTAGCACAAAGAATAAAGAAAAAAGTCATTAATTTGGAGAAGTCACATTATAACTGATATGCACCTGTAGAATAATAAAAATGAATGAAGCATGGAGTAGACTAAGGAAATATCTAGCCACATTATGGGCACTAATGCAGTGTCAATGACTCAACAATGAATCCAAAGGTGGAAAAATTCTAACAGCAATTCAGTCAAGAAGACATCATCACAGGTTAAATACTGTAAGTTCATATGCAAGTAAAGGCAGGTGAGCCCAATACTTGTGGTAATATAGTGTATTTGAGTGTCATCTTCAGGATCTGGCCTTCTAAAGAGCAGTCAGGGTTGATCTCCTCCAGAACTGAACAGTTTGATCATCTTGCAATCCTAGGACTCATCATGAAGTCAAGTCATATCAAGTCATTATGAATCAGCAGTTCAACACATCCATCCTGGAGTCCTGAAGAAGGGGTTATAGGGTGGAGCAGGAAGAATTTCCAAGGCTTCCACTTGTCAACAGAAGAAAAGGCTCTGGGAGTTTGCTGGAAACACATTTTAAAAGCAGCATTCACCAGAGGGAGCCAAAATCTGCACAATGACTGGCACGACTTTGCCTTCAAATTCCTGTATGCTTTGTGCCTATCCAAATGTCACTATTAAACTTTGGGTGATTTATAATGACATATTGTGTTAATTCTTAGACTGCTTTCTTCTCTTTTTCTTTCTTTCTTTCTTTGTTTGTTTCTTTTTCGGATATTAGATTGAACCTATCAATAGTCTATCCTCATTCTGTCAAGTCATATTACTAAAATAAACATAGGACCTCTAAATTAGAAAAGAAAATGTGCTAGTAATGATCGTTTTACCAGAATTTAACTCCAAAAGAAACATATCCCAATTCTTAAAGAACTTGGAAACAACTTTGTGATTTCTGGCAACACTATTTTCAAAATTGTGTTAATTGTCTTGACTGATATAGTCTATATATTTACAAAGTACTGATTGAACTTAACAGTTTAGTACTTTTGCCCATTACTTGCATAAAATATTGTTAAGATTCAGAGAATTGCTATCTGTAGTTATATTCAGTAAAATCCCTCTTTTCCCATTCTTTGGCAATTATTTTGGTGGAAATGTATCTCCATACAGAGATAAATAAATGAAGATAATTGGATTAAGATAATTGGAATATTGCATTGGCATTGACATTGAGTTTTTATTTATTAATCCTTGGGCCATATCAAAGTACAAAGTTCCAGAAACAAATTATTAGTAAAATTTGATAAAAACAATTTAAAATGAAATTTGATAAAAAACAATTTAAAATGGAATTGGAAATACAGTCAAAAATGAAATTTGAATAGAATACAATGATTTAAGATATAGATAAAATATGATAAAATTATATTTTGGTGTCACCCCTGCAATCTACCCCAATCAGTCCCACATATGCAGATCTCAACCGAACCATTTGGTTAAATACTCTGCTGGAATAAGTTTATTGGTTTGTTATTAAGCATTTAATTGTATCCAACTCTTGGTGACTTTATAGGCAAGTGCTCTTCATGCTGCCCTGTCAAGTGCAGTTTCTTTCAAATTGTTGTATGTTCAACTTTGCATCAGATTCAATGCTATCAAGCCAATATGGTCCCTTCTTCATTAGAACATGCAGAAGGAAACCAATGAAAAGATAAAACTTCCATAAAATCTTAGAAACTATAGAAAAGTAAAGTTCCACCCTAATAAATCTTCTCCCCACTTTTCATCTTCTTCCATCCTTTCCCAAAATATAAGATGGCTCTCCACCCTTCAGACCAGTGGTGAAATCTTAAAAAATTTCCTACCAGTTCTGGGAGTGTGGATTGGTGTGGTTATGTGACTGGGTGGGCATGGCTATGTAGTCATGTGACTGGGGTGGGTGGGTAAAAAGACAGAAGCTCACTTTAACAATGTCCTGCTGGAGCAGAGGGTTGGACTAGATGACCTTCAGGTCCATTCCAGCCCTGGATTGCTGTGGTATCAATTGCTCAAGGTATCCTCTGAAGTTGAGTCTAGTGCCAGGTTTGTGGTCCTTCCTCCCTTTCCTTTTTCCCTCCCTCCCTCCCTCCCTCTTCTTTCTTAGCATCATTGTTGACTTCTGATGACTACCTAGACAAGACCTTCTCTTTCTTTCTTTCTTTCTTTCTTTCTTTCTTTCTTTCTTTCTTTCTTTCTTTCTTTCTTTCTTTCTTTCTTTCTTTCTTTCTTGACTAAATGACTAAAAAAATGACTAAATTTTTGACCTAGTATGCATAAGGGGAGCCTCCTGGGAGCAAAAACAGACCTATCCCACACTCCCCCACCCCGTTTTTGGTCTAGCAGGACTCAGGAAAGCCTCCTGGGAGTAAAAACGGACCCCAAACGTTAAAAAAAAGTTTTAAAAAAGTTCCTACCATCAGCTGATGTCAGAACTTTTTTTTTTTTGCTTTGTTAAGCTTTTTTTTTTTTAACTACTGGCTCGGGTGAACCAGCCCAACCTGTAGCATTTCACCCTTGCTTCAGACTATAAAATTGTACATAAGGTCATTTAGTTAGTCTTTTTTTTCCCCCTTCACAGCTTGGATATGGTTCTTCTCCTGTGATTAGTGACCCATCCCAACAAGCCTTCTTCCAATGGATGTTCCCTAATATTAACCAACAGTACGCAGGGATGATCCAGCTGCTTTTGCTTTTCACGTGGACCTGGATTGGTGTCATTTTCATACAGGATCACAATGGCCTCCGGTTTGTACAGAAGGAACTTCCCAAGTTTTCCCAAAGCGGCATCTGCTTCGAATTTATAGAACCATTGCCAACCCTATATTTTAAAACGGGCATTGATGAAATGGTGGAATCATGGGTCAAAATGTACCAAAAGATCATTGGCAGCAGAGCCAGTGTTGTGCTTTTACATGGTGAAATTCACACTACGGTCTTTCTGAGGGCATTTCCCAGAATTGCAGAACTTGAAAACATACCAATGAAGACAAGTAAAGTCTGGGTGATGACAGCAGAGATGGAGTTCACTTCCGTTCCTTTTCAGCGATCTTGGGATCTAGATATCCTCCATGGTGCCCTAGCCTTTGCAACTCACTCCCAGGAGCTGGTGGGTTTCCAAAATTTTCTTCAGAGAAGAAACCCTAACATGGAGACCAGAGACGGTTTTATTAAGGACTTTTGGAAACAGGCATTTGATTGCTCCTTCCCAACTTCCTCGGAAGAGGGCAATGCTTGGAATCGCTGCACTGGGGAGGAGAAGCCAGAGGATCTTCCTAGATCTGTCTTTGACATGAACATAACTCCCCACAGCTACGCTGTCTATAATGCAGTCTATTCTGTGGCCCATGCATTGCAGCGCATGACTTCAGTAAAGTTGAAACACAGAATTATCTCCAGGAAAGAACAAAAGAAACTCCTGAATCAACATCTGTGGCAGGTAATGTCCTGCATACACAAACACAAAACATGTTGCTATATATGAATGACATGCTAATACATTGTAATCATGTATTACGTATACAACTACGTATGATTCCAACTGTTAGGAAATAGCAATAGCACATACCACTTCACATTGCTTTTACAGCCCTCTCTAAGTGGTTTACAAAGTCAGCCTATTTCCCTGCAACAATATGGGTCCTCATTTTACCCACCTCAGAAAGATGGAAAGCTGAATCAACCTTGATCCTAGTGAGACTTGATTTGCCAAACAGCCGGCGGTCAGCAGAAGTAGCCTGCATTCTAACCACTGGGCCACCATGGCTCATCTTACATATAGAAGCCGAACAGTTCAGCATCCCAATTTGTGGGTGAGCGCCAAAAGATTTTTATTAATTAATTGTCAATGGATCTAAATACAAAGGGGTGTGATGCAATTACAGGAAGGACCAGAGGAAGAAAACTTCTTTCTGTAATAGACATCCTAGAGAGGAACAGCAATATTCCAGGATCTTGATTTTTTTAATCTCTTGTCTGTCTTCTTCATCATCCCCTTTTTCTTCCCTTTGATATCATAGGTCAATGATGGCGAACCTTTTTCTTGTGGCATGCCACAATTGTGCATGTGTGTGTGTGTGCTATTGAATGCACAAGCATGCCCACACCAATTCAATCCTCCCCGCCCATGTACACATGCATGTGCAACACCCCCCTGCATGCATTCATGACCACTCCCCAGGCTCCGGAAGCTTTCCTGAAGCCTGGGAAGGCCAAAACAGCTTCCCCAATCCCCCCGGAAGCCAGAAATTGATAATTTCTAAACTTCCGGTTGGCTCATTGGGGTCGTTTTTCACCCTCCCCAGCCTCTGGAGGCTTTCCTGAAGCCTGGGGAGGGTGACAATGACCTCCCCCAGCCCTCTGGAAGGCCAAAAACCAGCTGGCTGGCACGCGCATACATGCTGGAGCTGATGACTGGTGTGCCAGCAAATATGGCTCTGTGTGCCACCTGGAGCATGCATACCATAGGTTTGCCATCATGGTCATAGGTTATATACCTACCAGCAGTGGTAAACTTGTTTTGACTCTCTATAGCTTTATATATTTAGCCGTATAATAAGTAAATCAATAATGAGCATCTAATTAACTATAGTGTTGGATTATGATTGTTGATATTTCTATTGTGAAAAATTTTCACCTTATATTATTTCAAATTCAAATTTAATGAATTTATATGCCGCCCAATCCCGAAGGACTCCGGGCGGCTTACAGGGATATAATTCTAAAAAGGATAAAAGTTAAAAATAGAGAAGAAAAGCAGATTAAAAGAAAAAACACATCATGCACTCAATCTAGGCAGGGCTGGACCTCATTCATGAGGTCACCAGCCCCAGGTCTGCCAGAATAGTCAGGTTTTAGTAGCCTTTCGGAAGGCCGAGAGAGTGGGAAGGGTCCGGATCTCCGGGGGTAGATCATTCCATAGAGTCGGAGCAGCTACAGAGAAGGCCCTCCCCCGAGGAGTCACCAGCTGACATTGACTGGTCGACGGCACCCAGAGAAGGGCCATCCTGTGACATCTCATCGGCCGTTGGGAGATATGTGGCAGAAGATGGTCTCACAGATATCTGGGTCCAAGGCCATGTAGGGTTTTAAAGGTGATGACCAGCACCTTGAAGCACATTCAGAGACCGATAGGGAGCCAGTGCAGCTCACGGAGGATAGGTGTAACATGTGTGTATCTCGGTACACCCAATATCACTCGCACAGCTGCATTCTGGACCAATGGTAATCTCCTAACACTTTTCAGGGGCAGCCCCATGTAATATTTGTTTTTCCCCCCCAATAACATTGTTTTTTGTTGCAAATTTTAAATTCTTTATACAGAGTGTTGTCCGGGTTACCCCCTGCCCTTTTACATTCTCTCATACATAATTTGTTTTGCATCACATTACCATTCCAATTTCAGCCCCATTATTTTCTTCCCATATTTTCATCTTAATTTAATTTTTTCTTAACACATAGACAATATCATTTTTCGCTCTTTCAGAAAAATATACCAAATTTATTGTTTCATTTTCTGTTTGTTATTCTAATTTCTATAGATAGCATATATCATCAAATTCAATTTTAATATAACAAACATTTTACTTACTTGCTTATCCACATTTATTTGTATTATTTTTCTATTGGTGGGAAACATGCAAAAGAGTTGTTCATTCTGCAGTGGATAAACAATAGTTAAAATGATGGATAATTATTATTTTTGCAATAGTTTATTGGTTATATTTTTTTATCTTTTGAATTTAGTTTCACTACCATCTACAAAAAGTGGCATTTAACAATAGCGTTGGGGAATTGATTTCCTTTGATCAAAATGGGAGACTGGAAACAGTATTTGATATTATCAACTGGATTGCATCCCCAAATCTAAGTCTATATCGAGTCAAAGTGGGAAAATTTGATCACAGAGCCCCCAAAGACCAAATGTTCAGTCTTTATGTTGATGCCATTAAATGGCCAGAGAGATTTAACCAGGTATTTTTCCATTTACATTTTAGAGATCATCTCATTATTTCTCCCTTTTCCAAGTTCAATCACTGGACAATGAAATAACTGTAAGAGTATGTTTGAAGTTTATTTCAAGAATTTTTAGTGACTCAAATCTTACCTGTCCAAAATCTACAATAGGGTGACTGAAGGACCTACCAAATTGTAATTCTTGGTACAAGTACTATAAATAATTACCATTGTATAATGATTTGGTTTGGTTTTAAATGTAAATATAGCAAGATTTTGAGGAAACATGTAACTACCATAGTATAACTCCAAAGTATAAGATGCACCTAGCTTTTGGGGAGGAAAACAAGAAAAAAAATCTACCTCTGCTTCTCTCTCTCTCTCTCTCTCTCTCTCTCCCTCCCTCCCTCCCACCCTCTCTCTCTCCCAGCAATTTGCCTCCTTGCACCAAACAGCAAACAGCCTGTTTCAGTTTAGCCTGATTAGCACAAGAAAAAAAAATCTACCTCTGCCTCCCAGCAATTTGCCTCCTTGCAGCAACAGCATGTTTCAGTTTCAATTTCAGTACAGCCTGATTAGTACAAGCAGCTGATTGTCAGTTGGATCAGCCTCCTGGCGATCAACTGTTTCAGGCTGCAGGGATTGCCATAGCCTATTGCCGTCTCTGTGTATAAGACACGCCCAAATTTTCATCCTCTTTAATGGGGGGACGGATGACCTGTGTCTTATACTCTGAAAAATATAGTAATTTGCAAGTGGTAATAATGGATGAGAAATAATGCCAAAATATTCCATTACATAGTACCTTATCTGGAAGGGGCAAATATGTTGATATTATATCTCTTTTTAATGTCCTTAAAGTTTCCAGTAATGGTTGATTGCGATTGAAAGAACAGAAAGAACAGAAAGAATTAATTTGACATATCAACATTAGAAGCAATTTTATCTGATTATACGAGCACAAAGTCAGTTGGATGACCCTGGGCCAGTTACATTCTCTCAGCTCTAGGTAAAGCTAAAGAACTCCCCTGTCCAGTCATGTCCAACACTATGGGGCAGTGCTCATCTCTGTTTCATAACCGAGAAAGCCAGCATTGTCTGAATAACAATAGTATGTAGACTTATATACCACTTTACAGTGCTTTACAGCCATCTCTAAGCAGTTTACAGACTCAACATATTGTCCCCAACAATCTGGGTCCTCATTTTACCAACCTTGAGCCAATAATCATCAAACTGCTGGCAATCAGCAGAATTAGCTTCCAATACTGCATTCTAACCAATGTGCCTCTTATGGTTTGAAATTTCCATGCTCATGTGGCCAGCATGACTATACACTGAGGCACATGGAACCCTGCTAACTTCCCACCGAAGATGCTCGGGTCTTGAACCCAGGCTGACAAGCTCAGTGTTTTTTAACCACTGAGCCATTGTACCTCTCATTCAGCAGAAAAGCAGAAAATGATAAGCTATGTTAGAAAGAAAGAAAGAAAGAAAGAAAGAAAGAAAGAAAGAAAGAAAGAAAGAAAGAAAGAAAGAAAGAAAGAAAGAAAGAAAGAAAGAAAGAGAAGGTCTTGTCTAGGTAGTCATCAGAAGTCAACAATGATGCTAAGGCAGATGCATACAAGCCAGTGACGTGCAGTCAGGTGAGGCATAGCCTCAACGCTCTCATCATGAAAACAAAAAAACGTAAAAGGAAAAAGGCAAGTGCTGAGGTGTTGCCTCACCGTGAATTACTGCCTAACTGTTTAAAAAAGCTTCTAAAAAGCGCCCTCTACTATGAGGCAGGAGAACTGCATGCCTCATCTAGTCTGACTTTTTAGGCATTTTATGATCGCTCAAGCAGAGTTAAGCGAGGCTTAAAAGCCTAAAATGTCCCGAGGTAGGTGAGGCACGCGGTCCTCCTGCCCCATAGTAGAGGGCGCTTGTTCTTCCTGTGACTCAACGGCACCACCGCTACCCTTCTTCCCTTTTTCTTCCCTTCTCACTTGCGATACAGTGACAATAAAGGAGGAGCGCAGAGATGTACCTTCATTGATTTCCCTTTTTACAGGATGAGTCAGCTTTCTGCTTCTTTTACTTTTTGGAGGTCTCACTTCTTTCTCCATTTCTGCCATTTATTTATTTATTTATTTATTTATTTTGTTTGGTGTGTGTGTGTGTGTGTGTGTGTATGTCATGCACACATGTGTGTATGTATCTACTTTGGTGGAGATGAAATGGCTGCTGGTATTATTTGGGAAAAAGTTTTCAGGAGAAGGTTGTGGAGAGGAAGGGAAGGAGGACGGGGGTGGCTTTTAGCGCTGATTTGTTTCCCTCTCTTTTCTCTCTCTCTCTCTCTCTCTCTCTCTCTCTCTCTCTCTCTCTCTCTCTCATTCTCTCCCTTCGGTTCTCTTTCATTTCTCTCTCCCTCTCCCGCTTTTCTCTCTAATTTGTTTTCCTCTCTTTTTTCTCTCTCCCATTCTCTCCTTACAGGTCTCTTTCATTGCTCTCTCTCTCTCTCTCTCTCCCTCTCTCTCTCTCTCTCTTGCTCTCTCTCTTTCTCCCCTTTTCTCTTTCACCTCTTTCTTGCCCGTGCAAGCACAATACCCCAGGATCATGGTGGCGGGGACAGCGACTCCTTCCGCTGCCGCCACTGAGAAGTGAATACCTGGCTGTGCTGCAGAGAAGAGCCACACTGTGCACGAGACTCGTTAGCGCTAGACTCAGGTCAGCATGAGCCGTGGTCCCCTTCATGTTGGCTCAGGAAGGAGGGCAATGGGACCGTGGCTCCCACTGACCTGAGTCTAGCACTAAGGAGTCTCCAAGGGGTCTAGCACTAAGGGGTCAAAGTTGGAGCAATAGATCCTACAGTGCCTCCAGATAAGTTCTTCAACATCTCTGTGGATTTTATCACATGGCCAGTAAGCTTTAATCAGGTTAGATATATGAATCTAGATTTGTCTGCCTACATCTACAGTATGTAGATAAAATATTATCTTTATTGAAGGAAGTCCCATAATATTGTTCCTGTGCTGGTGTGTGTGTGTCTCTCTCTCTCTGTGTGTGTGTGTGTGTGTGTGTGTGTGAGAGAGAGAGAGATCAAAATACTGCACCCTTTGCTTTGTCTCACTGTATAATCAAAAGCAGTAATGGACAATAGGAACCATAGTTTTGATGTTAAAGCTCCAGTCTTATCCATAGCACTAAGAACTAGTGAAGCTAAAGTGTTTTGAGTGCCCAGCTTCTTCTCTCATGATTGGAGTGCATAGGTGAGGGATACAGGGGTTTGTCACACTCTCAGAGTGTGCAAGACTGGTGTTTTTTTTTACCAGTTTTGCATTCTTTGTCTCAGCTTCTGTACCCAGTCAGCAGACCTTAAGTAGTCCTGGCTTTCAGGTTGGTCTGTAAACTAAAGTCCTTAAGTATTTATTTTATTTTATTTTATTTTATTTTATTTTGTTTTGTTTTGTTTTGTTTTGTTTTATTATTTTATTTTATTTTATTTTATTTTATTTATTTTATTTTATTTTATTTTATTATTATTTTATTTTATTTTATTTTATTTTATTTTATTATTTTATTTATTTATTTATTTTGTCACTCATGTACAAAATAACAGAAATAAGAGTAAACATGAATAAGAACAAAGGAAATGGGTAAAAATAAATCAGGATACTAGGACAGGGATGTTACCCACGCTGGTGCATTTATGCATGCTCATACTGACCTCTTAGGAATGGGGTAAGGTCCACAGCAGACAGTGTAAGGTTAAAGTTTTGGGGGGTTTAGGTTGTAACAACAGAGTCAGGTAGTGCATTCCAGGCACTGATCACTCTATTGCTAAAGTCGTATTTTCTGCAATCGAGTTTGGAGCAGTTTAGCTTGAGTTTGTATCTATTGCATGCTCGTGTATTATTGTCATTGAAGCTGAAGTAGTCATTGACCAGTAGGACATTGTACCGGATAATTTTGTGTACTATGCTCAAGTCCAACCATAGGTGGCATAGTTGTAGGTTGTCCAAGCCCAAAATTTCAAGCCTGGTGATGTAGGGTATTCTGCTGCAAGAGTGTAGTACTCTTCTCTTGAAATATCTCTGGACTCGCTCAATTGTACTAATGTCCAATAAAGAGTGTGGATTCCAGATAGATGGAGGGTGGTAGCCTTTCAGCTCCAGTGGTCCTTGGAGGAAACCAATTATCTAGATCCCTTCCAGTCAGGTTTCAGGCCTGGCTACAGCATGGAAACCGCTTTGGTCGCATTGATCAATGATCTCTGGAGAGCCAGGGATGGAGGTCATGCCTCCATCCTAGTGCTCCTTGACCTCTCTGCGGCTTTCGACACCATCGACCATGGTATCCTTCTGCGACGACTGCGGGAGGTGGGGGTGGGAGGCACTGTCTTACAGTGGTTCTCCTCTTACCTCTCGGACAGGTCGCAGTCGGTGTTGGTTGGAGGGCAGAGATTGACCCCTAGGCCCCTAACGTACGGGGTGCCGCAGGGTTCGGTCCTGTCCCCCCTCCCCTTTAATATCTACATGAAACCGCTGGGTGAGATCATTCGACGGCACGGGATAAAATACCACCAGTATGCGGACGATACACAGCTGTATGTGTCCGCCGCGTGCCAACTCAATGAAGCGATTGACGTGATGTGCCAGGGCCTCGAGGCTGTTAGGGACTGGATGGGGGTTAAGAAGCTTGTACTCAATCCAGATAAGACTGAGTGGCTGCTGTGCTTCCCTCGTACTAATTGGCCAAGTGTTCCGCCTCTCAGACTGGGGGGTCAAACAGTATGCCCCTCAGACAGGGTCCGCAACTTGGGAGTCCTCCTGGACCCACAGCTGACTTTTGAACATCATTTGTCAGCTGTGACCAGGGGGGCATTTGCCCAGGTTTGCCTGGTGCACCAGTTGCGTCCCTACCTGAACCGGGAGGCTCTCACAACAGTCACTCGTGCCCTTGTGACCTCCAGACTGGATTACTGCAATGTGCTCTACATGGGGTAGCCCTTGAAGAGTATTTGGCAACTTCAGCTTGTCCAGAATCAGCCACGCGAGCGATCGTGGGTGCGCCTCGGTTCACCCATGTAACACCTATCCTCCGCGAGCTGCACTGGCTGCCTGTTGATCTCCGGGTACGCTTCAAGGTGCTAGTCGTCACCTACAAAGCCCTTCATGGTATTGGACCTGGGTACTTGAGAGACCACCTACTGCCAATTACCTCCACTAGACCAATTAGATCCCACAGACTAGGCCTCCTCCGAATTCCATCAGCTGGCCAGTGTCGACTGGCAACTACCCGGAGGAGAGCCTTCTCTGTGGCTGTTCCGACCCTCTGGAACAAACTCCCCGTGGAGATTCATACCCACATCACCCTCCAGGCCTTCCGCATAGCCCTTAAAACCTGGCTGTTCCAACAGGCCTGGGGCTAAAGACTCGCTGCCCCACTTCGAATGGTATGATTGTTGTGCTTTTAACTATGTATGGTTTTTATGTTTTTTATGTTTTTGTTACTCTGTTTGTATTTCCCCTCCCTTTTTGAGTTGTGAGCCGCCCTGAGTCCCCTCAGGGAAAAGGGTGGCATACAAATAAATTAAACCTAACCTAACCTAAACCTAGATAAGCTGTATTCAAGAATTGGTCTAGCAAAGGTAGAGTACCTAGCTTCTTATCCCAGGGATGATTGGAGGAGACAGTAAGAGGTTTCCATTCTTGGGGGAGGGAGAGACAGGATTAGGGGATGGTGCTATATTGGGAGTGGGGGTGGGCAAGCCAAAGTATAATGGTGGTGACAAACATGGAAAAACATGCTGGGAGACATAGAATGGGTAGTTCTGGCAAAACATGGGATTGATGTCTTACATCAATTTCATGCTCTAGCTCCTTGGTCTCAGCCCCTTTACTAAGCTAGCAGACTTCAAGTGCTCCTGCATTTCAGCTGTTGGTTCTAAATATGGTTAGTAAGTAATAAACGCTCTTTTATTTTCATTTTAAATATATATCTTTATTGAATTTTTAAATAAAGAGATAAAAATAGCAACCATTAATTGAGATAGAAAGCGGGGAAATGTAAAAATAAATAAAGCCTCCCTCATTTGCAATGTAATCATGGATGAGAGGGCCAACCAGGTATGCATTACTGAGATTTGGCTGAGTCCAGAAAGGGTGGATGGATGGGCCTTTCAGAGATATGTCCACCTTGGTTTCATCACTGAGACTCCGGAGGAAGGATGATTGTCAATTGGCCTTGACAATCTTATGATACAATGGCTCAGTGGCTAAGATGCTAAGCTTTTCAATCAGAAAGGTTGGCAGTTTGGCGGTTCGAATCCCTAGCACTGCCTAATGGAGTGAGCTCCCATTAGAGTGATGGGTTCCAGATCCAATTCCAACCGGTACAGTTGGAACGGGCCCATAGGCATCACGTGCAACACATGCATGCAGCACAGACATGTGTCTTAGTGCCACTGTGAGCCCCTGTGATGCTCCAGCTGCTCAGTGGAGCATCACGCAGGCGCTGTATGCACCATACACTGAAGCGCAGAAGACTTAAAAGACTGGTAAGGAGCTCAAGAGGGCAGGTGGGCTCTCTGGAGCACAGTGCCGGAATGGTATTCGGTGCTCCGGGCTTGCTCCAGTATGCCCGTACCGGGGAGTACCGCCTGCAACCCACCACTGTCCCATTACTTGTCCCAGATTCTGCCAATCTAGCAGTTCAAAAGCATGCAAAAAATGCAAGTAGAAAAACAGGGACCACTATGGTGGGAAGGTAACAGCGTTTCATGCACCTTCAGCATTTAGTCATGCAGTTTCCCAGACTTATGATTCTAGGTTCTTCAATCTGTTTTCCCAGGCTCTGTGGTAATTTGGGAGGTCATGGCCATCATGATATTTCAGATCATGATATTTGTCACATACCAGTTCTGATGTTACTTTCAGAGCAGTGACTATATGATCTGAAATTGAGGGAACTTTTAGTTCCCTTGTGATGGTCAGATCATGTCCTGGTTTCCATGTGATTCTCTAATATCACTATTTACTGTGGGGATGCTGGGTCCATTAGATTGTTCCATTCTCATTGACTGATGGACCTGGATGGATTTCAGAAAGAATTGGGGATTGTTCCTATTGGTCTTCTACCCAGTCCATCCAAAGCTTTGCTTCCCACTTGGAATAAGGGGGGTTAATGAGGCATTAGAACGGATAGTACACATCAAACCCCTCCTTTCTTGGGGATGCTGTTGCTCCACATGGTTCACATATGAGTTCAGAGAGAAGAAATAAGAAAAGAGAGCTCTAGAGTGTCACTGGCACTCAGCAAATGTTAAACTCAAACAAATATGGGTCAGAACTGCTATTAAGGACTATCTTGTACTAATGAGGTTAGCATAGCATTGTACTTTTCTGCTCTTTATTGCATTTACAGAGAGCTACCTCACAGCACTGTTTCGGGTAAGCTCTTTTGGGCAAAGAGGGCTCAGGGAACCTCATGCATGTGGAGGAATTTGCCCAGCATCTGTTGGACAAAGTCATTCTCAGTGGGATGCCATTCTTGTAGGTCTAGAGGAGATGCTTGTTCTCCAATTATCAGGGAACAATTTGAACTGATGGACCTGAGTAAATTAACAGGGTCTTCAGTACTCTGAAAGGGGACACGGTGGCTCAGTGGCTAAGAGCTTGTCAATCAGAAGGTTGGCAGTTCAAATCCCTAGTGTCGTATAACGAAGTGAGCTCCTATTACCTCTTACCTATTACAGCTCTGCCAACCTAGCAGTTCGAAAGCACATAAAAATGCAAGTAGAAAAATAGGGACCACCTTGGTGGGAAGGTAACAGCATTCTCTGTGCCTTCAGCATTTAGTTATGCCGGCAACATAACCATAGAGATGTCTTCAGATAGCATTGGTTCTTTGACTTAGAAACAGAGATGAGCACTGCCCGCTAGATCCGGAGACCACTAGCACGCATGCGGGGGAATGCACATGCAGATCAACAAGCTCAGCATCTTAGCCACTGAGCCACCATGTCCCCATTCTGTTAATAGCCTTACAGTAAAGTAAAATTAGCTCATTTCCTGTCTGGTATATCTGGGAAGATTGATAGTTTATTACTTCCTCTTTAATTTGTTGATTACCCAGTAATAACAACTCTTCAAGCAGTTCCTTTCCCTTCTGTTTCTTAAAATATTCTTCTTCATTCATGGATAGGGATCACCTTTTTCTAGGTGCAATGATCCTTGTGAGGCAGGATACAGCAAGGCCAAGAGAGAAGGGGAATCATTTTGCTGCTATAATTGCCTTCCATGTCCAGAGGGGGAAATATCAAAGGAGAAAGGTAGGAAATTTCCAAAATAATGGGACTAAGACATGAGAGTGCAGTATGGTCTATAATCCACTATATCCAACTATTATGCTCTTTTTCAGACATGGATGACTGCTTTCGGTGTCCAGAAGACCATTATCCAAACCTTGACAAAAATATCTGTATTCCAAAGCAGATCACATTTTTATCCTATGAAGAAGCCTTGGGGACCAGTCTGACTATTCTTTCTCTTTGCTTTTTTTTAATTGCATCTTTGGTAATCACAATCTTCATGACACATAATGACACTCCCATCGTCAAAGCCAACAACCGAAATCTCACCTATATACTCCTGGTTTCCCTCCTCCTCTCTTTCCTTTGTGTCTTTCTATTTATTGGAAGACCCAATAAGGCTATGTGTCTCCTTCGACAACCGGCTTTTGGCCTCATCTTTTCTGTGGCAGTTTCTTGCGTATTGGCCAAAACGTTTGTAGTGGTTCTAGCATTCATGGCCACCAAACCTGGTTCCAGATTGAGGAAATGGGTGGGTGGTAGAATGGTTAGTTTCATTCTTCTATCTTGTTCGCTTGTTCAAATAGGTTTTTGTGCTGTGTGGCTGATAACATCCCCACCATACCCAGATTTTGATATGAAGTCATTGTCTGAAGAAGTGATCATAGAATGCAGTGAAGGATCGGTCACCATGTTCTGCTGTGTTTTGGACTTTATGGGTTTTCTTGCTCTCCTTAGCTTTTCTGCTGCTTTTCTAGCCAGGAATTTACCTGACAGCTTCAATGAAGCCAAATTCATCACCTTCAGCATGTTGGTCTTCTGCAGTGTTTGGCTGTGCTTTATCCCAACCTATCTAAGCACAAGGGGAAAATATACATTGGCTGTGGAGATCTTCTCCATGATCTCCTCCAGTGCTGGATTATTAGTGTGCATCTTTTTCCCCAAGTGTTTTATAATTGTGATGAGACCTGAACTTAACAATAAACATCAGCTCATGAAAAGAAAGTTTTAACAAATATTTTTGTTTGCTTGATATTTTTTATAGTTACATACCAAAAAACATTTTCCCCAAAGAGCAATGTGCAGTTAGATTGGTATTCCATATTGCTTGCCCTGAGATTTGGATCAGAACAAATTGTACAAATAAACCCACAATAGCACAAATGTATTTATTGACATATATCATACACACTTCCTTTTGTAAGTGTCCTACTAGGGAAGACTGTGATGAGTCTTCTCTAGTGGCACTCAGGAATTGTATGTCTAGATTAATGAAGGGCTAGGAGAGATATGATACCGGTGTTTTCAATATTTGAGGGGCTTCTACAATGATGAGGGGGTCAACCTCCAAAGCACCAAAAGGCAAGATAAGAAACAATGGATGGAAACTAACTAAGGAGAGAAGCAACCTAGAACTATGGAGAAATTTCCTAATGTAGAGAGCAATCAACCAATGGAATAGATTGCCTTTAGAAGGTATGGCTCCTCAATGACTAGAGGCTTTCAAAAATAAACTGGACAATCATTTACGTGAAATAGTATAGGGTCTTCTGCTCAATCAGGAGATTGGACTAGATTCCAAGGTCCCTTCCAATTCTATTATTCTACGTTCTTTGACTTCAGCATTGCAAGACTATCTGATTTGTTTTCTTATTCACTAATATTCAAAGCTCACTACAAATCCCTCAAAATGACAAATATTATTATAATGCCAAAGAAGACAACAAGATGAACTCAGATACAATGGTTCTAGCAGCCAACTATGCATAGTTATCAAACAGAGCAATCCTGGTTAAAGCCAGGTTTTTCTATTGTGGCTCAGTGCATTGCTCTGCAGCACTCCTGGAGGTGAAAGGTGGCTGTTCACATGGATGCTGTGACTGAGCACTTCTTTTTTCAGTGCATAGTGTGGATTGGATTCCCCCTGTCCTTGATTGTACCCTGTGAGGCAAGAGGCATCTATAGTCGACAAGCCTTGATTGTACCCTGTGAGGCAAGAGGCATCTATAGTCGACAGCTTTTAGCCTTTGGAAAAGCTGTCCACAACATCATCCTTCAACATCTCTAGAAGGAGAACATACAGAAGAACTTAATGAAATTACCGTATTTTTCAGAGCATAAGATGCACCAGAGTATAAGATGCACCAAGGTCTTGAAGAGGAAAAAAATAAAAAATATGAGTTTTTGCACTCTACAAAACTCCCCAAAATGGCCATTTTCCATGAAAACAGGGCCATTTCCCCCCCAAAAAAGGCATGAATACCCTTAAGGGAGCTTGCAGAGTGCTCAGGGGAGGGGGAAATGAGCAAAAAACGGCCCATTTTATATGAAAACAGGTCCATTTTTTTTCATTAAAAAAAAGGGCATGGATAAGGGCATGGGTATTAGAAAGTTTATAGAGTGCTCCTGGGCGCTGGGAGGGCAAAATTGAGCAAATAATGGGCTGTGTTTTGCTCATTTCCTCCCTCCCCAGCCCCAAAGAGCTCTCTAAAAACTTCCTAGAGGCTATGCACAGCCATTTTGGTGAAGGGGGCTGGGTTTCGTGAGGGGAAAAAAATGCTGTAAAAGTATATAAGATGCATCCAGATTTTCATCCTGTTTTTCTGAGGGAAAAAAGTGCGTCTTATACTCCAAAAAATACAGTAGGTTAATTCCAACTGCCATTCAAGATGGCTGCACACATGAATGACCCCCGCAGGACAAGGGGCGTCTATAGTCAGCAAGCCTTGTTACAAATTGGATTGAAACGTGAAAAGACTATTACAGACAATTTTATACATTCTCATAAAATACCGGAGGATATAGCTAGGCCCCTGGGAGAGCCATCCCTGCAGGAAGAAGGAGGAGGCGGAGAAAATGGTGGGACAGGAAGAGAAAGAGAGGATGCTCAGGCAGGTGATTTTTTTAAACTGAGGGGAATTGAAGATATATGTGCAACATCATCCTTGCAGAAATAATAAGGTCCCCACCACCACTAACATTGTTTCAAAAAGCATGAAGACATGGATTTGCCAGCAGGCCAGGGACCCCAGGGCACTATGGAGCCCACCAAGTGGTTGGTCCGATTGCTTCCACATGGGTAAAATTATGCTTTGTCAACCATGAAAGACAAGGAAGGGCTTTTGACTATACAGGTAATCCTCACTTAGTGACTTCTTGTTCAGCAACCATTCAAAGTTACAACAGTGCTCAACAAGAAGACTTACGGCTGGTCCTTGAAGTTGTGGCTGTCGCAGTGTCCCCATAGTCACAGGATCATGATTGGGGCACTTGGCAACTGGCACAGCTTCCCACAGTCACATCACCACCAACTGTGACCTTTACTGCCAGTGTCCAATAAGACAAGTCAATGAGGAAACCAACCACCACCTGATGTTGTGCTTAATGACTACATGTGATTCCTTAACAACCACAACCTGTACTGTCATTGTACACTGAAGATCACATTTGATTTCTTTGTACAAGGTGAAATGACAATAAAGTAAACTAAAATGAAACTCTCTGCAACCCTCCTGAAGGTGCTCTGAGTGCTGTTTTCGGAGATCTGAAAGTGGCATTTGATCAAAAGATTGTGGCAAAACCCTTTTTCTTTATTACCACTGGCTCCTACAACTATAGGACCTTCTTGAGTTACAATCAGTTGCTAAATTACAGATGAAAGTTAACAGCGATATCGCCATAGCCCTAATCTGGATTCAAATAGCCAAATATAGCATTTTGATCCACACTTGTGGCTTTTTACAGCATCCTGCAGTCACGTGACCTTATTTTACTTTGTAATTTTATTTTATTATTTTATTTCATTATTATAATATTATTTTATTTATTTTATTTTATTTTATTATTATTATTTCATTTTTTATTTTATTATTTTAGTCTGGTGTAGACTAGTTTAGTCTAGTCTATTTTAGTCTATTTTGCTGGAAATTTCCAGTAAACAATGGATTTGCTTAATAACCCAGACTTTCACTAAATGTCTACTGTAAAAAAGGTCATAAATGGTCGCTTAATAATTGACATGACTTATAACTTATCAATAGCAGTCATACTGCATGTTAAGCACTTTCTTTACTGAGAATGTTATATGAAGACACTACAACAATGGTCAAATGGTTGATTGGTGGAGAACTGATTCACTATATTCCAGCTTCTAAGAGAGTTAAACAAACTATATTCCGATTGCTATATCATTCAATTTTTAAATTAAAAATATGGTTTGAGTCTGTATAAAAGCTGAGTATTTCCTCTGTTCTTTGGTTAGTAAAACAATTGCCACTCAGCTCTATCCTTATCACGCTGCTATCTGTTTCCCAATACAGTTTTCATAAATTACCATCATATAACATTCTATGCCAATCTGAAACAATGTGAATTCAACCACATGAGAACCAAGAAGTGCAATAAATATAATCATTTCCAAAGAATTCATGAATCTAATTGGAATAGAATGGAGTAGAGAGTGGAGTGGAGTGGAGTGGAATGGAGTGGAGTGGAGTGGAGTAAAGCAGAGCAGAGCAGAGCAGAGCAGAGCAGAGCAGAACAGAACAGAACAGAACAGAATAAATCTACAGTAGCTATAATCAATACTTATACATATGCCCAAAATAATCTCTATTTTGGTTCGTAGATCATTCTTTCTTGCCTCAGGAGGCCCTCAGATGTTTTGAAGATGTTTACATAGGTGACAGTGTCTCTATCATAACTGAATTAGCTTGTTTGTCTCTTCAAAATCCTATGGGTTTCCATGAAAATGGAGGAACTGACCCAGAAGGATGTTATTTATTGTTCTCATGCTATTCCATCCCATGGATGGAAGTCCCCAAGCTTTGTGAGTTGATTTGATAGTATGCTATACTCTCTATTTCTCTTTGAGAAACATCTCAAGAAGACAGGTCAATTTGATCTACTTCAAAGATCTTGTTGCAGACAGAGACATTTTGACAGAAAAAGAAAACACTCATGGAATATGTTAGTATTCATGGAGTTACTATTAATTGTAATGCCTCGAGTGCTGTGCAAGGATCCTAGCCTTCAGTGTGATTTTCACGAACCTCTTCCTATTCATCACACGCACCATCAGCTTGGAGAGATTAACATTGCTGGCATTATTTCTGTATTCTTTACATTTTCTAAACCCATTGATTTCAGTCAAAATCCTTCTCAGGGATTTCATGATGGACTTATATAAGTACAACATCATTTCATTGTCACTTTCTGCATATTGCTGTTAAACCATATAATGCTTAAAGTGCTTCAGTGACAAAAGCTTCAGAAAAAGCATCTTAAACAAAATACTAGATTTTTTTATGTGAAGATATATTTTACTTCAATTTCCATGTAAGTTTTTTTTAAAAAGGTCCAAATCTCTCTTTATATAAAACCCCCACATCTAAATATATATAAATATAGAGGGATATGTGACTTAATTTAGGAAGACAGTAATAACAATAGAACTTAGACTTATATACTGCTCCACTGTGCTTTACATCACTCTCAGAGCAGCATCAGCATATTTCCCAAATCAATTTAGGTCCTAATTTTACTTACCTTAGAAGGACGAGTCAACCTTGAGCTGGCCAGAATCAAATTCCTGGCAGTGGGCAGATTTAGCCTGCAAAATTGCATTCCAATCAAATGCCACCAGAATTCAGATTTAACTATCCCAAGATTTATTTCAGGGGGAGCACATATTTCCCATAATAACTTTTCTGATTTGATATTTCTGGTACATCAATTTAGCCATTTCATCGATATTTAAAAACTGAGGTTGAATATTAGGCCTTTCTCCTGGATTAAGAAATGCACATTCCACACATTGTGTTCTATTGAAAGATTGCGAGTACCATAAGAAGCAAACAACTCTTAATGCATTTTTAATGTTGATTTTCTTGGTTTTACAGAATATTTTTTCAGAATTACCAGCATATCCTGGCCTTAGTTTTTACTGTAAAAGAGATCAATGAAAACCCCCAGATTCTACCCAATGTCACACTGGGCTTCCACATTTTTAACAGCCATTTTAGTCCAGGCTGGACTTACTTTGCCTCAATGTTGTTGCCTTTCACTCAGGGAAAATTCATCCCTAACTATAAGTGTGGGGTCCCAAAAAATTTGGCTGCAGTCATTGCAGGACCTGACATCGCTCTTCACATGGCAACTGTATTGTGCATCTACAAAGTTCCTCAGGTAAGATATACTGAAGATATACATTACCATTGTCCTGTACCCCCAGAAATCTGTATGCTTTTTTCCGTAAAAAAAAGAGAGAATGTTGAATTTTCTAGTTATTATTTTTTGCTTGTTAGGATCACCATAGCAGCATGAATAATTGTAACTCTGAATATACAGTGGGGATACTTGGTTTAGCAAGTTGTTCCCCAATTCTAAAGCTCAAATCTGAAATATTCACAATGAGACTATTTCCAGGAAAAGTGATAACTTAAGAGTGACACCTTGGTTGATATTTCAAAAAAATAGCAACTAGTATTTCATTACATAAACTCAAGGGCAGTCAAAGACTGAAATGAATATCTACATTTTAAGAGGCTCACACAGACTTTGGAATTGCATATATTTATTTTTCTGTAGTTGACCTATGGCTCTGCTCCAGTCATGGATCAAAAGACTCAATCAATTTTCTTCCAACAAATGTTTCCAGCTGAATCGTACCAATGTAAGGGCCTTTTGCTACTGCTGTATTTTAGATGGATCTGGATTGGAATTATTGTAGTAAAGGATGAGAAAGGAGAAAAATTTCTCTGGGAGATGCTCCCCACATTTTCCGAGCATGGCATCTGCACTGAATTCATAGCAGAGTTAACAAATGTAGCTTTTTACAGTGATTTTACTGATACTATAGATGAAGGATTACATATATACCATGTTATCATGAACAGCACAGCTAATGTGATAATCGTATATGGTGAAATTCAGGCCATATCAGTTGTGAGAACTTTCCTCCAGTTTTCAGAAGTGGAGGATATACCAAGGAAGAAAAAGATTTGGCTTATAACAGCTCAGACAGATTACACTTCAATTTCCTTTCATAAATCTTGGGATATCCATTTCCTACATGGTGTTTTATCCTTTGCAGTTCACACAAAGGAGGTCCAAGATTTCCAAGAATTTATTCAAAATTTGAATCCAAACAACAACCAGCATGATTATTTTTGAAAAGAATTTTGGGAACAGGCATTTGATTGCTCCTTTTCAAACACAAAAATGGAGAAATTTGAGAAGAAATGTACTGGACAGGAGAGGATTGAGACCCTTCCCACATCTGTGTTTGAGACACGCATGAGTGGACAGAGTTACAATATTTACAATGCAGTCCATGTTGTGGCCCATGCTTTGCAATCTCTGTATTCATCCAAATCCAGGGAAAAATTAATAGTGAAAGAAGGAAGAAAACAGTTTCACAATCAAGTATGGTGGGAGGTAAGTTTGTAGAGTAGAGCAGAAACTACAATTTTTATTCATTTATTCATTTATTCATTTTAGTTTGTCACTCATGTACAAGATAATAAGAATAAGAATAAACATGAATAAGAACAGAGGAAATGGGTACAAATAATGGGGACAGTAGGACGGGGATGTTAGTCATGCTGGTGCACTTATGATGCCTCTACCATATCAGTACTTACTATATGTGTCTGTAAACTCTAGCAAACAATATTCACTAGGGATATTGACATTAAGTCTGAAAGCTGGAGAATTCAATTTAAAAAATAATTGAAGTCTTATGGGGGAAAATAACAATAAACATATACAATAAATTGATTGCAGAGGTAGGTTCCTACCAGTTCGGACCGGTTCGGCTGAGTAGGTAGTAACTCGGCCTGCCACACCCCCAAAATGGTTCTCTCAGAGGCACCATAGATGCCACAATCTTCTTTTTTGCTTCTGTGCATGCATGTGTAGTGCGCATCAAGATCACATCAACTGCACATGCACACAAAGCGCATTTCTGAACAAATTGGCAGTAACAGCAGCCAGAACTCATCCCTGATTGGTTGGATATGTGTGTGCATCTTCCTGTATGTGGGGATATGGCTGATTTCATAATTAATCACATTTAATTTTATGGAAACTAGTAGTCAGTACACACCTTCATCAATTCAAATATCTTTAATCTAGCTTATATAAAGTACAGATGTTGTAGTGGGATTTTTTGACACTTACACAGTTGCCTCTTACAGGAAAAGCTATGATCTGCAAAGAGCATAAAAACATCAAAGAGATCTCATAGTAGAAAGGTATCAGTCAGAAGAAAGGTACAAAATAATTTCTGATGTATTGGATATATCATAGAACACAGTGAAGGCAGTCATCAGCAAGTGGAGAAAATATGGCACAGCAGTTGCATTGCCAAGAGTTAGATATCCGTCCAAAATTAATTGAAGGAACAGAAGAAAACCAGCCCAAGAGGCTGTCAAGAGGCCTACAACAGCATAAATAGGAGCTGCAGGAATTTCTGGCAAGTCCTGATTGTGTTCTATTATCTCCTATATTCTTCATATATCTGAGCTGTGGGTTAGGGTCAGGGGTGAAATTCAATTTTGTTTACTACTGGTTCTGTGGCCATGGCTTGGTGGGTGTGGCAGGGGAAGAATACTGCAAAATCTCCATTCCCTCCTTACTCCTGGGAACGTCAAGAGGTGGTATTTCCCAGTTCTCCAAACTACTCCAAATTTCCGCTACTGATTCTCCAGAACATGTCAGAATCTGCTGAATTTCACCCCATGATAGAAGGTTTTTCTTACAAAGAAAAACATTCAAGCCTGGCTACCCTTACCAAAAAGACTTGCATTAGGTCCAGTGGTGGGATTCAGCCGGTTCGCACATATTTGGGAGAACCGGTTGTTAACTTTCTAAGCAGTTTGGAGAATTAGTTTTTGCAAGAAATCTCCTTTTGTTTTTTTTCCCACTTTACAGAGCTAATCCTGTAAGGAAGGCAGGAAGGAGACATTCTAGCCTAATATTTATTGCCCTGCTTACAGAAACTGCCACTCCAGTTAACCCTTATTACATTGTAACAGCTAAGACGAAGCGCCCATCACTATGAGTGATGTTGAGTTGGTCATGCCTACCCAGTCAATACTCATTTGTAGTTAACCGCACTTCTTTTTTACATATTCTACTGCATATGAATTAAGATGACCAGTAAAGACAAATTTACAATTCACATTTAATCAATACATTTAGTAAGAGTTCACCCTTATATACTAAAAAATGTCAATAAATCAATAATGACAATAAATATGTTAATACATAAATTTGTGTTGCAATTTATGTTTTTTTAGACTCCAGTTATAATTGCCTTCCAGGAAAAGAAAACCCTCCTAAACTATCCAAATCTCAGGGGACAGGGCAACATAGAACATAACTGACTCGGTGCATTTTTCTCTGACTTAAATGTAGAAGTGTGGAAGTTTTCCAACATTTGCATGTAAAATATATCAGGCAAAAATAAAAATTTGTTAAAACTTTCTCTTCATGAGCTGGTGTTTATCATTCAGTTTAGGTCTCATCATGATAATAAAACACTTGGGAAGAAAGATGCAAACCAATAAGCCAGCACTGGAGGAGATCATGGAGAAGATCTCCACAGCCAATGTATATTTTCCCCTTGTGCTTAGATAGGTTGGGATAAAACACAACCAAACACTGCAGAAGACCAACATGCTGAAGGTGATGAATTTGGCTTCATTGAAACTGTCAGGTAAATTCCTAGCTAGAAAAGCAGCAGAGAAGCTAAGGAGAGCAAGAAAACCCATGAAGCCAAAAACACAGTAGAACATGACAGATTCTACATTGCACTCCAGGATGACTTCTTCAGACATTGTCTCTGCATCAAAATCTGGATATGGTGGGGATATTATCAGCCACACAGCACAAATACATATTTGAATGAGCAGGATAGTAGAATGAAACTTACCACTCTTCCCCCCACCCATTTCCTCAATCTGGAACCAGGTTTGGTAGCCATGAATGCTAGAACCACAACGAAGGTTTTGGCCAATATACATGAAACCGCCACAGAAAAGATGAGGCCAAAAGCTGGTTGTCGAAAGAGACATACAATCGTATTGGGTTTCCAAACAAATAGAAAGACACAAAGGAAAGCAAGGAGAAGAGAAACTAGGAGTATATAAGTGAGATTCCGGTTGTTGGCTTTGACAATGGGAGTGTCTTTGTGTTTCATAAAGATTGTTATTACCAAAATTGTCATTAAAACAAAACAAAGAGAAAGAACAGTCAGACTGATCCCCAAAGGTTCTTCATAGGACAAAAAGATGATCCGCTTTGGAATGCACATATTCTTCTTGGGATTTGGATATTGATCTTCTGGACATGGAGAGCAGTCATCTATGTCTGAAAAAGAATGCAGGTGAATTAATAGGAATTATAGTGTTGTGCCATTGTGGCTTACTCTCATTATATTTTGAAATTTCCTACCCTTTTCCTTTGATATTTCCCCCTTTGGACATGGAAGGCAATCATAACAACAAAACAACTTCCCTTCTTTCTTGGCCTTGCTGTAACCTGTCTCACAAGGATCGTTGCACAAAGATAGAGGTAATGCCTATCAATGAAGGAAGAAGAATATTTTAAGATACAGAGAGGAAAGGAAGTGCTTGGAGAGTTAATGTGAAATCAACAGATTCATCACTATTCATTATAGACAATTTCTGTGCTAATTACTTATAGTTGGTTTTCTCAACTTCTTAATTTTGATGTCAGCAAACTGATGAGATGGAGTGTGCTGACTTGCTGCTTTTACTTCAAAACCATGTAACCTTTGTCCATAATTTAAAGGAAGCCAGGAAAGGATGTAATATTCAATAGCAATTGCTAGAAAAATAAATAAAATGTACTGATATTTCTCCTTCCCCATGACATTTTTACCTTGGTTAGTCAGAGATTATGTTCATCAATAAACATATTTAAATGAAGGCAGACAAATCTAAATTTAAATAGCTAACCTGATTAAAGCCTGCCGGCCATGTGATGGAATCTACAGAAATATTGAAGAATTTGTCTGCTGGAGCTGTGGGATCTACCACTCCAACTTTGACCCTAAGAAAGGATTGGTTTGGGAATGTGATCCAGTTGATGATATCATATCCACCAACGAATTCTCAATTTTTATCAAAGGAAATCTTTTCACCAACACTGTTGTTAAATCTAACACTTCTCAGAAAAGAATGAAGCTGAAACACAAAGGCAATCAGAAGGATAAACCGAGGGAGGGAGAAATAATTCAAAACATAGATATGAATGTTTCTTTAGACAAAGATGCTATAAACACTGTTTTATTTTAGTTTTAGGCCATGAAGCAAATAAATAACAATCATTCTAAACAGAGGTAGAGGTAATTTATCAGATTACTGAAATAAAATTAACATAGAATTGCAATATAAAAAGGCAAAAAAATTGTAATTTGCTACTTAAATTAGGTGACATGATAAATATATAAAAATACAAGGATGTATAAGGCTACAAAACTTTAATACTATTTTTACTTCTAAAGAGCCTTATACATGCTCTAGCCATGCTAATTGGATTAAAAATTTTGCAGTCCATCCAACAGACTTGAAACAAGATAAATAATAAGATAAAAGTCCATGTAATTGAAAAGATATATGTGTATGTATGTATACACACCACATATACACACAGTAAGACCTACTTTTTAGGTGCTATTTTTTATCTTGTTTGGTTTTACATTTTTAAATATACAATCTTATATTGAAAACAGAGAAGAAATTGATCATAAGACATATCGATTTATGCTAAACTAGATGGGTTCAGGATCATTTCACTTAAAGGAGTCATATGCATTCAATCATGGCTCCCATAAGAAACACCACTACAATGTCTGATATTTCAATTCCTGGCAGCTAAGCAAGATACTAAGGAAATCAACCTCCTTCCATCGCTACAGGAATGGTCTTGAAGGAGAGGATGGAAAAACACTATCAAGGCAACAGTCAAATACGATCTGGAGCCTGGACCAACAGATAAAACTAGAGAAAACATTTCAGCCACACCACATCAAACAGAATATGAGGGAGGGCTAAGCATACTCAGACTTGTTGGATTCTGTTATTATTGTTTACAAAATTAGTCCTAACCTAAATGGTATTGGTTTTCTGACTCAGTCTTCCACCCTTCTCAGGTCAGTAAAAAGAGGACTCGGATTGTTGGGGGCAAAACACTCTGTAAACTGCTTAGAGAAGGCTATAAAACACTGTGAAATAATATTTAAGTCTAAGTGCTATTGTTATTTCAGCATGCTGAATCTTGTTTGAGTAAGAATGTAACAATATATCAGTTCTTTCTCTTCCACGCATGGATTGTATAGGAAGATCCTCATCAGGAAATGCCAAAAAATATGGACATGATTGCACTTTCAACAACTGATTAATTGTGTCTGATACAATGCAAATGTTCCAAATAAAGCATGTATAACATCATCATCAACAACAAAAATACAGCTTCAGCAAATGATGTGGGGGGAGTAAATCACCACCTTTCATTTATTTATAGACTGAATTTATGGAAAAGGGGTGGAATGTAGTAAGGATGTGGAGTCCGAAAATGGAGGGGATGCATTTCAAAGATATAAAAGGCAATTCACACAGTTTGTTGCAGATACAGATAATAGAGTGCTCAGAGTGGCAGGAGTTTATCTATAGAGCCGAGGTGGCGCAGTGGTTAGAGTGCAGCACTGCCGGCTACTTCAGCTGACTGCAGTTCTGCAGTTCGGCTGTTCAAATCTCACCGGCTCAAGGTTGACTCAGCCTTCCATCCTTCCGAGGTGGATGAAATGAGGAGCCGGATTGTTGTTGGGGGCAATATGCTGACTCTGTAAACCGCTTAGAGAGGGCTGGAAGCCCTATGAAGCGGTATATAAGTCTAACTGCTATTGCTATTGCTATAGGTGTAAAACAAGAAGAAATCAGCTTCGAAGAATCACCATCTTTCATTTTTGTGTTTAGCCTTGACAGGAAGTTAATTTCATTGAGAGAAGCATATTCTAATATTTTTGTAGAATGCTATTTACAATTTTAACATCAGCATATGAATGTTTCAATTCCTTAATCCATTATTACATCTCACTTTTGGATTTTCAGACATCAATATCCCTGGAGTATAATCTTCATTAGAATTTATGGACACCTGTTGAAACTACTGATATGGTGGTTTCTGCACTACTCTGTAACAGGCTTACCTGCCACCACATTTGATTGTGAAAATGTTTCCTTCTTTCCTTCATCATTGTTGATTCTTTAGATTTGAATATATAGAGAGATTGCACAGCATGTGCCACAGCATAGACTGCATTGTAAATACTGTAACTTTGGCCACTCATGCGTGTTTCAAACACAGATGTGGGGAGGGTCTCAAGCCTCTCCTGTCCAGTACACTTTTTCTCAGAATCCTCCATTTTTGAGTTTGAGAAGAAACAACTGAATACCTGTTCCCAGAAATCTTTCCGAAAGTGATTGTTTTGATTGTTTTTTGGATTTAGATTTTGAAGAAATTCTTGGAAGTTGTGGATCTCCTTTGCATGAACTGCAAAGGATAAAGCACCATGTAGGAAATGGATATCCCAAGATTTATGAAAGGAAATTGAAGTATAATCTGTCTGAGCTGTTATAAACCAGATCTTATTCGTCTTTGGCACATCCTCCACCTCTGAAAACTGGAGGAAAGTTCTCAGAGCTGATAAGGACTGAGTTTCACCATATAAGACTATCACATTGGCTGTGCTGTTCATGAGAACATGGTATATATGTAATCCTTCATCTATGGTATCAGTAAAATCACTGTAAAAAGCTACGTTTGGTAACTCTGCTATGAATTCAATACAGATGCCATGCTCCGAAAATGTGGGAAGCATCTCCTGAAGGAATTTTTCTCCTTTCTCATCTTTTACTATAAGAATTCCAATCCAGATCCATCTAAAATATAGCAATAACTGCAGGAGGCCCTTGCGTTGGTGGGATTCATTCGGAAACATTTGTTGGAAGAAAACTGCTTGAGTCTCTTTATCCATGACAGAAGCAGAGCCATAGGTCAACTACAGAAAGGTAAACATATGCAATTGCAAAGGTCTATGTGAGCCTCTGAAAATGTATACATTTGATTTGAGTATTTTGCTATTTTTATATACTGGAACATTATATAACTCTTTGTGTTGATTAGGAAATATCAACCACGATGTCACTCTTGAAGTATTAGTAAATACATTTTTGTACACTATATTGTGAATATTTCAGTACCTGGAATTTGCTATGTCAAATAGCTTCACCATCTATTTAGATTTAGATTACTCAGGCTATTATGCCAACTTTTCAAGCAAAACTAATATCTACTTATCCGAAAGGTCTCTTCTTTTTACAGAGAGAATCACATAGACGTTTAGTGAGTTATGATAGAATGATAGTGTATAGCTACATCAAATCTTACCTGAGGAACCTTATAGGTACAAAGCACACTTGCCATGTGAAGAGAAATGTCAGATGCCCCAATGACTGCAGCCAAAGCATTTGTGATCCCACACTTGTAGTTAGGGATGAATTTGCCCTGAGTGAAAGGCAGCAACATTGAGGCAAAATAAGTCCAGCTTGGACTAAAATTGCTGTTGAAAATGTGGAAGCCCAGCGTGATATTGGTTAGGATCTGGGGATTTTCATTAATCTGTTTTATAGTAAATGTTAAAGCCGGGATATGCTGGAAATTCTGAAAAACTATTCTGTAAAAGAGAATTTTAAAAATGCATTAAGGTCTGTGTCACATTATAGTATGTGTGAAATAATTCTTGTTTCTATGTGTGAGACTCGTTCATTATCAAACTGAAGTTTTAAGAATGGCTTATATGGGAGCTTGGGACCCAAAGGGACCTTGGAGGTTTTCTAATCCAACTCTTCCTCAAGCATGATATACACTAATCTATTATGGGCATGTTCCTTCTTAAAAACCTCCAGGGATGGTATACCCACAAAGCTCGCGTGAAGCAATCTCAGGCAGCAACCCACCCCTGCTTTATGTCTATAAAGAAAGATTGATCACATCTACGAAGTGACCTGCTTAATGATTGTCATGACATATGACTTTAATTCTGATCAAAATTATTGTTACAAGTTAAGGACTTCCTGGGGAAAATATATGCTGGCTGTGGATCTTGGTGTGCATCTTTCTTCCCAAGTGTTTTATCATTGTGATGAAACCTGAACTGAACAATAAATATCAGCTCATGAAAAGGAACTTTTGACAACTTTTTCAATTATACATACATACATACATACATACATACATACATACATACATATGCATGCACGCATGCACACATACAGACACACACAAAATTATTGATATATTTCAGTATGTGATTGTAATCTCTGACTAAATATATAGGTTAAATGTGAATTATAAATGTGTCTATATCTTAATTCATATGCTCACTAGAATGTGTAAAAAATTAAATACAATTAATTTGGTTACACATACTGTGTAAAGGTGACTACTAAATGCTTTTGGGTTTCCTTCCTCATAGGTAGAAAACCTTGAAGCCCCCCCCCCCCAATCCTCTTTTGTTAAGCATGAGTAAATTTAAAGTTTTTTCAGCTGGCAATGTGTTTTCTTCTTAGTATCAAAGACCAATGAGATCTCTATTTATTCAAATAAATTCCATCAGACATCCAAATGCACCAACTCTCTGCAAAGTACATTAAACATCCTGAAGATGCTCTCAGTGCCATTTTCATAAATCTGAAAGGGTTACTGGATTAAAAGATTGTGGCAAAGACTTTTCAGACCTAGGCTTCTCCAAAAAACACAAAGCAGAGTCCTGGTCCCGACAAAACACATTTTATTAAACTAATGTGTTTGTTTGTTTGTTTGTTTAATTAATTAGCTTGTATGCTGCCCACTCTGAAAGAGACTCAGGGTGGCTTACAGGTAAAAAAAGGAAGGGGGGACATACAAAAAAAATGTAAAAACAACATTAAAAATTCCACAACATTCATAACTCAGGATGGGGCTGGATAAATCAACAGCCCCAGGCCTGCCAGAACAGCCAAGTCTTGGTCGCTTTGCAGAAGGCCGGAAGGGTAGTAAGGGTCCGGATCTCAACGGGGAGATCGTTCCATAGGGCCACAGCAGCTACAGAGAAGGCCCTCCCCCGGGGAGTCACCAGCCGACATTGACTGGCAGATGGAATCCGGAGGAGGCCTATTCTGTGCGATCTTATCGGTCTCTGGGAGGTAACTGGCAGGAGGCGGTCTCTCAGGTAGCCAGGTCCGATACCATGTAGGGCTTTAAAAGTAATGACTAGCACCTTGAACCGTGTCCGGAGACAAATAGGAAGTCAGTGCAGCTCACGGAGGATATGGGTAACATGGGTGTACCTAGGTACACTCACTATTGCTCACGCAGCTGCGTTCTGGACTAACTGAAATAAATTTAAAGTTTTTTCAGCTGGCAATGTGTTTTCTTCTTAGTATCAAAGACCAATGAAATCTCTGGTACAAAAATAATTCTAGTAAATTCAAATAAATTCCATCAGACATCCAAATCCACCAAATCTCTGCAAAGTACATTAAGCATTCTGAAGATGCTCTCAGTGCCGTTTTCATAAATCTGAAAGGGTTACTGGATTAAAAAATTGTGGCAAAGACTTTTCAGACCTAGGCTTCTCCAAAAAGCACGAAGCAGAGTCCTGGTCCTGACAAAACACATTTTATTAAACTAATTTGAATTTGTCTCACTCACATTCAGCAAAAGCCTGGTAAACAGTCTTTCAAAGGTAATTTTTTGACCACAAACTTTATCTAGCTTGGAAAGCTACCATGTAAATATTTTCCAAAAGCAATACTGTGCAAGGAATGACTTGGCAAAAAGTCTCATTGATTCATGGAGAGATCCTCACACACCTGAAATGAATGAACAAAAGAAAGAATTGTTTCCTGCAAAAGCCCACTCCCCTTTCACTCCTCTTTTATTTCCTATGGGAGGGGCCATTCACCATCCACTTGTGGATTTACTCTCAGGTTGACCCTGATTTCTTGACTACTTTTTTCTTCTGGCAGCTCTGCGCATGCACACACTGGGAACAGGCTCCCACTCTTCTTGTGCCTCACTGTTGTCTAGCTCCGAAGGCAGCTGAGAAAAGATGGCCTTGGCCCCATCTCTGCCTCTAATGCACAGCCCTCATCCAAGCCTTCCCCAGCCTCCAGGACTGGCCTATGTTCCTCCCCAACCTCCTCTTTGTTCAACTCTGCTGCCAGCTCTTCTGGCCACTGGCAGACCACAACAAAAACTTCCTACTTCCTTCATTGAGTACTGGCCCCTGCAACTACTTCTCAAGTTACAGTTTCTTAGTGTCAGTTCAAAGTTATAATCTCCAGGGCTACTTAACTCCTGATGTCAAACTCACCCCTCCCATGGTTACATGATCATAATTTAGATGCTCAGCAATAGTCATACATTTATGGCTGCTTGCAGCACCTCACACTTATGCAAGCATTATTTATGGCTTTTTTTGCTGGAAACTTCCAGTTATCTGTGAAATGACCATCATGACTTACGACCATGAGTCTGAACTCAATTGCAGTCATTAATAGAGGACTTCCTGTATTTCGAATGTTATTCAAAGAGAGCAATGGTTTGAGCCCTCATGAAAACTGATTTTTCTCTTATTTGTGACTTTTAAACCAATTTTCACTCTGCTTTATGCATAGCACACTGCCATGTGACTGTTTCCCAATGCAGTCTTCATAAATAAGTATTCTACTGGATTCTGTGCCAATATAAAACAGTAGAATTCAACTACATGACAATCAAGTATTGCAATAAACATCCCAATTTCTGAGGAATACATAAAAATAATTGCAAAGGAATGGAATGGAGAGTAGAGAATGGAGAGTAGTTTGGTTTTGTGTTGTTGAAGAATGGAGTAGAGTCGAAAAATGTTTTTTTATCATGGCAACCTGATCAACCCAATAAATATAAATTTAACAAAAAAAAGTGGAGTCGAGAGAAATGGATCTGAACAGTACCAAACAGAACAGCATAGATCCATAATAGCTACAATCAGTCCCTATACATATGTCCATAACTATATCTCTATTTTGGTTTATAGATCTCAAGATATTATTTTTCTCTTGTGACTGAATCATTTTTGCTTCAAGAGGCCACCAAAAGTTTTGAAGATAGCTGTCACTGTCACATAAGTCACTATCATTATGAAATTAGCCTGTTTGTCTCTTCCAAATCCTATGGATCTCCATGGAAAAGTAGAGTAGAGCAGAGCAGAGCAGAGTTGAATAGAATGGAATAATAAATCTACAGTAGCTATAATCAATACCTAAACATATGCCCATAATTATCTCTATTTTGGTTTAAAGATCTTAAGATATTATTTTCGTCTTTGTAGTTCCTTCTTTCTTGCCGCAGGAAGCCCTCAGATGTTTTGAAGATGTTTACGTGGGTGACAGTGTCTCTATCATAATAGGATTAGCTTGTTTGTCTCTTCCAAATCCTATTGGTCTCCATGGAAAAAGGAATTGCTGTCCCTGAAAGATGTTATTTATTGCCCCCATGATATTCCATCCCATGGATGGAAGCCCCAAAGCTTTGTGAGTTGATTTGATAGTATGTTATATTCTCTATTTCTCTTTGAAAAATGTCTCAAGAAGACAGTGGAGTCTGATCTTCTTCAAAGATCTTTTTGCAGACATAGACATTTGTACACAAAAACAAGACACTCATGGAAGATGTTAGCATTCATGCAGTTACTGTTAATAGTAATGTCTCAAGTGGTGTGCAAGGATCCTAGTCTTCAGTGTGGTTTTGATGAGCTTTCTCCTATTCATCACACACATCATCAGCTTGGAGAGATTAACATCGCTGGCATTATTTCTGTAGTGTTTACATTTTCTAATCCCATTGATTTCAGTCAACATCCTTCTCATGGATTTCATGATGGACTTGTGTACGTACATCATCATTTCATTATCAGGTTCTGGACATTGCTGTTAAATCATATGAAGCTTGAAGTGTTTTCAGGGGACATATTTCCCGTGATAATTTTCTCACTTAATATTTCTGGTACATGAATTTAGAAATTTCATCCATATTTAAAAATGGAGTTTGGATACTAGACTTTTTTCATATATTAAGAAATAATGCTTACAATTTCGATCCAAGGTTTGTTTTCTATTAAAAATAACTCCAGTTCTTGGGAGGATATATATATATATATATATATATATATATATATATATATATATATATATATATATATATATATATATATATATATATATATATATATATATATATACATACACTTAAAGTCACAACCCCTGGTATGCCCAAGTATGGGAGGAAGGTCACACTTCCACTCTCTGTCATTAGGCTCGTCACAAGAGTCCATCCAGACAGAAACCCAATATTTTTTACTGTTGCCTTTTTTGTTACATTTGTTATATTTATGCTGATAAATAAATAAAGGGAGACTAGTATAGATCTATTTCAAGCTATTTAGCTCTCATCAGCTAGCCATACCCAAGTTTTTGGGAATCGAACCTGTGCTCTATTGCCTCCCAAACCTGTGACCTTAATCCCATACTTGGGCATACCAGGGGTTGTGACTTTAAGTATATACCTCCCACCCTGGCTGGCTGATAAAGGAGTCGTTCTCTGTAGCTCAAATGGTTACCTCCCTGCCTGGGAGGCAATAGAGCACAGGTTCGATTCCCAAAAACTTGGGTATGGCTAGCTGATGAGAGCTAAATAGCTTGAAATAGATCTATACTAGTCTCCCTTTATTTATTTATCAGCATAAATATAACATACATACATACATACATAAGTACGTACATACATACATACATACATACATACATACATACATACATATATATATATATATATATATATATATATATATATATATATATATATATACACACTTAAAGTCACAACCCCTGGTATGCCCAAGTATGGGAGGAAGGTCACACTTCCACTCTCTGTCATTAGGCTCGTCACAAGAGACCATCCAGACAGAAACCCAATATTTTTTTACTGTTGCCTTTTTGTTACATTTGTTATATTTATGCTGATAAATAAATAAAGGGAGACTAGTATAGATCTATTTCAAGCTATTTAGCTCTCATCAGCTAGCCATACCCAAGTTTGGGAATCAAATATATATGTGATAGTTTTTTGTTTTGCATTTCCCAGGATCTTAGATGAATACTGTACTGAAACACATTTCAAAAAAGGTGTTTTGCTGAAAGATTGTGTCAAAATAAAAATAATAATAATTCTTAATGCATTTTTAATGCTGATGTTTTGCTTTTACAGAATATTTTTTCAGAATTACCAGCATATTATGGCCTTAGTTTTTACTATAAAACAGATCAATGAAAACCCTCAGATTCTACCCAATGTCACGTTGGGCTTCCACATTTTTAACAGCCATTTTAGTCCAGGCTGGACTTACTTTGCCTCAATGTTGCTCCCTGTCACTCAGGGAAAATTCATCCCTAACTATAAGTGTGGGGTCCCAAAAACTTTGGCTGCAGTCATTGGGGGACCTGACATCGCTCTTCACATGGCAACTATATTGTGCATCTACAAAGTTCCTCAGGTAAGATATACTGAAGATATACATTAGCATTCCCCAGACATCTGTATGCATTTGTTTGCAAAAAGGATAGAACTTTCAGATTCCTAGTTATTATTTTTTTGCTTGGTAGGATTTCCACAACTACATGAATAATAGTAACTCTGAACAGACAGTGGATATCTTTGGCATAGCAAATCATTCCCCAATTCCAAACTTTGAACAAAGGTTCAAGTCTGAAATATTCACAATGAGACTAGTTCCAGGAAAAGGTATTTAGTGATACCTTAGAAGGGACATTTTGGTTGATATTTCACAGTAAATATAACTAGGATTTCATTACATAAACTCAAGGGCAGTCAAATGAATATGCACATTTTCAGAGCCTCATGTCGACCTTTCGAATTGCATATGTTTATCTTCCTGTAGTTGACCTATGGCTCTGCTCCAGTCATGGATAAAAGGACTCAATCTATTTTCATCCAACAAATGTTTCCAGCTGAATCATACCAACGTAAGGGCCTCTTGCAGCTACTGCTGTATTTTAGATGGATCTGGATTGGAATTCTTGTAGTAAAGGATGAGAAAGGAGAAAAATTTCTCCAGGAGATGATCCCCACATTTTCTGAGTATGGAATCTGCACTGAATTCATAGCAGAATTACCAAATGTAGCCTTTTATGGTGATTTTATTGATACTATGGAGGAAGGATTATACATATACCATGTTCTCATGAACAGCACAGCTAATGTGATAATCTTATATGGTGATATTCAGTCTATATCAGTTGTGAGAAATTTCCTCCAGTTTTCAGAAGTGGAGGATATACCAAGGAAGAAAAAGATCTGGCTTATAACTGCTCAGACAGATTACACTTCAACATCTGTTCATAAATCTTGTGATATCCATTTCTTACACGGTGCTTTATCCTTTGCAGTTCATACAAAGACAGTCCCATATTTCCAGGAATTTCTTCAGAACTTAAGTCCTAATAACAACCAACATGATCATTTTCGGAAAGATTTTTGGGAACAGGCATTTGATTGTTTCTTTGCAAACTCAAAAATGGAGAGGTCTGAGAAGAAATGTACTGGACAGGAGAGGATAGAGACCCTTCCCACATCTGTGTTTGAGACACACATGAGTGGACAGAGTTACAATATTTACAATGCAGTCCATGTTGTGGCACAAGCTTTGCAATCTCTGTATTTATCCAAATCCAGGGAAAAAACAGTCATGAAAAAAGGAAGAAAACAGTTTCACAACCAAGTGTGGTGGCAGGTAAGTCTGTAATTAAAGTAGTGAAGAACCTGCCATATCAGTAGTTGAAGCAGCTGTTGGTAAACTCTAGCAAACAATGTTCACTAGCAATATTGACATTAAGTCTGAAAGCTGTACAACTCAATTGAAAAAAAAACTGAAATCTTTTATGGGGGAAAATAACAATAAACATATGGAGCGTTTTAATAAGTGTCCCTACCTTACTATAAGTAGGGATGGTCTATGCTCAGAATTAACCAATCATATTATACTGATGAAAACTAGTAATAGGTATATATCTGCATCCATTCAAATGTCTCTAATTTATCTGGTATAAAGTTACACTGTTCTAGAAGGATTTTTCTGACATTTACTCAGTTGCCTCTTAAAGGAAAAGCTATGATCTGCAAAGAGCATAAAAACATGAAAGATATTTCATAGTAGGAAAGCTTCAGTCAGAAGGGTACAAAATAATTTCTAACATAGTGGATATATCATACAACACAGTGAAGGTAGTCATCGACAAATGGAGAAAATATGCCGGAACAGTTACATTACCAAGACTTAGATGCCTCTCCAAAATTAATTGAAAAAACAGAAGAAAACTGGTCTAAGAGGCTGCTAAGAGGCTTAAGGCAACATTATAGGAGCTGCAGGGATTTCTGGCAAGTATTGTGTTCTATATGTGACAATAATCTCCTATATTCTTCATATGTCTGAGTTAAGTCAAGGTGGAGATCATTATGAACAGTTCGAAATACCAGTCAATTTTGGCACAAAGACTTCAGACTTCTGCTAAAAGACTGAAGATGTAGAGGACTGTTTTCCTTGCAATATGACTACGACCAAAGGTATACCCCCAAATCAGCAAAAGAATGGATTTATCAGAAGAAGAACAAATGTTTGAAATGGCCCAGACAGATTCCATATTGGAATCTAATAAAAAATGTGTGGCTTGAAGAGGGCAATACATGGAAAATGCCCTTGCAATAGCAACAATAGCAATAGCAGTTAGACTTATATACCACTTCATAGGGTTTTCAGCCCTCTCTAAGCGGTTTTACAGAGTAAGCATATTGCCTCCAACAACAATCCGGGTCCTCATTTTACCCACCTTGGAAGGATGGAAGGCTGAGTCAATCCTGAGCCGGTGAGATTTGAACAGCCAAACTGCAGAACTGCAGTCAGCTGAAGTAGCCTGCAGTGCTGCATTTAACCACTGCCCCACCTCAGCAATATGACAGAGTTGGACTGCTTTGGCAAGGAAGATGGACATACATTGCCAAGATAAGATGTGTCATGATGATACATTCTGAATGCAAAGACTGATTGCGGCCATAAATTCAAACGGTGCTCCAACAAAATATTACTTTAACAGTGTGCACATTTATACGTAAAGGGTAAAGGTTACCTTCACACATATGTGCTAGTCGTTCCCAATTGTAGGACGCAGTGCTCATCCCTGTTTCAAAGCTGAAGAGCCAGCTCTCTCTCAAAACATATCTGTAGTCATGTGGTCAGCATGACTAAATGCTGAAGGTGCATGGAACACTTTTTCCCCACCAAAGGTGGTTCCAATTTTTCTACTTGCATTTTTTACGTGGTTTCAAACTGCTAGGTTGGAAGAAGCTGGGAAAAGTCACGGGAGCTCACTCAGTTACATGGCAATAGGGATTCGAAATGTTGAATTACCAACCTTTCTGATCGACACATTTATACAACATTATACATATTATACATGCACATTTATACAACCACATTATTATACATGTTTATTTTTGTCCCCCCAAAAAAGGTATCAGTTTCAGTTCAAATGGAAAACAATAAACTAAATTGTACAGTTTATATATTATATTAGGGGTGGGGGAATGGAAGTGGTATGTCTTGGTCTGATATTTTTATATCTTTAGAACCTGACATTTTAATAAGGGTGTAAAGCAACATTGTGGCTCATGAGTACTCCTGCATGATAGGCTGAGCTTCCATTGATTGCTCCAGCTCCTGCTGACCAAGCAGTTTGAACACATGGAATTACAAGTAGATAGATAGGTACCACTTTGGTGGAGATGTTAATAGGATCGTGTAAGAAGCCTTCATCCAGGCATCACTTGGGCAACAGTGATGTCACTGGATAAATCTTTCAGCTAGGAAGCTCCTTGGTGCTTCCAATACAAAAATGAATGCTAATTGGTGTGTAGATTCTTATATCCATCATAAGTAGAATTTTGTTTTCTAAAATTAATTCAGATTGATTTTACTTTCTAAAAGTTCATCTGTCTTCCATTATACTGTACACTTTATAGGTAGTTTATAGGTAGTCCTTACTTAACAATGTTAATTGAGGTCTGAATTTCCATTGTCAAGTGATGCAGTTATAAGTGTAATATTTCTTGACTATGTGTCTTAACAACAGCAGTTGGTGAAGACTCCAGTTACCATTGTTAAGTGAAGACTGCAAAGATTTTTGGGCAAGGACCTAATGTGATCACAATTTCCAACTACTTTCTAGCTTTCCCATTGACTTTGCTTATGGAAAGCCAGCAAGGAAGGTTGCAAATCACAACCATGTAAATCTAGGAGGACACAATAGTCACAAATCCAGACCAATTGCCAAGATCCAGGATTGTGATCATATGATCACAAGGGTGCTATGACAGTCAATATTTCAAGGAAGTCATACGTGCCACTCATCCTGCACCATTTCAATTTCAAATCCTTGTTGAACAACAAGCAGTCATTACACAAAAGTCCCTTGCATTTATGTGTTGCTCTGCTGCTTCATTTACAGTAGTGGTGGGATTCAAATAATTTACCAACTGGTTCTCTGCCCTAATGACCAGCTGGGTAGGTGGGGCTCAGTGATCATGCGATCATGTGGGGGTGGCCAAGTCAATGTCACTCAAGTCGATGGGCACTTCGCCTTAGTTGTTACAGTGGTAATAAGGGTTAACTGGAGAGGGCAATAAAGATTAGGCTAGAAAAAATACCAGAATGTTTCCTTCCTGACTTCCTTACAGGATTAGCCCTGTAAAGTGGGGGGGGGGGATTTCTTACAACAACCGTTCTCTGAATTGCTTAGAAAGTTAACAACCGGTTCTCCCGAATAGGTGTGAACTTGCTGAATCCCACCACTGATTTACAGAGACCTCAAAATGTTGACTGAGAAACTAATACCATTTAGGTCAGGACTAATTTAATGAATCCTACAAGTTTGAGTGTGCTTAACCCTCCCTCATAGTCTTTGTTTGAACTGGGTGTGACATAAATGTTTTCTCAAGTTATATTTCTTGGTCCAGGCTCAAGTTCTTATTTGACTGTTGCCTTGATAGTGGCTCTTCATCATGTCCTTCAAGACCATTCCTATTAGCTCTAGAGAAGGAGGGAGGTTGATTTCCTTAGTCTCTAATTAGCTGGCCAGGAATTGGATTATCAAACATTGTAGCTGGGTTTCTTATGGAAGCCATGATTGAATGCATATGACTCCTTTAAGTGAAATGATCCTGATCCCATCTAGCTTAACATAAATCGATATGCCTTATGATCATTTTCCTCTCTCTTTTCAATATAAGATTACATATTTAAAAATGTAAGACAAGAATAATATAAAAATAATACTGAAAAAAATTGTCTTACTGTATGTTTGTGTGGTGTGTATACATACATACACACATATCTTTTCAATTACATATTCTTTTATCTTATTATTTATCTTTTTTCTGGTCTGTTGGATTGACTGCAATAATCCTGATCCAATCTTAGAAACCTAGAGCATGAATAAGGCTCTTTAGAAGTAAAAATAGTATTAAAGTTTTGTAGCCTTATACATCCTTGTATTTCTTATATATTTATCAGAAGTCATCTAGTTTAAGTAGTTTTCAAAATTAAATTACAAAGGGTTTTTTTTTTTTTTTTGCTTTTTATATTGCAATTCTATGTTCATTTTATTTCAGTAATCTGATATTTTACCTCTATCCCTATTTTGGAATGACTATTGTTTGTATTGGCCTACAACTAAAAAAAAGTTTTTATACTTTCTTTAATGAGGCATTGACATAAGTGTTTTGAACATATGCATTTCCCCCACTCCCTTTATCCTGTTCTCTCTTTGCCCCATTTTCTGTGTTGTTGTATTTTAGGTTCATTCTTTTATGAGAAGTGTCAGATTCAACAACAGTGTTGGTGAAAAGATCTCCTTTGATAAAAATGGACAATTCATTGGCAGATATGATATTATCAACTGGATCACATTCCCAAACCAATCCTTTCTTAGGGTCAAAGTTGGAGTGGTAGATCCCACAGGTCCAGCAGACAAGTTCTTCAATATTTCTGTAGATTCCATCACATGGCCAGTAGGCTTTAATCAGGTTAGCTGTTAGAATCTAGACTGGTTTGTCTCAATTTATATGCTATAAAATATAATTATTAATGAAAGTTTCAGAACATCATTTCTGAATAAAGTTTGCTCTAAGGAGAAGTGTCCTGAAGAAGGAAAACATTATCTCTAAGAATGTTTACTTTTCTAATAATTGGTATTATTTTAGCTCTTTTAATTACAGACAATGTTTTATGGTTTAGAAGCAAAATCTGAAATCTTACTGTTGACTTCAAATTCAGAAGCTGAGAAAAATATCTGTAACTAACCAGTACAGAAATTGTCTTTGGAGAGTGTGGATGATAGTTTTGAAAAGTCATAGGCGCCAATAAAGATAGATATTTAATGAATTATTATTTCAGACCAATTCCATCTCAAAATGATGAAAGCCTCAGAGCATCGTCTCTGAATAAGCTAAGTACAAATGTCCTCAGGAAGAAGAAGAAAAAACTGCAGTTGGTATAGAATATTTACGTTGGCCTTCTGTTAATTATGGACAATGTTTTTCATGGTTTTTGAAGTAAAAGCTGCAAGCCAGTATACTAGATTTAATAAGTCTGGAGATTTCAAAATTCAGAGGCTGAGAAAAACATTTTCAACTAACAAGCACAGAAACTGTCTTTGGAGAATAGAGCATATAGTTATGAAAGATCATAGATGCCAATAAAGATAGATATTTAATGAATTATCTGTTAACTTGCAAAGCCAATTCAAGCCAATATCATTTCAAAAAGATGCCAATGTACTACTGTTATTAATCCCTTTTTGTTCTGTTAATTCCATGAAGACACTACTTCTCCATGCATTTCCTTTCCTCTCTGTATCTTAAAATATTCTTCTTCATTTGTTGATAGGCACTACCTCTCTCATTGTGTAATGATCCTTGTGAGACAGGATACAGCAAGGCCAAGAAAGAAGGGGAGTTGTTTTGCTGCTATGATTGCCATCTGTGTCCAGAGGGGAAAATTTCAAAGGAAAAGGGTAGGAACTTTCTGAATATAATGGACCTAAGCCCCATTATACCTTATGTTACAACACTGCCTGTAATCAACTGTATCAATTCCACTGTGTTCTTTTTCAGACAAGGATGACTGTTCTCCATGTCCTGAAGATCAATATCCAAATCCTGACAAAAATATGTGCATTCCAAAACAGATTACTTTTTTGTCATATGAAGAACCTTTGGGGATCAGTCTGACTGTTCTTTCCCTTTGCTTTTCTTTAATGACAATTTTGGTAATAATAATCTTCATGAAACATAAAGACACCCCCATCGTCAAAGCTAACAACCGGAATCTCACCTACATTCTCTTAGTTTCCCTCCTCCTCTCTTTCCTTTGTGTGTTTCTATTTGTTGGGAGACCTGATAAGATTTTTTGTCTCCTTCGTCAACCAGCTTTTGGGATCATCTTCTCTGTGGCAGTTTCTTGTTTATTGGCCAAAACCTTTGTTGTGGTTCTAGCATTCATGGCCACCAAACCTGGTTCCAAACTGAGGAAATGGGTGGGTGGAAGAATGGTCAGCTACATTATTCTTTCCTGCTCCTTTCTTCAAATATGTTTTTGTGCTGCATGGCTGATAACGTCCCCACCATACCCAGATTTTGATATGAAGTCATTGTCTGAAGAAGTCATCTTGGAGTGCAATGAAGACTCTGTCATGTTCTACTGTGTTTTGGGCTTTATGGGTTTTCTTGCTCTGCTTAGCTTCTCTGCTGCTTTTCTAGCTAGGAATTTACCTGACAGCTTCAATGAAGCCAAATTCATCACCTTCAGCATGTTGGTCTTCTGCAGTGTTTGGCTGTGCTTTATTCCAACCTATCTAAGCACTAGGGGAAAATATACATTAGCTGTGGAGATCTTCTCCATGATTTCTTCCAGTGCTGGATTATTGTTGTGCATTTTTCTTCCCAAGTGTTTTATCATTGTGATGAGACCTGAACTGAACAATAAACATCAGCTCATGAAAAGAGAGTTTTAAGAATGATATTCTTTATTTCTCCAAGTTGCAGATCTTCCCCACTTGCATATCTAAACTGGAAACAGTCTGCGTTTAGAATGGCCTTTTATATTGCAATTCCTATCCTTCCATGGAGCTATTGGTAGCTCATAACATTTTTCCTTCTGAAAGGCAATTCAAAATGTGGACCATAACACAAATAAATAATAGTACAAATACATTTATTGAATTTTTTTTGTTATGTGGTATACATCTCTGACTAAAAATATAGATTAAATGTGAATTTTAAAGCTGCTTTTACTGGTCATCTTAATTCCTATGCTTGTTGTGTTCAAATGAAGGCATCTATGTTTCTTGGCTGAGGGAGCCAGCACTTTCCAAAGATATTTTCTGTGATCATTTGACAAGCATGACTATATGCCAAAGGTGCACAGAATACTATAACCTTTTCATCTGATAAACCCGGTGTCTTTAACTGCTGAGCCATCGTGTCCCCTCAATATATGCACACTAGCATATGTATACATAAAAAGTGAGGATTAAATACAAATGAGATTTTCATTTCAACAGGAAAGGCCTCCGAGCTGGACAGTGGGGATTCTCTGGTGCACATCATGTGTTGTGATCACCTACGAAATATGGTGTAAAATAAAAATATCTTTTATCGGGACATTGTCTTCTCCTCAGTAGCAAAGACAAATGTTGAAACTCCTTTGGTTTTAAATGCTACTTTTAAGCCTTCAAAGAATTGTATTTGATGACTATAATCTCTGTGATGTTTTGGTTAAAAGAAAATAGAGAACAAGGTTTCAAAGGGTACTGCTATTTCAAACCAAGTTGGAGAAAATAAAATAGAGCAGAGAGAAAGGAGAAGAGAGAAAGAAGAGAGATGAAAAAGAAAGAAAAAGAAAGAGGATAGTGTGCTGGGGTGATCCTTCAGAGCTGATCTGCTCACAAATGCTGATAGAAATCTCTGATTGGTTGGCTACAGATTTGTCCTCTTATTCACTAATATTAAAATCACCCCCAAGGAACAGATAAATAAAGCCAATCCAGGCAATTATTGTCACAGTAGCTGTCTATGCATAATTATCAACGGGAGCAACCTGGGTTAAAAGCCAGGTTTCTTTTTTTATTGTGGATCAGTGAATCACTTTTTGCCAACTCTCTGCAAAGTATATTAATCCTCCTGGGGTGCTCTTTGTAATGTTTTCATAAATCTACAAGTGGCATTTGATTGAAAGATTGTGGCAGAAACTGGTTCATTCATTGACTACTGGTTTCTGCAACTATATCTAGTTCTTGAGCTACAATCAGCTTTTTAGGTAATGTTCAAAGTTACAATGGACACCTATAGGGCTACCTATGACCCCGATTTAAAGCCCTGACATCTCCCTATGATCATATGAATACATTTTGTGTTGAGTATTAAGATGTTGATTGATTGTCATTTTAGTGGGAGGAATGCTTGTTGTTGATTGGACAGTTGCAGTTGACAGCGGAGTGTCAGGCCTGCAGTTATATTCCTTGGATTTTTGGCCTGCCACAGTCTCTATTATTTTCCTATGCTATTTCATTAGTGTAGTAATTGGGAGGGGGAATAGTAAGGAGGAGAATTGTAGAATGTGTTGTTGTCATTCCTTTCTAGAAATCAAGGTCATCTTTTGCCTCTGCACTTCTGCATCTGACCGGAACTAGATGGGTGGAAATGCCAGCATGGCCAAAGAAGATTGGACCATGTGATGGGTTTATGGGTGTGGGGATAAGATCATGAACTTTCAACTGGGAGGAATCCCAGGAAGCTTTTAGATTTGGGATTCCACAATTTGTGCCAACATGTCTGTCTTATTAAATTGGAACTTTAAGGATAACTCTGCCTTGGACTCTGATTTAATTCTGCATGATATTTGGAACGCTAACATTATCCCAAATCTCCCTTCAAAATAAATCACCAGCAAAACCCCACATGGGGGCTGGCGAGGGGTGCTGATTTCCCAACACTGACTGACCCGGTCAACAAAAAATATCAGCAAAGAAAATGAGCTGGACAAGACACTTCTCTGCAAAACTTCAGAGTGCAAAGGAATCTCTGTTTGAAGCTTATTTGCAAAGCCTCAGAGTGCGAAGGAGTTTCTGTTTGAAGATTTATAGCTTCTGGAGGAATGCAGTGGGAGAAACATTCTACACATGGCTGGAAGCGACAAGATATTTGGAATCCCAGACCTATCCCAGAATGGCCTGGAGAACTGGAGTGGAGATAATTACTCATTCCAAACAGCGATAAATGAGATGACCCATTACCCTACAACTGAGTTGAAGATAGATTTCCTATCAAAATGGGAAATTCAACCCAGCCAGCAAGAAGGGATTTGCCCAGCATCTTTCACTAGACAGCCACTGTAAATTGGGCTGCAGCTTATGAATCAAGCACTACTAAATTGGGCTTTCTTCCCAGGTCATGGGTGGCAGAGATGCCACTGGGCACCTGCTTGGCCATCATGGGAAAATCCTCCAAGCCAGCAGAGGGGGTCTTGGCACATAACCCCCCCCCCCAGCCAGCCATCATTGGTTGAATTACAACCTGTGAATCAGGCAACCCCGGGATCGGTCTTAACCCCAGGTCATGGATGGAAGGGATGCCAGTGGGCACCTGCCCTCCCTCAGCAGATGGTACCATGGCAGATAACTGGGCAGTGGCCAACCCAGGGATTGCCCCCCCCCCAAGAGTACAATGTCACCTGCAATGCCCCAACAGGTTCTTACCCCACCTTCCTACAGAGAAGAGTTCTTTTTTTTATTTTATTTTTTATTACACAGACAACAATGGGAGAGGGAGAAGATGGGAAAAAAGGGGGGGAGGGGAAACCCATCTTCACATACAATATGTCGTTTAATCACAGGTGCATCCCTACTAAGTTTATACATCCCGTATCTCTCTGTTGTATATTTAATAAGCACCACAATAAGCTAGGGTTTAAAAAACAAAAAACAACAAAATAAAACAAGAGGGAAAAAAAGGGTGGGGGGAGGGGGGGAGGCCAAAAAGGACAAAAAAAAGTCCAAAAAGGAAAGGGGAAAAAAACAACCATCATCACATGCAGCATGTCGTTTGGTTACGGTTGTTTTAACATCTACATCTTCAGATAATATTTACCATCTCAGATATTTCCTCTAATGTAACTAAAGGTCTCATTTTCCTTCTACAATGTATATTCAGTTAACATTAGCATTGTTTTCCCCCAGAGAATATACTTCTATTCATTGTTAACCTTGCATTTCATACCTTCAAACAGAGATCTTATTCCTTCATTGTTCAACAAGGCATCGCTGCCTATATATACCAGTTTTCATTTGTTCCCCTATTAGAATTGCCTTATCAGCAGCGAAATATCATTATAGTAAGTTCTTAACCTTATACATTATATCACCAGACCTTATATTAGTACTTCCTTATATCATTGTTGAATTATTTCACAGCATAATTATATCATCATTTACTTTTTCCAATTAAGGCATAAGTGTATCATTTTTCATTTCCAAAATGTTGTGTTTTTTCCCTTAGCCATTGATAAAACAAGTCCCATATCTTATAAAATTGTTCATCCTCTTGCTCTCTAATTTCAAATGTCAATTTACTCATTTCGGCACAGTCCATTATTTTTCAAATAATTTCTTCCTCTTTTGGTATTGTTTCATTTTTCAAGTTTTTTGCAAATACAATTCTGGCTGCTGTTAACACATTTACAATCAAATATTTTAAGTCTTTGTTGTAGGTTTCTGGTATGATTCCCAATAAAAAGACCTCTGGTTTAAAGTCTATTTGTTTGTGTATCATTTTCTCCAGCCACATGTGGATTTTAGTCCAGTATCTTTTGGCTTCAGTGCAAGTCCACCACATGTGGTAGTATGAGCCAGGTATCTGGTGACATTTCCAACACTTTTCTGATTTATTCTTGAACATTCTTGCGATTCTGGTCGGGGGTAGATGCCACCTGTAAAACATCTTACAGCAGATGGTACCATGGCAGATAACTGGGCAGTGGCCAACCCAGGAATTGCCCCCCCCCCCCAAGAGTACAATGTCACCTGCAATGCCCCAACAGATTCTTACCCCACCTTCCTACAGAGAAGAGTTCTTGACAATGGAAGAAAGGATGAATAAGGGAAAAGCTGCAGGATGGATAGCGGAACAATGTGATGAGGTGGTTCCTAAGTTTAAAAATGTAACTAGGTTCCTTCCCCCGTGGGGCCAATAAAATGCCACCATTGCTGTTAACTTGGCCACAGAGCATCAGAGTGCTTGGCTCCATCCCCAAAGCCACAAACATGCACACCAACCACCACGGTGGTAAAGAGAAGGCCCCAGATGCCACCAGAAAAGAGTAATCTGGGCCAACAACCTCACACAGAGTATTTAAAGGAACTGTTGACTGCAAATTGCGCTTCACATTTCTCTGGGGTTTAGAATTGGAGTTCTCAGTTGTTAAATAAAGAAGGTTACTTAACTGAGCTATTGCCTGATTATTGCATCCCGAACCTTTTGTTATACACAACAAAGTGGTGCCGAAGGTGGGATAGCAATAATTGGCTGCTTAAGCTGGAATTAGGGAAGCGGACCATTTAGGAGTAATTACTGCCTGAAGGAACGACATTACTTCAGATGCTGGTGGTGGTGATATAGGAGATGGCTTCACAAATGGTTTTCGCACCTTTTGACCCAATTGCAGAGAAATGGGAGTCATACACAACAAGATTTGAGTGTTTCTTACAAGCACATGAACTTTCAGAGATTTCGGATGAGAGGAAATGTGTTTACTTTTTAACTGTGTGTGGTGCTGAAACATTTGACACCGCCAGAACTTTAATGGCACCCATCCCTATTCACGAGGCATCTTGTGAAATTCTGAAGTCAAAATTAAACAACCACTATGCCCCCACACCCTCTAAGATAGCTCGTAGGCATGAGTTCCATAAGAGAAACCAGGCTGAAGGGGAAACAATTAATAATTATGTGACTGTGTTGCGATCATCTGCCATAAATTGCGAATTTAAACATATTGGACTGCCTAGTCTGTGGGGTCCGACAGTTGCTAGCAAAACCTGATTTAACATTCCAGACATCTCTGGATGAGGCTAGTGCAGCAGAGATGGCACAGAAATCAGTAGCTGCTATTCAAAATAGTCAGAGCCAGACAAACAACAGGAATTTAGTTTCCGTGCCCAGTGCTGAGGCTGATCAAAGGGTTTGTGAGGCAGATGAAGAGGAATTAGATGAAGTGAACTGAATAAGAGAAAACAGAAAGAGGAATTGGAAGCCTGGGAGAATTTCACATTCTGAACAATGTTAGGGCTGTGGGGAAAATCATTCCCAAAGTAATTTCAATTTTAAATTGATAGTCTGTCAGAGATGCAATAGGAAAGGGCACCTCACCTGATATGCAAGGCATCGCAGCCCGCAAATTTTCAATTGAGCCTGTGACCCCCAGCCAAGAAGCCTCATTTAGGAGATGATTGCCTCACTGTCCAGACTGGGTCAGAGGATGTAATCAGTCAAACTAGTAATGGACTAAAAAAGAAAATTCAATTAACAGTAACTATTGGAGGAAGGGATTGTGTAATGGAAGTGGATACAGGTTCTGCCATCTCCATCGTATCATGGAGTAATAAAAAGGCTTGTGCCTTTGATATCCAAATGTAAATTAAAAGCAGGAGATTTGACCCTCAAAGACTATCAAGAAAATTCTATTCCTATAATAGGCAGTGGATATTTCAGGGTAGAATATAATAAATTATGGGGACGCCTTCCTTTAGTGGTGGTTGAAGGAGCGTTGCCTAGTCTTTTGGGACTAGAATGGTTTGAAGCATTGGGGTTCAGGGTTAGTGGCATTCATCAAGTATAGACCTCTGATTTGGACATATTAGAGAGGGCGTTTCCTGAGGTTTTTGGTGAGAAGTTAGGCACTTATACAGGCAAACCAGTGTCATTTAATTTAGACCCCAGTGTGGCGCCAGTGCGAATGAAACCACGTCAAGTACCATTTGCACTCAAAGCTGGGATCGATGCAGAATTGGATAAACTGATTGAGCAAGGGATATTAGAACCTGTAGAGTATTCAAAATGGGAAAGCCCTATTGTGACCCTAATTACATCAGACGGGTCCATTCGCTTGACTGCTGACTACTGTTGTACTTTGAACTGTGCCCTAGCTGCTCATGTGTACACTGTGCCAGTGGTCCAGCACCTTCTCCATTTGCTAGGGAGAGGAAAAATATTCGCTAAGCTGGACCTGGCACAGGGGTACCAGCAATTGCTGGTAGATGAAGAAACAGAGGAGGCTCAGACTATAATAACGCACAGAGGAGCTTTTAAATGTAAGAGGCTTCAGTTCGGAGTTAGTGTGGTGCCAGGGCTCTTCCACAGTTTAATGGAGCGGATATTACAGTGAGTCCCTTGTGTCGTACCCTATTTTGAACATGTCTTAATATCTGCTACTAGCAATGCAGAATTGTTCACCAGATTAAGGGAGGTGCTGAAACATTTTTTTAAAAAAAAATGGGGCTTAAAGTGAAACAAGTGGCAGTGCCACAAGTAGAATTTTTATGGTTTTCAGTGGATAAGAATGGAATTCACCCCACACCTTCCAAGACTCAAGCTGTGAGAGATGCCGCTGCACTGACTTGCAAGGCAGAATTGCAAGCATTTTTAGGACTTTTTAACTTTTATGCCATTTTTCTACCTCATAAAGCTTCAGTGGCAGAACCATTACATTGGTTACTGGATAAAGTTGCCACGTGGAAATGGGGATTGACAGAAGAGATTGTTTTTAAGACTGTTACTATCAAACTGAGTCTTTGCGCAATATAGTAAATTACTTCCACTCAGGTTATCCTGCGATGCTTCTCCATATGGGGTGGGGGCTGTGTTAAACCATATTTTGTCAAATGGAAGAGAAGCCCCCATTGCATTTTATTCGAGAACTCTGGCGTCAGCCGAACGTAACTATAGCCATTTGGACAAAGCTATAGTTGCAGTTGTGAAGAAGTTCCATGACTATGTTTATGGCTGTCAATTCCAGATTGTAACAGACCATGAGCCTCTTTTGGGATTGTTAGCAGGGGACAAATGAATTCCCCAGATTTTATCTCCTAGGCTAACCAGGTGGACGGTATTCCTAGCGGCATACCATTATGAACTCATTCATCAGCCTGGAAAACACCTGGCCCATGCAGATGCCCTGAGTTGATGTCCATTGCCAGTTACCCTTGAAGACCCTGCACCAGCATTGCAAGTGCTCTTAATAGATAATTGTATCCTGCCAGTGACTGCTGCTGACATTGCCAGGTTGTCAGCTAGGGACAAAATATTATCCCAAGTGTTAGATTGGGTCAAGAGGGGTTGGCCACGAGACGTATCTAGCCTCTAAATCCAACCTTACATGAATGGCAGATTGGAATTGTCAGAGATAAAGGCTTATTTATTATGGGGGCAGTGGGTGATTGTCCCTCCCCCTCTAAGAAACACCGTATTGGCTATGTTGCATAGCGCACATCCTGGAATAGTAAGGATGAAGGCATTAGCTAGAAGATATCTATAGTGGCCAAAAATTGACAAAGCTATTGTGGAGTGGGTAGCTGCCTGCAAACAGTGTCAGATGGTGCAAGCGGCTTCACTGAAGACTCCTCCCCGAATATGGGAGATGCCCACATCCCCTTGAGCACGAATCCACATAGATCTTGCAGGCCTGTTCTATGGGAAGACATTTTTAGTAGTGGTTGCCGCTTTTAATAGAGTATTGGGGAAATTATTCACCACCCATGGGTTGCCAGAACTTTTGGTCTCAGATAATAGACCACAGTTTACCTCTGTAGAATTTGAGGACTTCTTGGCAACCCTGGGCAAACACCATGCACTAATTTCTCCATTCCATCCATCCAGCAATGGTCTGTCGGAATGCATGGTATGGACAGCAAAGAATGTTACAACTAAATTGGCCCCAGGGGATTGGCAGGATAGGATAGATCAATTTTTGCTCATCCAGCATTCCACCCCTTGTCCTTCTTCTAATAAATTTCCTGCGGAATTACTTATGGGGCACAGGTTAAGGACGGTACTAGATAGGCTATACCATAATTTCTCCCCAGTGAAACCCCTTGATGCTACAGGAGGACAATGGGTGTTTGCTTTAGGGAACCTGGTTTATGCAAAAAAAATTGGGGGGGGGCAGCCATTATGGCCACCTGGCAAGATTGTGTGAATAACTGGACCTTGTTCATATAGGGTGGACTTGTCGGATGGATGGACATGGAAGTGCCACATTGATCATTTGAGGAGCCGGACAACACCAGCAAACATGGCAGGGAATGAGGAGAGTGGCGTAGAGAGACAGAACTCCAGTGTGAATCTGGAGGACGATTGGCAGCCTACCCAAGCTATGGGAAGGGATGAAGCGCGCATGACTGATGACCAAGAAGAGGAGGTGAATGGAGACTTACTGTTTGGTGCAGGTCTAGGTCCAGAGGAGGCAAGGATGCAGGTTGGAGTTGTGTGCCAGCAGGAAGTCGAACATTGGCAGATTCTGGAAGCAGGTCAAAGACTGGAGGAGTTGGAAGTGCGGCCTATGACACCTAACTGGAACATCAAACCATACCAACCCTCCCCAGGCCCAGGTGGGCCAGTGGTGAAGATAGACTGCAGAGGTCAGGCCAAATCAGGTGCCGGGCAGCATATCTTCAGGAGTACGCTTGCACGAATTTACCGGAAAGGAGTGTTGAGTATTAAGATGTTGATTGGTTGTCATTTTAGTGGTAGGAATGTTTGTTGTTGATTGGACAGTCGCAATTGACAGTGGGGTATTTAAAGGAGCTATCGACCACGAATTGTGCTTCACATTTCTTTGGGGTTTAGAGTTGGAGTTCTCTGTTGTTAAATAAAGAAGTTTACTTAAACGAGCTATTGCCTGATTACTGCATCCTGAACCTTTCATTTACACAACATTTTAAATTCTCAGTAATCTGCCCACGTTAAAGGATATTTTCAGCATCCAACAGTCATTTATGGTGGGTTTTTCTGGAAACTTCTAATTTCTAACAAAAACTTATTCATGGCAAATGATGGATTTGCTTAATGATCACCACTTTCACTTTTCATCTATAAAGAAAAAATGTAAAATTGAACCCAGTCATGAAGTGACCTGCTTAATGACTGTCATGAGAGATCACCATAATTATGAGCTCAGTTATGTTCACAGAATAAGGACTTCCTGTAGTTAAAATGTTATATAAAAGGAGTACAACATAGGTTAAATGGTAGAGATTAGTAGAGAAGTGACTCACACTAACTCTAAGAGAGTTAAACCAAACTCTATTTCGACTCAATTTCTATAGAGATTTACAATCATCCAGGTCAAGGTTGTCTCAAAGGTACTTTTTCAAAAAGCGACTGAACTTTCTTGTTTTTTAAAAAATGTTTTGTTTCTTATCTAATTCTTCAGTTCCATATTCTGACTCCTACATTCTTTAGTTTTCAAATTAACACTATGCTTTGAGCCCTTACCAAAGCTAACATTTTACTATGTTCTGTGGTTGGTAAACCAATCCTCACTCTGCTATGGGCTTACCCACACTGTCCTTTGTGTGTTTCACAATGCAGTCTTCACAAGTTAGCATCAGACTCTATCATATGCCAAACTTACATGGTAACCAACTATTGCAAAAAAAAAAACCCAAATCCATCCTTATTTCTGGGGGAACTCATGAAAATACAGGTAATCTTTGAGGTTAAACAAGCCATTTAATGCCTCACACTTTCAGAAGCTCTCTGTGTTACATACTAGCATAGTTACTGGCAAGCTAAGAAGATCCCTATTGGCTGATGCGCATCTGCCAGCTGGCGGGAAAATAACAAGCGCCTAATTGGCTGCCTGTCTGACAGCTAACAATATAAATAGCTGTCAGACAAGGAGTGTTTGTTCTTGTTGTGTGGTTAACTAGTTCTGTTAACAAAGTCTTGATTGTTACAGAAGCCTGCTCTCGTTCCTCAATAGCTTCGAATAAAGCACTGGCAACGAGGATGCGATCAGGTTTCTAAAACACCCACCCACAGAGAGCTTAGATATACTGAGGAGATTAACAAGGAAAAGGAAAAGAAATTAAAAGAAAAGAAAATTTCCTCACAATGCCGTCATGTCAGCGATTCCCCCTTTTGCCGCTTTTGCTGGACAAGGAATCTTGGGAAGCATTTCTTGAGACATATGAATGCTTTCTCAAAGCAGTTTTACTGACATTTCCTCAGACAGGAAACAAGTATTTTTTAAGTTCGTGTGGCCCGGAGATGTTCTCCACGGCTAGGGCTCTTGCAGTGCCTGTTCCCGTGCACTCGCTACCATGGGAAGTCTTAATTAACAAGTTAAGAGCCCATTACGCTCCAGCCCCGTCCCGCATAGCTAAGAGGCATTCTTTCCGAAAGAGTTTTCAGAGTGAAGGCCAGACTGTGAGTCAGTTTTAGATATTTAGATATTTTAGATATTTTATTAATATTTATAGGCCGCCCTTTTCCCCAAGGGGACTCAGGGCGGCTTACATAAAATAGGGAGGGGGGGTATAAACAATAAACATAAAACAATACATAAGAGTAAAATAGTACACAACATTCATTCTTCATTCGGGTGGGGACAGATTGTGATCTTATCCCCAGGCCTGACGGGATAGCCAGGTCTTGAGGGCTGTGCGGAAGGTCTGGACGGTGGGGAGGGTACGAATCTCCACGGGGAGATCGTTCCAAAGGGTCGGAGCCGCTACTGAAAAGGCCCTCCTCCGTGTAGTTGCCAGTCGGCACTGACTGGCGGATGGTATTCGGAGGAGGCCCAGTCTATGTGATCTTATAGGTCGCAGGGAGGTAATTGGCAGGAGGCGGTCTCTCAAGTACGCAGATCCACTACCATGGAGGGCTTTATGGGTGGTAAGTAGCACCTTGAAGCGCACCCGGAGATCAACAGGTAGCCAGCGCAGCTCACGGAGGATAGGTGTTATGTGGGCGAACCGAGGTGCACCCAAAATCACTCGCGCGGCTGCATTCTGGACGAGCTGAAGTCGCCGGATGCTCTTCAAGGGCAGCCCCATGTAGAGCACATTGCAGTATTCCAGCCTAGAGGTCACAAGGGCCCGAGTGACTGTTGTGAGAGCCTCCCGGTTCAGGTAGGGTCGCAACTGGCGTACCAGGCGATTTCTTATCTGTTCTTTTCTTCTGGCAGGTCTGAGAACTTCCAGATGGCCTTGGCCCCATCTCTGCCTCTGATGCACAGCCCTCATCCAAGCCTTCCTCAGCCTCCAGGACTGGCCCATGTCCCTCCCCAAACTCCTCTCTGTCCAGCTCTGCTGGCCACAAGCAGACAACAAAAAGTACCTACTTCCTTCATTGACCACTGGCACCTGTAATTACTTCTCTAGTTACAGTTCCTTAGTGTCAGTTCAAAGTTATAATCTCCAGGGCTACTTAACTCCTGATGGCCAACTCACCCCTCCTCTGGTTACATGATCACATGTTGAATACTCAGCAATCGTCCCGCATTTATGGGTGCTTGCAGCATCCCACAGTCATACAAGAATTATTTATGATTTTTTTTTGCTGGAAACTTCCAGTGACCTGTGAAATGACCATCATGACTTATGACCATGAGTCTGCACTCAATTGCAGTCATTAATAGAGGACTTCCTGTACTTCAAATGCCACTTAATGAGAGTAATTTTTGAACCTTTATGAAAACTGATTTTTCCTCTCTTTTCTGTGTCTAGTAAACCAATATTTACTCTGCTGTATGCTTAGAACACTGTCATATGACTGTTTCCCAATGCAGTCTTCATAAATTACTATCTGACTGGATAATATGCCAAAATGAAATAGTAGAATTCAACTACATGACAGACAAGTATTGCAATAAACATCCCAATTTTTGGAGGAATGCATAAAAATATTTGCAGTGGAATGGAGAATAGAGAATGGAGAGTAGTGTGGTTTAGTGTAGTGAAAGAATGGAGTGGAGTTGAGAACTGTTTATTATCAGGGAACCTGGTCTACCGAATAAATATATTTTTTTTAAAAAAAAATTGAGAGTGAAGTGGAGTAGAGTGGAGTGGAGTGTAATGGAATAGGACAGAACAGAACAGATCTATAGTAGCTACTATCAGTGCCTGTACATATTCCCGTACCTATATATCTATTTTGGTTTATAGATCTCAATATTTTTTTCTTGTGGCTCGTTCCCTTTTGACTCAAAAGGTCACCAAATGTTTTGAAGATAGCTATCACTGTCACATAAATAATTATCATCATGGAATTAGTCTGCTTGTTTTTCCAAATCCTATGGATCTCAGTGAGTAGAATAGAGTAGAGTAGAGTAGAGTAGAGTAGAGTAGAGTAGAGTAGAGTAGAGTAGAGTAGAGTAATGGAATAGAATAGAAAGGATAGGATAGGATAGGATAGGATAAGATAGGATAGGATAGGATAGGATAGAAGAATAAAATAGATTTACAGTAGCTATAATCGATACCTATACATATGCCCATAATTATCTCTATTTTGCTTTATAGATCTTAAGATATTATTTTTGTCTTGTATTTCATTCGTTCTTGCCTCCGGAGACCCTCAGATGTTTTGAAGATGTTTACATGGGTGATAGTGTAATAAGTAATAAGTATAATCTTTATTGTCATTGTACTTAAATACAACAAAATTGGTTGTCTCTATCATAGTGGAATTAGCTTGTTTGTCTCTTCCAAATCCTATGGGTCTCCATGGAAAAAGGAATAAATATCCCTGAAAGATATTATTTATTGTCCCCATGATATTCCATCTCATGCATAGAAGTCCCAAGCTTTGTGAGTTGATATGATAGTATGTTATACTCTGTCTCAAGAAGATAGATGAGTCTGATCTTCTTCAAATATCAGAGACATTTGTACACAAAAAGAAGACACTCATGGAAGATGTTAGCATTCATACAGTTACTGTTAATAATAATACTTCAAGTTGTGTGCAAGAATCCTAGTCTTCAATGTGGTTTTGATGAGCTTTCTCCTATTCATCACACACATCATCAGCTTGGAGAGATTAACATTGCTGGCATTATTTCTGTATTCTTTACATTTTCTAAACCCATTGATTTCAGTCAACATCCTTCTCAGGGATTTCATGATGGACTTATGTATGTACAAAATCACTTGATTATCAAGTTCTGGACATTGCTGTTAAATCATATGAAGCTTGAACTGTTTTCAGGGGATATATTTCCCATGATAATTTTCTCATTTAATATTTCTGGTATATGAATTTAACAATTTCATCCATATTTAAAAATGGAGGTTGGATATGGACGTTTTTCATATTTAAGAAATAATGCTTACAATTTCGATCCAGGGTTTGTTTTCTATTAAAAATAACCGCAGTTCCTGGAATACTATATGTGATAGCATTTTGCTTTGTGTTTTTCAGGACTTTGTATGAATAATAAAAGTAGTGTACTGAAACTCATTCTACATGTTTTTTCTATTGAAAAATTGTAAGTGCCATAATAAGAAGTAAACAACTCTTAATGCATTTTTAATTTTGATTTTACAGAATATTTTTTCAAAATTACCAGCATATCCTGGCCTTAGTTTTTACTGTAAAACAGATCAATGAAAACCCCCAGATTCTACCCAATGTCACGTTGGGCTTCCACATTTTTAATAGCCATTTTAGTCCAGGTTGGACTTACTTTGCCTCAATGTTGCTCCCTGTCACTCAGGGAAAATTCATCCCTAACTATAAGTGTGGGGTCCCAAAAACTTTGGCTGCAGTCATTGGGGGACCTGACATTGCTCTTCACATGGCAACTATATTGTGCACCTACAAAGTTCCTCAGGTAAGATATACTGAAGATATACACTACCATTCCCCAGACATCTGTATGCTTTTGTTTGCAAAAAGGATAGAACTTTCAGATTCCTAGTTATTATTTTTTAGCTTGGTAGGATCACCATAACAACATGAATAATTGTAATTCTGAACAGATAGTGGATATGTTTGGCATAGCAAATCATTCCCCAATTCCAAACTTTGAACAAAGGTTCAAAGTCTGAAATATTCACAATGAGACTAGGTATTTAGTGATTCCTTAGGAGGAAAAGCTATTTAGTGATACCTTAGGAGTGACATCTTGGTTGATATTTCAGAATAAAAAAACCCTAGTATTTAATTACATAAACTCAAAGGCAGTCAAAGACTGAAATGAATATTCATGTTTTCAGAGGCTCACATAGACCTTTGGAGTTGCATATCTTTATCTTTTTGTAGTTGACCTACGGCTCTGCTCCAATCATGGATAAAAAGACTCAATCAATTTTCTTCCAACAAATGTTTCCAGCTGAATCCCACCAACATAAGGGCCTCTTGCAGCTACTACTGTATTTTAGATGGATCTGGATTGGAATTCTTGTTGTAAAGGATGAGAAAGGAGAAAAATTTGTCCAGGAGGTGATCCCCACATTTTCTGAGCATGGCATCTGCACTGAATTCATAGCTGAGTTACCAAATGTAACTTTTTACAGTGATTTTATTGATACCATAGATGAAGGACTACATCTATTCCATGTTCTCATGAACAGCACAGCTATTGTGATCATCTTATATGGTGAAATTCAGTCCTTAGCAGGTCTGAGAACATTCCTCCAGTTTTCAGAAGTGGAGGATATACCAAGGAAGAAAAAGATCTGGCTTATAACTGCTCAGACAGATTACACTTCAATGTCTGTTCATAAATCTTGGGATATCCATTTCCTACACGGTGCTTTATCCTTTGCAGTTCACACAAAGGAGGTCCCAGAATTCCAGGAATTTCTTCAGAACTTAAGTCCAAACAAAAACAAACATGATCATTTTCGGAAAGATTTTTGGGAACAGGCATTTGATTGTTTCTTTGCAAACTCAAAAATAGAGAAGTCTGAGAAGAAATGTACTGGACAGGAGAGGATAGAGACTCTTCCCACATCTGTGTTTGAGACACGCATGAGTGGACAGAGTTACAATATTTACAATGCAGTCCATGTTGTGGCACAAGCTTTGCAATCTCTGTATTTATCCAAATCCAGGGAAAAAACAGTCATGAAAAAAGGAAGAAAACAGTTTCATAATCAAGTATGGTGGCAGGTAAGTCTGTAATTAAAGTAGTGAAGAACCTGCCATATCAGTAGTTGCAGCAGCTGTTGGCAAACTCTAGCAAACAATGTTCACTAGCAATATTGACATTAAGTCTGAAAGCTGTACAACTCAATTGAAAAAAATAACTGAAATCTTTTATGGGGGGAAATAACAATAAACATATGGAGTGTTTTCATAAGTGTCCCTACCTTACTATAAGTTTATCATATTCAAACTGATGAAAACTGGTAGTCAGTATACATCTGCATCCATTCAAATGTCTCTAATCTATCTGGTATAAAGTTACACTGTTCTAGTGGGATTTTTCTGACATTTACTCAGTTGTCTCTTACAAGAAAAGCTATGATCTGCAAAGAGCATAAAAACATCAAAGATATTTAATAGTAGGAAAGCTTCAGTCAGAAGAAGGGTACAAAATAATTTATAACGTACTGGATATATCATAGAACACTGTGAAGGCAGTCATCAACAAGTGGAGAAAATATGGCACAAACATTACCAATAGTTAGATATCCCTCCAAAATTAATGAAAAACACAGAAGAAAACTAATCCAAGAGGCTGCCAAAAGGCTTACATCCACATTATAGGAGCTGCAGGGATTTCTGGAAAGTATTGATTGTGTCCTACATATATGACAACAATCTTTTATATTCTTCATATGTCTGGGTTAAATAAAAGTGGAGAGAATTATGAACAGTTCCACATATCAGTCAATTTTGGCACAGACTTCAGGCTTCTGCTACAATGCAGAAAATCAAGAGGATTTTCCTCTTTCAATATGACTATGACCAAAGGCATCCTCCAAATCAACAAAAGAATGGATTTATCAAAAGAACAAATGTTTGAAATGGCCCAGACAGATTCCATATTGGAATCTAATAAAAATCTGTGGCTTGAAGAGGGCAATACATGGAAGATGCCCTTGCAGTATGACAGAGTTGGACTTCTTTGGCAAGGAAGAGTGGGCATAGATTGTCAAGATCAGATGTGCCATGCTGGTACATTCTTACAGCAAAAGGCTGGATGCGGCCCTAAAGTCAAAAGGTGCTTCAACAAAATATTAGTCTAACAGTGTGCACATTTATACAACCATGTTATAATACATCAGGGGCAGTCAACCCTTTTATCCCTACCGCCCACTTTTGTATCTCTGTTAGTAGTAAAATTTTCTAACCTTCCACTGGTTTCACAGTAATGGTGATTTATAAAGTAGGGAAGTAACTTTACTTTATAAAATTTATAAAGCAGAGTTATAGCAAACCCCTACCGCCCACCATGAAAGCTGGAATGCCCACTATATGGCATACTAGGCACAGGTTCAAATCCCTTTATTTATTTATCAGCACAAATAAAAAAAAACACAAATATAACAAAGGCAACAGTAAAAATATTGGGTTTCTGTCGTGATGGACTCTTGTGACGAGCCGAAGGACAGATGATGGAAGCAGTTAGCTTCCTCCCATAATTGGGGCTTACCAGGGGTTGTAAAAATCTAATAGATACCTTTCACCCTGGCTTCGCTGATAAACGGATAAGAGCCTGTGGCCTAATGGCTAAGATCTCTGCCTAGTGTGCCCAGTATGCCATATAGCCCAGGTTCAAATCCCAGTAAGGGTATGGCTAGCTGATGAGAGCTAAATAGCTTGAAATAGATCTATACTAGTCTCCCTTTATTTATTTATCAGCACAAATAAAAAAAACCACAAATATATATATATATATATATATATATATATATATATATATATATATATATATATATATATATATATGTGGTGTGTGTGTATGTATGTATGTATGTATGTATGTATGTATGTATATATAAATGGGGATTGTATAATTGTCTTTGGCATTCATATTAGTACAAAACTTTTCCTCTTAATCCTAAACATCAACTTCTAAATAGACTTTTTCCTTTTCAGATATGGATTCTTGTTACCAGTGTCCAGAGGATCACTATGCCAGCAAAACCCAGGATCAGTGCATTCCAAAAGAGATCAGCTTCCTATTTTTCCATGGGCCTTTGGGGATCACCTTGGCCATTGTTGCTCTTTTATTTTCCTTCATCATAGCTCTGATCCTCGCAGTCTTCATTCAGCACAAGGATACTGCCATTGTCAAGGCCAATAACCAGGGCCTCAGCTATGCCCTCCTGGCCTCCCTTCTGCTTTCCTTTCTCTGCCCTTTGCTTTTCATTGGTCGGCCTCAGAGAGCAACTTGTCTCCTCCGCCAAACTGCTTTTGGCATCATCTTCTCTGTGGCGGTTTCTTGTGTGGTGGCCAAAACCTTCACTGTAGTCCTAGCTAGTCCTAGGCCAGGCTCTCAGATGAGGTCATGGGTGGGGAAAAGGCTGGCACTTTTTATAGTGCTTTCCTGCTCTTTCATTCAAACTACTCTTTGCACAGTGTGGTTGGTGAACTCCGCTCCCTTCCCAGATCTTGACATGGACTCTCTGCCTACAGAAATAGTCCTGGAATGCAATGAAGGCTCCACTGCCATGTTCTACGTTGTCCTGGGCCATGATCAGCTTTACAGTGGCTTTCCTTGGTAGGAACCTCCCAGACAGTTTCAACGAAGGCAAGTTTATCACCCTCAGCATGCTTCTCTTTTGCAGTGTCTGGATCTCTTTAGTCCCAGCCTACCAGAGCACCAAAGGAAAATACACAGTGGCTGTGGAGATCTTCTCCATTTTAGCCTCAAGTGCTGGATTATTGGTTCTCATTTTCTCCCCCAAACTTTACATCATCTTGATAAGACCTGAGCTGAATAACAGGCAACAACTCATGAGAAAACCCCCCATGAAGTGAGTTATAGGAATCAGACACATTGCAGCATAAACAACAAAATTTAGATTAGTGAAAAACCACATTACTGTGGTTTCAAGGAATGATAACTGTCTTGAGCTTTTAGTAAAACAGAGCAATTGATTATAAATGTAACAACAAAATTAAAATGAAAATGGGTGTTCCTTCTTATTCAATGTGTCCTTAAATAATATCAATTCTATGGATTCCTAGGCAGCCCTTCATAGTGCCATTTGTTTCAACTTTATAAATTATTATTTTGAAGTTTGATTAAAGTTTACTAAGGGAAAAATAGAATAAAAATTAAAATTAAACCAAGAAAAGAGGGGACAGGATGTATGATGGAAAAAGAAAAAAAAGGAGAAAAAAGTGTTTATTTCCAACTCTTCCCTACACAATAAAATATCCATGCATTTGTGATCTCATGGTTTTACACTACCTATAATTATTACAAACCAATTCTATAACTACACAATTATTAAACCTTCAAACTAAATTCCAAACTTCATTTTTGAAGCCTAAAAACCAGAAGCAATATCCCAACCAAAACAAGACCGCATAAAATCTTTGTTTAAAACAGATTACCTTGCCATCTTAAAAAAATGTCCCATTTTTTTCTTCTCCCTCTGTTGTAATAAGTGAAATATTTTTTCTATTTACACTAATTAATCTTTGCAAAGTATCATGATTTATTTTAATAAAAATTACCTATATTGTTTCAAATTCCTTAACTCTAAAGGGAAAATTCTTTTATATGGCTTTTAAGTCTGTAAACACTTCATTAAAATTTCATATTTATAATTAAAATCAATTAATTCTAATGCATCTTTTTAATTTTAATTAAATATTTAATATATATTTTTTAGATTTAATTTAATTATTCTTTCAATAGACATACATTTAAATTTGCTTCCAATGATATTTTGTAAACTTGAGGAATTACTAAAAAGAAAGAAAGAGCCTAATCTATTTTCATACCCACTTTGTACTCAAACAAAATGCATTAGCACTTTCTTTTAATTGCATATGTCTCCTTTAAGACAATTGCTCTATAGAGGATGTCATGGGGTGATTCTGGAACGCTCCAGTAACCCAGGAGAATTATATAAACTTAAGGAACTCAGTTCCCTTGTTTATATGATAATACACTTTCAACGAACCTCTATGACTGTGATGGCGAACCTACAACACACATTCCAGAATTGGCATGCAGAGCACTTTCTGTGGGCATGGGGCACCATCCCCAGCTGCTTTTCTGGGTCCTGTCACACACACATATGCCAGCCAGCTGGTCTTCATGTGAACCAGCTGAATCGCACCCCTAGAAATCACCCAGAAGAAGGAACACATTTAAGAGGTTGGGAAAGTATTAAAAATCTGGCATTGTGAACTATAGGGAACAAATTTAGAGGAAAGAAGTTGATCTAGATTGATGCATTGAAAAGACAACATATTAAACTTTCCTGGGTATTTTTTCTAAGTGACAAAATGTAATTTGTTAGGAAACAGCTGGAGAAGACCAAGAAATCAGATATTCAAAGAGAGGCTGAAGTTTTGGGGAGGAAAGTGGAGAAAAAAGAAGAAACTTCAAAAGACTAAAGAGAATTGGGAAGATTTTCCTCTCTATTCTGCTATATGTTCTGCTGGCTGGTTTACTCTTTAATTTTGATTCAAGGGAGGTAGATTTTTACAAATTTAAATCACATCTGCCTGTTACATTAAAAAAAAATACCCCAGCAGCACCTAAAGAGCTATACTCATATTTGGGTGAAGTCTGAAGTCATTGCACGGATTACAGCTTTAAAAGGGGGAAACATTAGTAACATTTGAGGCTGAAGATGAAAGATTTGGACTGATTTTCACATCAGTACAGATTCAGTCCTTAGCTGAGACCATTTTTTTCTGTTCCCTAAATTCAAACTCCTCTGGAAGAATATAAAGAATTTCAAAAAAGGAAATACAGTGGTGAGGAGCAGGGATGGACTTCAACCACCTCAGCCCTGCTCAGGAGAAGTGGTAGGGACAATTTGAATTGGTTTGCAGAGCTGGAAAAAATAGCTCCTGGCTGGCCCCACCTACACCCTCTCCCATGCTGGCTGGGGAATACTGGGAGTTGAAGTCCAAGTCTTAAGTTGCCAGGTTTGGAGGCCACTGACTTTAAAGGAAAGACCCAAAATATTGGTGGCAACCGAGCTGACTCAGTTATAGTCTTCCCTTGGAGACACAATTCCCTAATTTCCCTAGGTATATAATATATATGTGTGTATATATACATATACATATTAATCACAGATAAGAGTCTTATCAAACAGGAAAACAATACCCCTCTATCAGTTCTTGTCTACTTTATTAAGTACACAGAAACTCCTGTTAAGCCCGAGGTTACGAGGATGCTGGAACATGTAGTTTAATAAAAAGGGGAAAGCACCAGATTGGGGAAATAAGTAGATAGATCGGGGTGAAAATCAAAGAGAAGATATATCAATTATACACAAAACAATAAAAGAGTTACACAAATACTTACATAAGAGCAATAAGAGTCTTATTACTCTTATGTAAGCATTTGTGTACCTCTTTTATTTTTTGTGTGTATAATAATTAGTATATCTTCATTAAGGACAAAGAAGTGACATCAACTTGGTCATGCCCACCCACCCAGTCACATGATCACCAAGCCACACCCACAGAGCCGGTATGGAAATTTTTTGAATTTCATCCCTGGTGAGGGGGAACAAAAAATAGTTGAGATCGTGTTCAATTGAAGGCCTATGCCTTCTTTTATGTGTTTGTGTAGACAGCAAGCACAAAAATGCTTGAGGTGCCACCTTGACTTTTTGGGTCCCCATGGACCTTGGAGACGGAGGGAGGGAAAACGAAAGGGATGGCAAGAGAGAATTCCTCTCAACTTATTCATGAGAAAGAGGAATAGCTTGCTGAAATATGCAATTAAGTTGTTTTCTCCCACAATATCACAAGAACTTGCAATATTGCAAAGGGAATAATCTTTCCTGAATCAACAGGACAAGAGTAACTCCTATTTCGCTTCCCAAAGGACAACTAATACACCTTGGCAGAAAAGAACCAAGATCAAAGTATGCTACAAAATGATGTTTTGCAATTCAAGAAAAATGCCCAATGCAGATTGGTTGGGGACTTTCCTCTGATCATTCCCAGTACACAAAAAAAAAGTGTTAGAAGGTACTAAAGTCAGCCAGAACTCCTCCAGGACACTTTAGACCAGATCTGATGTCCAGAAGAAGTTGTTTCTACCTGATGCCATTCTACCTGATATTTCTGCTACTACCTGAGACAGTGTCCAATGTCCCAGTTGGTACATGTAAGATCTGTTACCCTTTGCCAATACGCCACCAGTATTATCAGCCAGGGGACCACATTATTGCTGGCATTATCTCACAAGCCTACATATTTTCTGACCCCGTGACTTTCAATCAACATCCATCTCACAATCTCCTGGATGAGATTGGGTAAGCCAAGGTTCTTGTTAATTGTACATTTTCCATAAGGTGTTTTCTTACAATAAAGTGGATTTTTTATTTTAAGCAGGCAATTCCACCAAGAGAGGAAGATTGGGAACATGACCTAACATAAGTGCTAGGACTATTCATATTTTTCATACTAGTAGTCTGAAAATTCCTGTTGCAGTAGTCAGCTCGTATCCACTCCACATAACATTTGTGCCAGATATCTATTTATTTATTTATTTATTTATTTATTTATTTATTTGGTTTGTCAAACATGTACAAGATAACGGGTATAAGTATAAATATGGATATGAACAAAGGAAGTAAGTGCAAATAAATGGGGACAGTAGGACAGGGACGATAGGCATGCTGGTGCGCTTATGCACGTCCCCTTTACAGACCTCTTAGGAATGGGGTGAGGCCCAAGGTAGTCAATTTGAGTTTGAAGCTATGGGGGTTTGAGGATGTAACAATGGAGTCAGATAGAGCATTCCAGGCATTGACCGCTCTGTTGCTGAAATCGTATTGAGTTTGGAGTGGTTTACCTTGAGTTTGTATCTATGGTTTGCCCATGTATTATTGAAGTTGAAGCTGGAGTAGTCATTGACAGGTAGGACGTTGTAGCAGACAATTTTGTGTACTATGGTTAGGTCACACCATAGCAGGCTCACATCAAAATGTTCTGTTTCCTGGATTCAACATGTTGGCTATTTAAGAGTTTTCTTGAAAGAAATACATAAGATAGCACTGATTATTTGCCCACCAAATACCAGCTGCCTATATCATGTGGAAGTCTACCATCAATTTTAGTAATCCTTCCTATGAATATGAGCTAGTTTCATATTAGGATATCTCTGATTGCGCACCAGAGCCGAGGTGGCACAGTGGTTAAATGCAGCACTGCAGGCTACTTTAGCTGACTGCAGTTCTGCAGTTCAGCTGTTCTAATCTCACCGGCTCAGGGTTGACTCAGCCTTCCATTCTTCCGAGGTGGGTGAAATGAAGACCCAGACTGTGGGGGCAATATGCTGACTCTGTAAACCGCTTAGAGAGGGCTGAAAGCCCTATGAAGCGGTATATAAGTCTAACTGCTATTATTATTGCTATTGCTATTGCTATTGTATGACCTTGGATATTTGCCCTGGATGACTCCTATTGACTTCTATAAACAACTGCACTCATTCATCTTGTAAATCCCACGGCAGGTTTGTGACTCAGATTTATCAGCATATCTTGGCCTTTGTATTTGCCATAATGGAGATCAATGCAAATCCTCAGATATTACCCAATATCTCCCTCGGCTTCCACATCTATAACAGCCAATTTGGTGCCAGTTGGACTTACCTCGCCACACTGGAGCTTCTCTCCACATGGAGCAACTTCTTCCCTAACTACAAGTGTGACAGTAAAGATGACACTATTGCAGTCATTGGAGGACCTAACTCTGATGTGAACTTCTTTATGGCAACCCTTCTGAGCTTCTACAAGGTACCACAGGTAAGATGTTTGCATAGTGCTTAGTGCCTGAAAAAAATAAAAGTGTGTCCCTTCATCCTTGATGAAGTTTGTTTGCTTGTTTTTAATTTTTCTATTGTCTGCATTTATTAGTACTTAATAAACATCATGTTATCTGGATATTTAATTAGCTTAACATGCCAGGGAGGGAAGACAATTTTTATCTAGGCTTTCTCCTTCAGGACACTAACCCAGTTACCACGTATGCAGAGGCAAAGTTCTGTGCTGCTGCAATGTCCACAAGAAAAAAATTGGTTACAGAAGTATATTTGTCATCTGGTACCAATTATTTAGACATATCTCTAACAATCTTTGGACCATTGCATTTACTCCTATACTTAACAGCGTTGCACCCAGGTAAACCAGGGAATGACCCGAACAATTTGAGAACATGTATGTTCTTTTCCACTTTTAACATCAATACTTTTTAATTATATCTTAATGTCAGTACTTTTTAATGTATTGTAAAAACTGATGTGTATTGCTGGCCTTTGACCGAAATAAAGATTTACTTACTTACTAATTAGCTAAACAATATAGATTACATTCTTAACCTCCATCCCTTTTTTCCAACCAAATAAATTCCGTGTTTGATAACATTCTGTGGTTTCTTTCTGTTTAATTTCCAATGCAAGTCTACCCATTTCTTCACAATGTAGCATCTTCCTAATTATTTCTTCATCTCACAGTGTTTCTTCTTTTTTCCAATATTGCGCGAATATAATCCTTGCTACTGTTAAGACATGCAATATTTGTGTGTGTGTGTGTGTGTGTGTGTGTGTGTGTGTCTTGCTTATCAGGTTTTTCTGGTATTATACCTAATAAAAACAGTTCAGGTTTAAAATCTATATGTTTCCCTATCATCTTTTCTATCCACCTATGTATTCTCCTCACCTTTTTTTTGCTTTTACACAAGTCCACCACATATGCTAATTTTGTTTGTCAAACATATCCAAGATAACAAGTGTAGGTGTGAACATAAATATGAATGGAAGGAAAGGAAGTAAATACAGATAAATGGAGGCAGCAATAGCAATAGCAGTTAGACTTATATACCACTTCACAGGGCTTTCAGCCCTCTCTAAGCGGTTTACAGAGTCCGCATATCGCCCCCACAGTCTGGGTCTTCATTTCACCCACCTCGGAAGATGGAAGGCTGAGTCAACCTTGAGCCACTGAGATTTGAACCGCTGAACTGCAGATAACAGTCAGCTGAAGTGGCCGGCAGTACTGCACCCTAACCACTGCGCCACCTCAGCTCTTACAGGGAGGGCAGTCCCGCTGATGTGGTTATGCAAGCCCCCTTTATAGGCTTCTTAAGAATGGGTTCAGGTCCACGGTAGACAGTTTGTGGTTGAAGCTGTGAGGGTTTGAGGCTGTAACAATGGAGTCAAGTAGAGCTTTTCAGACATTGACCGCTTTGTTGCTGAAGTTGCATTTTCCGCAATCGAGTCTGAAGCAGTTTATCTTGAATTTGTATTGAATGTTTGCTAATCATCGGAGCTACTGGTTTGCCTGAACCGGTCAAAACTGGCTGAATTCCACCTCTGAGTGGTATATAAATTCATTAAATAAATAACTTCAAAAGTTAAGCATGAGACAGAGCTTTAAAACCTAGAAGCTAGAATTAACCTCTAGACCTTCCTTTGGCAACAAAATGAAACTAATGTCAACCACTGCCTGCGGCCTTATGAAGCTAGGATGGCATTTTTAAATGCTTCTACACAAGGAAGACTATCTTCAGATCAGTGGTGGGTTATGACCGGTATGCCCCACTACGGATGTACTGGTACCTCCTGGGAGCACTGGGTACCATTCTGGTATGGTGCTCCAGAGGGCCCACCCACCCACACTACTTACTGGCATTTGAGTTTTTGGGGGATTCCGCGCACACGCACAGAGCGTACAGCACCTGCGCGACACTCTGCTGAGCAGCTGGAGTATCGCAGGTGGTATGTGTGCATGTGCGCGCTGCGTGCATTCATGTGGTGGATGCCTGGCCCCATTGCACTGTACCAGTTGCAATGGCATCCGGAATCCACCACTGCTTCGGATGCATTGGGATAGGCTTCGGATGCATTGGGATTTGCCGTCGCTCGGTGAACACTCTGATGGGGCGCAGGAGTTCATGGCTTCCATGACGGCCATGGGCTTGACCCAGGTAATCCGGGGCCCAACCCACTCAGCAGGTCACATGCTCGACCTCGTATTCCTCTCGGAGCAGTGGATTTGTGATCTTGGTCTGAGGGGTAACGAGATCATACCCCTGTCGTGGTCAGACCACTGCCTACTGAGGCTCAACTTCCGGAGACCAAACCCCCACTGTAGGGAGGAGGAACCGACCAGGTGGTTCCGCCCCAGGTAACTTATGGAGCCGCTAAGGTTCCAGACGGAGCTTGGGGTCATTCCTGATACTTTCACTCACAGTCCGGTAGAGACTCTGGCTGCTGCCTGGCACTCGGCAGCATCGGAGACCATTGACCGGATTGCGCCACTACGGCCCCTCCGAGGCGGCGGATCCCGGAGACCCCCTTGGTTCACCGAGGAGCTCCAGGAGATGAAGCGCCGGAGGAGACGCCTAGAGCACCTATAGAGGTCTGACAAGTCCGAATCGAACTGAGCAATGTTAACAATCAGCACCAAGGAATACATCAGGGCACTTAGGGCAGCGAAAAGATCCCACATTGCCACCTTGGTTGCGTCCGCTGAGTCCCGCCCAGCCGCCCTGTTTAGGATAACCCATTCCCTCCTTAATAGGAGGGATACGGGGGAACCCTTGCAGGGTAGAGCTGAGGATTATGCCCAATTGTTAGCGGACAAAATTGCTCGGTTTCGGTCGGATTTGGACTCCATCCCCGCAGTTCCAGCCGAGGCACAAGAGGATGAGGTATACCACCTCTGGGTTGAGTTTCAGGATGTTGCCCCTGGGGATGTGGACAAGGCCATGAGGGCTGTAAGTGCCTCCACCTGTGTACTGGACCCGTGTCCCTCATGGCTGGTTTTCAACAGCAGTGAGGTGACACGAGGCTGGATCCAGGCGGTTGTTACCGCCTCTCTTCAGGAGGGGCACTTCCCCGCCACGCTAAAAGCGGCGGTGGTGAGACCCTTCCTGAAGAAGCCATCGTTGGATCCAGCTGTCCTTAACAACTACCGTCAAGTCTCCAACCTCCCTTTTGTTGGGAAGGTTGTTGAGAAGGTGGTGGCCTTCCAGCTTCAGCAGTCCTTGGAGGAAGCAAGTTATCTCGACCCCTTCCAGTCAGGCTTCAGACCCGGTTACAGCACAGAAACCGCTTTGACCGATTGACCGATGATCTTTGGAGAGCCAGAGATGGAGGCCATCCCTCCATCCTAGTTCTCCTCGACCTCTCGGCGGCTTTCGATACCATCGACCATGGTATCCTTCTGCGACGACTGCGGGAGGTGGGAGTGGGAGGCACTGTTAGCAATAGCAATAGCAGTAGACTTATATACCGCTTCATAGGGCTTTCAGCCCTCTCTAAGCGGTGTTACGGTGGTTCTCCTCCTACCTCTCGGACAGGTCGCAGTCGGTGTTAGTGGGGGGGCAGAGATCGACCCCTAGGCCCCTAACATATGGGGTGCCGCAGGGTTCGGTCTTATCCCCCCTACTATTCAACATCTACATGAAACCGCTGGGTGAGATCATTCGAAGGCACGGGATAAGATACCATCAATATGCGGACGATACCCAGTTGTATCTGTCCGCCCCATGCCAACTCAATGAAGCAGTGGACGTGATGAACCGGGGTCTTGAGGCCATTATGGACTGGATGAGGGCTAACAAGCTTGTACTCAACCCGGAGAAGACCGAGTGGCTGTTGTGCTTTCCTCCCAACAATTCGACCAGTGCTCCATCGCTCAGGCTGGGGGGTCAAATTTTACACCCCTCAGAGAGGGTTGGCAACTTGGGAGTCCTCCTGGACCCACAGCTGACTTTCGACCATCATTTGACGGCTGTGACCAGGGGGGCATTTGCCCAGGTTCGCCTGGTGCGCCAGTTGCGACCCTACCTGAATCGGGAGGCTCTCACAACAGTCACTCGGGCCCTTGTGACCTCTAGGCTGGAATACTGCAATGTGCTCTACATGGGGCTGCCCTTGAAGAGCATCTGGCGACTTCAGCTAGTCCAGAATGCAGCCGCGCGAGTGATTGTGGGTGCACCTCGGTTCACCCACATAACACCTATCCTCCGTGAGCTGCGCTGGCTACCTGTTGATCTCTGGGTGCGCTTCAAGGTGCTACTTGTCACCCATAAAGCCCTTCATGGTAGTGGGTCTGCGTACTTGAGAGACCGCCTTCTGCCAATTACCTCCCTGCGACCAATTAGATCTCATAGATTGGGCCTCCTCCGAGTTCCATCTGCCAGTCAGCGCCGACTGGCAACTACAAGGAGGAGAGCCTTCTCAGTAGTAGCTCCAACCCTTTGGAACGATCTCCCCGTGGAGATTCGTACCCTCACCACCGTCCAGGCCTTCCGCACAGCCCTTAGGACCTGGCTAGCCCGTCAGGCCTGGGGACAAAGATAATTGCCCCCACCCGAATGATGAATGAATGTTGCTCATTATTTTATTTTATGTTTTGTATGTGTTATTGTTTGTATATCCCTTCCCTTTATTTTATGTAAGCCGCCCTGAGTCCCCTCAGGGAAAAGGGCGGCCTATAAGTGTTAATAAAACCCTAAACCCTAATAGGCATTGGGCAGATACATTGTCTATTCATTGGACTCTGCAAGGCAAATTTTTGAAAAGATACAGATCTTCTCTGCTGATCAACCTACAAAACCTGGCCAAGAATAGGAGCCATGCAGACATGGGCACACAAATACAGAGCCATAACCCATCCATACAGATAGTCCTTGACTTACAACAGTTCATTCAGTGTCCTCTTTGAAGTTACAACATCACTGGGGAAAAGTGACTTATGACCGTTTTTCATCCTTGCAACCAAATATAGCATCCCATGGTTATGGGATCAAAATTCAGATATTTGGCAACTGACTCACATTTGTGATGGTTGCAGGGTCCTGAGGTCATGTGATCCCCTTTGGCAACCTTCTGACAAGCAAAGTCAACAAGGAATCCAGATTCGTTTAACAACCGGGTTGCTAATTTAACAAGTGCAGTGATTCACTTAACAACTGTGGCAAGAAAGGCTGTAAAATGGGACAAACTCATTTAACAAATGTCTCATTTAGCAACATAAATGTAGAGGCAAATTGTGGTTGTAATTATTAGCATTATGAATTTTTCCTTTAGCCATTTGGAATGATATTTAAAAAAAACACAAAGACATAGAAACATAATTGGCAGAGTGGATGGAAGCTGTTTCAAAACATCAGTCCTACCAGGAGTATCTCTGTGTTTTTTCTCTATGTCTGTCTGTCTGTCAGTCAGTCTGTGTCTCTCTGTTTCTCTGTCTCTGTCTCTGTCTCTGTCTCTGTCTCTGTCTGTCTCTCTGTCTCTGTCTGTCTCTCTGTCTCTCTGTCTCTCTCTGTCTCTGTCTGTCTCTCTGTCTCTCTGTCTCTCTCTCTCTCTGTCTCTGTCTCTCTCTCTCTCTCTCTGAACAATAGATAGAAGAATTCTAAAGGAATTTATAAACATGGCTTCCAGACAACATTCTCCAAACCTTATTAGTAATCTTCATTCATGAGGTCTATATATTTTAAAAAATAATAATTAAGCATCACTCGTTTGAATACAGGAATGTACTTGTGTTTGTTTGTTTGTTTGTTTGTTTCAAAGAATATATTTAGAATTCGCAAGATTGCCACCTGCAATTACATTCTTTCTTCAGTGAAATCATGTCTCTTCTCATTCGTTGGGGAATTGTTTTGAAAAACATTAAACTTCATGATCAAATATGAATGGTTACTCTAGACTGGGTGGAACAAGGATGAAAAGTGATTAAGACCAAGTCCCATGAGGGTGGTATTTGACTTTACTTTCCAAAGTTTTTTGGGGGGAATCAGGGAGTTAATATTTGATTTAGTTTTAAATTTTGTAAGAAATTATGTTTTTCATATGTTTCCCAATTCATCCCACCCAATGGTAATTTTTTTTAAAAAAAAATTGCTACTAGTTCTGTGAGCATGGCTTGGTGGGTGTGGCAGGGGAAGGATACTGTAAAATCTCCATTCCCACCCCACTCTGGGGCCCGCCAGAGATGGTATTTCCCAGTTCTCTAAACCACTCAAAATTTCCACTACCAATTCTTGAGAACCCGTCAGAACCTGTTGCATTTCACTACCTACTTAGTGTTTCCCCCCCCTTTTCTTTATAGCTTGGATATGGTTCTTCACCTTTGATTAATGACCCATCCCAACAAGCCTTGTTGCAATGGATGTTCCCTAGTAGGAACCAACAGTATGTTGGGATACTTCAGCTGCTTTTGCTTTTCAAGTGGACCTGGATTGGTATCATTTTTATGGAAGATGACAATAGCCTCTGGTTTGTACAGAATGAACTTCCCAAATTTTCCAAGGGCAGCATCTGCTTTGATTTCATAGAACAATTTCCACCATTATATCTGAAAACTGGCATCCATGAAATGGTAGAATCCTGGGTGCTTGTATACCGACTGGCAATTAATAGCGTGGCCAGTGTTGTGTTCATACATGGTGAATTTCACATTGTAATCTTTATGAGGATGTTTCCCAGAATTTCAGAAATTGAAGACATACCAATGGAGAGAGGGAAAGTCTGGATGATGACTGCACAGATGGAGTTTGCTTCAGTTTCCTTTCAGCGCTTTTGGGATCTGGATATCCTTCACGGTTCCTTAGCCTTTGCAACGCAATCAAAGGAGCTGGTGGGTTTCCAAAATTTTCTTCGGATGAGAAACCCTAACATGGAGACTGGAGATGGTTTTATTAAAGACTTTTGGAAACAGGCTTTTGATTGCTCCTTCCCCACTTCTTCAGAAGAGGAGAACGCGTGGAATCACTGCAGTGGGGAGGAGAAACTAGAGGCTCTTCCTAGATCTGTCTTTGACATGAGCATAACTCCCCATAGCTACAGTGTCTACAATGCAGTTTATGCTGTGGCCCATGCATTGCAGTCCATGACTTCATTAAAGTTCAGACACAGAACTATGTCAGAGGAAGGACGAAAGAATCCAGTGCTGTGGCAGGTAATGTCATGAATACATGAACACAAGAAAGGTTGTCCTATCTTCCTCCTCTATCAAAGCTGATGTTGTGGTCCGCCAGTAACCAGTGGAGCTGGTGGCAGACTCAGACAGTGAGGAGGTTGGGGAGGAACATGGGCCAGTCCTGGAGTCTCGAGAAGGCTCTGATGAGGGCTCTCCATCAGAAGCAGAGATGGAGCTAGTGCCATCTGACAGCTATCAGCTGCCTCTTGGGAGTCAGAAGAACAGCTAAAGTCAGTTCTTGATGTGTGCATGTGCAGAGCTACCAGGAGAAGGGAACAGTTAAGGAACAAGGGTTGACTCGGGAGTAAAGGAACAGGTGGACAGTGAATGGCCCCTCCCATAGGGAATAAAGAGCAGCAAAAAGGGAGGGGTGTTTGCAGGAGACAATCAGTTCATTTAATTAGTGCCAAGTATTTTCTTGTACAGTGTTGTGATTGGAAGATATGAGTCTGGCAGCTCTCCAAGCCTGATAAGCTCTGTGGTTGCAAATTCACCCTTGAAAGACTGTTTGCTGGGACTTTGCTAGATGTGAATGAGAGGAATTCACATTAGCTTAATAAAAAGAGGTTTTGTCGGGACAAGGAGTCTGCTTCGTGATTTTGTGAAGACTAGGTCAGAACAGCATTCCCAATTAAGTTTAGGGTTTTCTAGATTTCAAAACTGGCATAGACCATTTCCTGCATTGTTAATTTGCTCTTCCTATTTTTTGTTTTTAAAAAACTTTGGTTGATTTAAGGAGTTTGACTTTGTTGTGAACAATTGAAATCCATGGCAGTCTTCAGCATTTATATGACCTACTCACCACAAAGAGACATTTGGAGGAAATAAAGATTTAAAGTTTGATAGTAGATCATGGTAATGGATGTGCTTTTATATTTTTGCTCTACTTACTCTCCAGTTTATGTTAATCTCAGATTATTTCCTTTTACCTTTGTAGGTATATAGAGAAGCAGATAACCTGAAGATTCTCAACCTCTTAAGATCCAGTTAACCCCTATAACATATTTCCATTAATAAATGTCCTTTCTGTTGTGTAGAGATACTCTTTGACTCTATTCTGGCAGGATATAGCTGGTTAAAGGACCTAGGTTTTTCTCATCATGTATTTAATTATACTGTATTCATCATTGATCAGGTCAGATTCTATCTTTCAGAAATGTTTTTCAGCTTCCAATCTTGGCTATGTATTATTAGTTAACTGTCTACATAACTAGGTTCAGAACCATAGCTTAGAGCCATGATGGCGAACCTATGGCACGTGTGTCACAGGTGGCACATGGAGCCACATCTGCTGGCATGCAAGATGTCAGCTCCAGCATGTGTGTGGGTGCTGGTCAGCTATTTTCAGCCTTCTGGAGGGCCAGGGGAGGCTGTTTTCAGGAACGCCTCCAGAGCCTGGAGAGGGCCAAATAGGGGACCAATGCATAAACTGGAAGTTCAGAAAGATTTACATTGTGGGTGTGGGGCACATGCGCTATTGCGTGCATGCATACAATTTTGACACACATTTACAAAAAGGTTTGCCATCACTGGCTTAGAGGAAAGATCATAGGAAATGAATTTCATTTTATGGGAAGAATAACTGAGTTATAAGGACTCCTAACTAAGGGAAAAGAAAGAGGGGGGTCCTCCTATCATCTGGAAACTCCAAAAGCAGAACGTTGCATTTCTTCTTTACTCATTTATTGCCACTCAAGCTGGTCATTATGATAGGTAATTCTCTTGGTGGCTGAGATTGCTTGATTTATTTACTATTCCTCCCTTTTATTTTTGTCTTTGGTGGTGTAAACTGCATAGTTACAGCTGAGGGTGTTCGTGGTTTATGTCAGGGTAATGGTGATTTAAAGCTGAACAGCTAATGTAAAGCTGTTGCAACTGTAAAGCTGATGAAATGTAAGGCTGGGCCAATGAGGATGAATCCACATTAGCATAGCCAGTATAAGAACATGAATGGGTTCACATAAGTCTTTACCACCTTAAGAGGTGCCTATTTAAGGGAGGCCATGAGAAGGTGTATCTATCTCTTTGTGTATCTCTCCTTGTGTCCGATATCCATTGCTGAGTTCTCCCTATAGAGTTAAGAAGAAGATTGACTGCTTGTCAACAGAGGTGTTGCACGCATGCACGAGTGTGTACGGGAGCACGCCCAAACCAGTAGTAAAAAAAATTAGCAACCCACCTCTGATATGTTATATAAACCACTGTTAAATGTATAAGTCTCTGTGTGCTGTGTTTTACTCCTAGGTTTTCTCCTAATAATAGTCACTATATTGCAAACGCTCTGACAGTTTGACTCTATTCTGCTTATATTTTTCATCATATTATAAGTACGCTAATATTGCCAGACCAGGTTAATTGTGGTTTTGAATTGTGAATAGTTTGAATATACATTTCTAATTTTGGCTTCTCAAATATTCGTACCTTGTAACACATGACAGTAGTTGAATAGTTTTGGTCTAACTATGTCGCTTATATATATTTTTTGTTCCGCTATGAAATTAGTTCCACCACTATCTACAAAAAGTCTCATTTAACAACAGTGTTGGAAAAATGATTTCCTTTGATCAGAATGGGAACTTGGAAGCAGGATTTGATATTATCAACTGGGTCACATTCCCAAATCTAAGCCTACATCGAGTCAAAGTGGGAAAATTTGATTCCAGAGCCCCCAAGGAAGAAGCATTCAGGGTTTATGTCAATGCCATTAAGTGGCCAAGGAAATTTAACCAGGTATTTTCTATATAAAGTTGGGGTCCATCCCTTTGGTCCAGGATGCAGGTCATATTAAGGCAATTAGTTGAATTCCCTTCCAGGTTTTCATATGTCTTAGATCCAGAGGTGGGCATCACATACTGTAACAACCGGTTCGCCCAGCACCAGAAATGTAAATGCACACTCACGAGCACACGCATGCAGCATCCAAACACACGGCATTTTGCTTGCATGTGCCTTCCGTGCATATATGCAGTGTCAAAAAAAAACCACAGCAATTTGCTCATGCATACCTTCTGCACATGCGTGGAGTGTCAAAAACACAGTGATATAGAATGGGATTCTACATGGGCAGGGGTGGCCACGTGGGCCTACCTGTAGGTCACAACTACCGGTTCACCCGAACCAGTCCGAACCAGCAGCAGCCCATCACTGCTTAGATCGTATCCACGCATACAATCTAAGTCATATCCAGGGTGATTTGAATACATTTTTTTTTCCATTTAGTTATCTGCAAGATTGCAGTAATGGCTTTTAGGTGAGGTGGAAAGAATAAATGTATTGACCTGGAGACACTTACTCTGCGTACATGACTTTGTCAAACTACTGTATGATTCCAGTCGTCTAATAGGAACCAATACTATGTGGCTATCCCAATGCAGCATTTAAGTCGTTCTGCATTGTCTGCTTCTCTTTGTGCCTAGGCTCAGCCTCTGTCATTGTGTAATGAACCCTGCCATAAAGGTCAGAGCAAGAGCAAGAAGGAAGGGAAGCCATTTTGTTGTTACGATTGCCTTCCATGCCCAAGAGGAAAAGTTTCAAACCAGATTGGTAAGGATATCATGGACAGAGTTTGAGTTTGGAAATAGGTGGAGGCATTTATAAATCTCTCTATATAAAAATGTATGTGTGCATGTATGCATGCCAGGGGTGGGTTCTGGCTGGCGTTACTGCCAGTTAACTTGCGTGTATGCGGCATGTGAATTCTGGATGCAAACTGCGCACGCATGTGCAATTCAATGGAAATTGTTCTGCTCATGCGCAGAACTCAAATAAAAGATGGTGGTGCTGACGGTGGCTACTGGGGAACTGGTTCAGAGGTGTGTCCAGCCTGGGGCACTGCCGGTTCTGTGACCCAGGCCAGCATACCACTACTGGTTCGGCCGAACCAGCCTGAATGGGTAACAACCCACCTCTGGTGTTTGTCCGTGTGTGCTCCAGCATAACTCTGGAATGCCTCAAGCAATTTCAACCAAACTTGGTGCACAGATGACTTTCTCTCTGGAGTCAAATACTGTGGGGAAAAGACACTCCTAACATCCTTTTGGGTGTGTATTCTGTTAAGATACAGCCTGTTGTGCCCTAAAATGGCTTCGACTGTACAGCATTGTGGAGTTGTCATGGTAATGGCTTCACAGTACTCCAAAAGTGGGCTCCCTCTGGTAAGGGGGAAAATCCAACATTAGAAATTTCATTTGGTCTGGACATTTTCCCCCTATAAATAAATACTCGGGCAACACTGGGTTATTGGGTAGTCTTCACATTAAAAAATCAGGTTGAATAGAAATTGGTCCTTTCCTTTGTATAGATGCCAGAGACATCTTTACCATCCATCTTTACCAGCCAATCAGATAGTTAGAGAAGTAGAGTTTCTATTGCAAAAGTACACTGTGGCTTTCATATATTACTTCATCCTTTTAGGCTCCTTTTTGATCAGGGCTCTTTGTGTTGGGATTGAAGAGTTAATTGAGGCTCCTTGCAGGGAACTCAGAGACTGCTATGGCTTGTGAATCACCTACGGATGTGTGACTTTGAGCTTTGTCAGTGAATGCCATGTATTCCTGCTTTTCTAAAGAAAAGGGGGTTTCTCCTCATGAGTAAGCTGTTGAATGGGGATCGTGAAGTCTGGGTCAGAACACTCCCCCATTCATCTCAATGGGTTCTTGTTCTAGTGAAAGCAGGACAATAGAGGGCTAGATGTGTTTCCTAAAGCTTCTGAAGAGTGCGTATAAACTGAATGCATGAACAGCAATCAAATGAATGTTAAGCCCTGCAATACAGCTAATGAAAACACAGTTGCTTCAGAATCAGGCACATGTTTTTAGAACTCACATTATGGATGGCGGACTTATCTTTATCTTAATTCTGTACTTCTGGATAAGGAAAGTTGTATTCTTTTCTTTTCAGACATAGATTCTTGTTACCAGTGTCCAGAAGATCATTACCCCACCAGAGCCCAGGATCAGTGCATTCCAAAAGAGATCAGCTTCCTATCTTTCCATGAGCCTTTGGGGATCACTTTGACTATTTTTGCTCTTTTATTCTCCTCCATCACAGCTCTGATCTTCGTGGTCTTTGTTCAGCACAAGGACACTCCCATCGTCAAGGCCAACAACCGAGACCTTAGCTACACCCTCCTGGCCTCCCTTCTGCTTTCCTTTCTCTGCCCTTTGCTTTTCGTTGGTCGGCCTCAGAGAGCAACCTGTCTCCTTCGCCAAACTGCTTTTGGTATCATCTTCTCTGTGGCGGTTTCTTGTGTGGTGGCCAAAACCCTCACTGTGGTCCTTGCTTTCATGGCCACCAGGCCGAGTTCTCAGATGAGGTCATGGGTGGGGAAAAGGCTGGCACTTTTTATAGTGCTTTCCTGTTCTTTCATTCAAACTACTCTTTGCACTGTGTGGTTGGTGAACTCCACTCCCTTCCCAGATCTTGACATGCACTCTCTGCCTACAGAAATAGTCCTGGAGTGCAATGAAGGCTCCACTGCCATGTTCTACGGTGTCCTGGGCTTCATTGGCCTCTTGGCCATGATCAGCTTTACAGTGGCTTTCCTTGGCAGGAACCTCCCAGACAGTTTCAACGAAGCCAAATTTATCACCCTCAGCATGCTTCTCTTTTGCAGTGTCTGGATCTCTTTTGTCCCAGCCTACCAGAGCACCAAAGGGAAATACATGGTGGCTGTGGAGATCTTCTCCATCTTAGCCTCAAGTGCTGGATTACTGACCCTCATTTTCTCCCCCAAAGTTTACATCATCCTGATAAGACCTGAGCTGAATAACAGGCAGCAACTCATGCAAAAAATCCTCATAAAATGAGTTATAGCAATCAGTTTTCTATACAGAATAGGATTTAGGTTTGTGACCAAACTCTGCAGTTACAACCAATGACAAGTGACTTAAGTGCTCATTAAAACAAAAGTCTGGGCATCTGTGTATTCATAAAATATGTAATGTTGTCTGTTCTCCCCATTCCATCATGCCTCTGCTGTAGTACTTATGAATAATTGTAAGATATGAACCACCTTGTTCCCTGAAGCTGTAATATTTCATGAGTCATAATATGTAAACATTGCAGTTCCTGAACAAAACAACTTCCAAATAACATTTTGAGGATTGTAAACAGGAAACATTATTAAACTATATACCATATTTTTCGGGGTATAAGACGCAGCAAGGTTTTGAAGAGGAAATTCTTTTTTAAAAAACATGTTTGCACTCTGCAAACCTCCTCAAAACACTGTTTTTCATGAAAATGAGCCTGTTTTTTTAAAAAGGGCATGAATAGCCCTTAGGAGGCTTGGAGAGTGCTCCTGAGGGTGGTGATGGGGCAAAAAGTAGCAAAAAATGGGCCCTTTTTTGCAGAAATGGGCCAATATATGTCAAAAAAAGAGAGCATGCATAGCCTTTAGGAAGCTTATAGAGTGCTGCTGGGGGGCAAAAAACACAATTTTTCATTCATTTCTGCCCTCCCCATCCTCCAAGAGCTCTCTGAAAGCCTTCTTAAAGCTATGTACGGCCATTTTGGTGAAGTGGGGGTTTCGGGTGGCAAAAAAATGCTGTATTAAGGGTATAAGACACAGCCAGATTTTCAACCTCTTTTTTGAGGGAAAAGGATGCGTCTTATACTCTGAAAAATACGGTTTGCTAGTGGTCAGCCAAGGGTAACAGCTCCATTTGAGAGAATTAGCCTCTTCAGTGATGGGTGCAGAAGTCCAAGACAGTCAAAGTACAAAAGAAACTCAGGCCTGCTCAAACTGTAAAGTTGTCTAGCAACTGATAGTTGAGAAAACTCTCTTCTGGCTGCAGAAATCTAGACTTTCATGACTGAGGCCTTCTAATTGCCTTTCCCTGCAGACCTGGGGGCTTTTTAAATTAGGATATGAAGGAGAGAGAGATTGCAACCAAACCTGCATGGAGGAAAATTGAGGAACTGAATAAGTTGGTGTGTGTGTGTGTGTGTATGCACGCGTGTGCGTGCGTGTGCACGTGTATGTATGTATGTATGTATGTATGTATGTATGTGACACAGTGGCTCAGTGGCTAGGATGCTGTAAGAGCCAAGGTGGCGCGGTGGTTAAATGCAGCACTGCAGGCTACTTCAGCTGACTGCTAGATCAGCAGTTCAGCGGTTCAAATCTCACCGGCTCAGGGTTGACTCAGCCTTCCATCCTTCCGAGGTGGGTAAAATGAGGACCAGATTGTTGTTGGGGGCAATATGCTGACTCTCTGTAAACCGCTTAGAGAGGGCTTAAAGCCCTATGAAGCGGTATATAAGTCTACTGCTATTGCTATTGCTATTGCTATGCTGAGCTTGTCAATCAGAAAGGTTGGCAGTTTGGTGGTTCGAATCTCTGGTGCCGCATAACCAAGTGAGCTCCCATTACTTGTCCCAGCTTCTGCCAACCTAGCAGTTTGAAAACATGTAAAAAATGCAAGTAGGAAAATAGGGACCACCTTTGGTGGGAAGGTAACAGTGTTCTGTGCACCTTCGGCATTTAGTCATACCAGCCATTTAGTCATACCAGCCGCATGAACACAAAGACGTCTTTCGATAATGATGGCTCTTCAGCTTTGAAATGGAGATGAGCACTGTCCTTAGAGATGGGAATGACTAGCACATATGTGCGAGGCAGAGGTCGGTTCCTACCAGTTTGCACCTATTGGGTAGAACCGATTTGTCAAATCTACCGAACTGGTTAGAAGAGGTTTCACCAGTGGACCCAGAAAGCAGGCCACACCTACAGAAGAGGTTCCGAAAAATTCCCCTCGCACCAGTGGTGCGAGGGGAACCTTTACTTTTTGTATATTGGTGAGGTATTACTCAAGGAAATAAATGATTTAGGTGCTAGGAAACTGAATTTCTAGCAACTCCAGGAAACAATGGGGGATGGGGGATCTGTTGTGCTGTGGTCCATGGCACCGGCCATGACTTAGCAACTAAACAACAAAGTTCTAAATAGGTTCTCAGCCATCCCTGTGTGATTCCTAGCTATCTTGTACCAGGTGAAATAAACCACCCAATCTGGGCCATCAATCTGCAAATCACCAGCTGCAGTCTGCTATCTGCAGATAAGGGTAGGTTCTTAGCTGAGTCCACTTTTTCTGGTTCCTATCTTCAATCTCCTTGGGAAGAAAATGGAGATAATTATTGATATATCATTTCTTCAAGTTGATTTTTGAACTTGGATCGGGGAAACTACAGAAAGTTTATTCTTTCCTGAAAAGCAATAACAGCAATCTATTAGGTGGGTGACTATGTAGAAATCTCCCCTTCCCCTTTACAGCATTATATATATACAAATACACACACAAATACACACACACACACACACACACACACACACAGATATATATATGTGGCTGCTCAAATATATATCACTAGTGTGGCTGCAAAATTGATATTCCAACTCAGCTCCAGTCCTATGGGTGCATTGGTGTGTGTGTGTGTGTCTGTGTGTGTGTGTCTGTGTGTGTGTAGATATATATATATAGATAACAGAGAGAGAGAGAGGGAGGCAGGCAGGCAGGCAGACAGACAGACAGACAGACAGACAGACAGATAGATGAAAGGGAGACAGAGAAACAAATAGGTGAGAGATAGATTAAAAATTTGATAGACATAGAGATAGACAAAGATAGATAGATGAGAGAGAGAGAGAGAAATGATAGATAGATAGATGATAGATGGATAGATAGATAGATAGATAGATAGATAGATAGATAGATAGATAGATGAGAGAGAGAGAGAGAAATGATAGATAGATAGATAGATAGATAGATAGATAGATAGATAGATAGATAGATAGATAGATGATTGATAGATAGATAGATAGATAGATAGATAGATGAGAGAGAGAGAGAGAAATGATAGATAGATAGATAGATAGATAGATAGATAGATAGATGATAGATAGATAGATAGATAGATAGATAGATAGATAGATAGATAGATAGATAGATGAGAGAGAGAGAGAGAGAGAGAGAGAGAGAGAGAGAGAGATACCTAGAGAGAGATACCTAGAGAGGGGGAGCAGGGAGGGAGGGAGATATATATGCTTTGTAACGCGCAGTGATTCTGAATGCTCTACAAGCAAGAAAAAAACACAAAACAAAACAAAAGTAGCAAAAGATGGGAGAGATAACAAACCCAGATGGGAACAAATCATGATCCCAATAGATGGCATTGTTTGATTGAAAGAACTCTAACTGGCTGTACAATTACTATGGGTAATTCCTCAACTAATCAGGGCCTATGCCATTTCTATAGGTAGAAACCAGAACTTGTCCTGAACCTGAATCATGTAAATCATACCCTGAATTACACTTACAACTACTGCATGAGGCATTTTGAGGGATGCTCATTCCTGTCTACATTGCTGCATTCTGGACCAGCTAAAGCTTCCTGATGATCTTCAAGGACAATCCCAAGTACAGCACATGGCAGTATTCAAGCAGTAAGATGTCCAGGGCAAAAGTGTCTGAAGGGCCCCCAATTTAGGAAAGGGTGCTACTTTATTTGTGCTAAATAAAGTGATCCTAAAATAACCCTGGCCTCTTGATAGTCTAATAAAGTGAAAAGAAAAGAAACATCTTGTTGAAGTATGCAATTAAGTTGTTTTCTTCTACGATATTACCAAGAACCCATAATTTTGTAAAGGCAATCATCTCCCCTGTAGTTAACCACCTGACACAGGTGACTTCTATTTCATTTCCCAAAGGATAACAAATACATCTAGGCAAAAAAGAACCAAGATCAAAGAATGTTACTAAACAATATTTTGCAATTCAAGAAAGGGACCCAACACCAATTGTGTGGTGACTTCCCCTGAAGATCCTTAGTGCCACGAGGGCACTAAATTCATTCTCAACTTCTTAAGCACACTTGAGACAGGAACTGATGTGCAGAAGATGTTTCTACTTATGGCCACCCTTTGTGTTCCTGATATTACTTCTACTGCCTCGAACTGTGTCCAATGTCCCGAGTCCTATGTGCCATATCCTTTACCCTCTGCCAATAAGTCATCAGTATTATCAGCCAGGGGACCTGAGCATTTCTGGCATAATTTCTCAAGTCTTCACATTTTCCAACCCTGTGACCTACAACCAGCATCCATCTCACAACCTCCTGGGTGAGATTGGGTAAGTTAACAGTTTAGTTAATACTAGCATTTTCCATAAGGAACTTTCTCGTTTCAAATTGCATTATCTCAAATAAGTGGTGCTTGGAATATAATTGCATTGTGAAAGCATGAATGAGAAAAATTCTCACGCTTTCTTTGCAATAGGAGTCAACTCCAAGCTTCTACTATCCCTCCCTCCCTCTGTCTCTTCAATAAGAATGCCCCAATTTTGCTATAGAAGTTATTTCTCGCAATCTACCAAATACACATTGAGTTTTCCCTGACCTGATAGATTATCATCAATTCCATTAGTTCACAATCAATCTGCTTGTTATATTCATTGTTTGTATATTAAGTCCTTCATTCATTCAGTCTATAAGCATGACAATATTTTTATAACCGTTATGCGTAACTGCTACTCTCGTTGGAAAAGACCCTGGTGTTGGGAAAGATTGAAGGCCAAAGGAGAAGGAGATAGCAGAGCATGAGATGGTTAGGTAGTGTCACTGATCCAGTGGGCATGAGTTTGGGAAAAGGGAGATAGTGGAGGATGGAGTAACTGGCATGCTATGATCCATGGGTTGCAAAGAGTCAGACAGACTCTAGAAAGAGTGCAGAGCAATGAAGATGATTAAGGGACTGGAGGCTAAAACTTTAAAAAAAATGATTGCTGGAATTGGGTATGTCTAGTTTAATGAAAGTACTAGGGGCAGTGGTGGGATTCAGCCAGTTTGCACCACTTCGGGAGAACCAGTTGTTAATTTTCTGAGCAGTTTGGTGAACTGGTTGTTGGGAGAAATCATTAGAGCAGAGAACCAGTTGTTAAATTATTTGAATCCCACCACTGACTAGGGGAGACATGATAGCAGTGTTCCAATATCTCAGGGAATGCCACAAAGAAGAGGGAGTCAAGATGTTCTCCAAAGCACCTGAGGGTAGGACAAGAAGCAACAGGTGGAAACTAATCAAGGAGAGAAGCCACTTAGAACTAAGGATAAATTTCCTGACAGTTAAAACAATTAATCAGTGGAACAGCTTTCCTCCAGAAGCTGTGAATGCCCCAACACTCCAACACCAACACTGGAAGTTTTAAAGGACAACCATCTGCCTGAATTGGTATAGGGTTTCCTGCCTGAACAGGGGGTTGAACTAGATGACATCCAAGTTCCCTTCTAACTCTGTTATTTTATTCTATTCCACTTACCAACTGAAGGAGCCGAGGTGACGCAGTGGTTAAATGCAGCACTACAGGCTACTTCAGCTGACTGCAGTTCTGCAGTTCGGCTGTTCAAATCTCACCGGCTCAGGGTTGACTCAGCCTTCCATCCTACCGAGGTGGGTAAAATGAGGACCCGGATTGTTGTTGGGGGCAATATGCTGACTCTGTAAACCACTTAGAGAGGACTGAAAGCCCTATGAAGCGGTATATAAGTCTAACTGCTATTGCTATTGAACAAAATAACGAATAACTGCTACTATAAAAACCACTTGTGAAATAAAAATTTCCTGTATATCAAATTAGTGAAAGAACATTCACTACAGAGAATTTGCCTTGACCTATTATTTATTGAGACTATATTCAATTTTAATGTATTTGGAAAGTTTTGATATTTCCTATTCTGGATTATGTGTTTCATTTCCTTCCTCTTTCACATATGCTAATGGGATTTATTAGGTGGACATAATATTTTATGGTGCACTCTTTGCCAGCATGTACTAGTAAAGCATAAGTACTAGGAATGATTTTGCAGTGGTGGTGCTGGTAGCTATCTTTGCCTAGTTTTCTATGAGTATTGAATATTCCTATTGGAGTATTTATCCTCCTGCTCACTCCACATAATATTTCACACTAGGAAGTCCAAAAGTGTCCCACATCAAAACCTTCTGTCTACTACATTCAAGATGTTGTCTAGTTGAGAATCTTCTTAAAATACATCAGATGTTACTGATTATTTGTCCACCAAGTAACAGTTGCACATATCATGTTGAAGTGTCTATATATCTTCAAAGATCTTTGAAGACATATAGATACATGAGAAGCCTTCCTTCTAAGGTGCAGAGGTGAATGGAAATAAAGTAAAACAATAGAAAGTTGTTCTTTCAACACTCCAGATAAGAATATGAGTCCAGTTCTAACTTCTAATTCCATATAACTTCACTGTTAAAGTGTGTTTTAATTGTTAAAGACATCTGTGATTGTTAAGTATTTACTGTGGGTGAAAAATTAGCAAATCTCTGCGCTCATTCAGCTTGTAAATTACACTGCAGATTTGTGACTCAGATCTATCAACATACCCTGGCCTTCGTATTTGCTGTGATGGAGATCAATGAAAATCCTCATATATTACCCAATACTTCCCTGGGCTTCCACATCTATAATAGCCATTTTCTTCCAAGTGGTACTTTACTTGCTTCCCTGGAGCTTCTCTCCACGTGGAACAACTTTATCCCAAACTACAAGTGTGATACTAAAGATAATGCTATGGCAGTCATTGGAGGACCCGATTCAGATGTGGGGTTTTCTTTGGCAACCATTCTGAGCATCTACAAAGTACCTCAGGTAAGCTGAAAAGACAGAACCTGGCTGTTGAATAAACCCACAATATGTCCCTTAGGTTTTGAATATAATTTTGTGTGGGTATCACAATACTGTGAAACATTAAGCATCACTAGATAGTGTGGGATAGAATGTATAAAAATAGTTGAATATTGAATGTAAAAGTGATACAATCTATGAATTATATCAGTAGAACTTCATAATTTTGAGCAATGGGTTAAGTATAAGGATAGCTTGAAGAATCAAAAGCTTGATTAATGAATCTGATCTTCACTTGGTAGTCATATCACAGTGAGGTCAGATAGCAATAGCACAGACATATATTGCTTCACATTGCTTTACAGTCTTCCCTAAGCAGTTTATAGAGTCAGCATATTGCCCCCAACAATCTGGGTCCTCATTTTAGTCACCTCGGAAGGCTGGAAGGCTGACTCAACCTTAACCAATGAGATTTGAAATGCTGAACTAGCTGCTGGCAGCTGGCAGAAGTAGCTTGCAGTACTGCATTCTAACCACCGTGTCACTACAGTTCTATTATTTCTTTGCGAGATGCAACATACACACTTGAAAATCTTGATTTTCATTCTGGTCTGCAGATACACTCCTTGAAATATCAATGTCCGAATTGTACTGGACAAACTTTAATAGAGAAAAAAATGTTGCTTAAAGTATTTAAAATCCTAACCAGGGATGTAAATAAATGCGGTTAGTCCTCAACTTGCAACCACAATTGAGCCCCCCAAAAAAATTTCTTGCAATTTTTTTTATTTTTCCATTTTCACAACATATAATCACATGTATACTATTACATAGCCAACATCATTTTGTATTATTAAGTGTTTACAACAATTCATCTTACCACCAACTCCCAAAACACAGTTATTTAGCTCTTCTGCTCTCCATACACCATATTTATCCTTATCCATCACTTTCTTCCCCCTCTCCGTCTCTCTCCTCCCCCTCCCTACCTCCTTTCTTCTCTTTGTCATCCTTTCATTTTATTTTCATATTTAAGAATAAAACCCTTATCTTACTTTATATTTTCCCATATCTAGATATCTGTTTTTCCCCCCTAGTAAGAGCCAAGGTGGCGCAGTGGTTAAATGCAGCACTGCAGGCTACTGCTAGATCAGCAGTTCAGCGGTTCAAATCTCACCGGCTCAGGGTTGACTCAGCCTTCCATCCTTCCGAGGTGGGTAAAATGAGGACCCAGATTGTTGGGGGCAATATGCTGACTCTCTGTAAACCGCTTAGAGAGGCCTGAAAGGCCTATGAAGCAGTATATAAGTCTACTGCTATTGCTATTGCTAAGTCTTTTGTCCCATTACTCTGTTCCTGTCTTCCCCCTTTTTTTTGTTTTAACACTCACAACAGTTTCCCCCAAATTACCCTCACTCAAATATTTTATATTTCTCTTTGTTGGGGCATAGTGTCCTACTTCAATTTTCTTTATACTATTAACAATCTTCAAGACCACTTTTATCTGCATTTCCCCCCCTTTTGTTGGGACATCTCCTTTTTTTACCATTTTCCCTATTCCAATGCCAAAACTAATGGGTTTTTTTTGTCTGCTTTTTATTTCCCTCCATTTCTTCCCCTTCATCGTCTTGCCCCCTTCTTCTTCTTTTAATTCTTCTTTAGATCTCTGCTCCCCTGGGTTCAGAATTCTATTTAAGCTTAATTTTATTGATTTATGCATATTTTTATAATTTCACATAGTTCTTCTAATTCCCAGTTTTCCATGATTTTCAGTTTCAAAGTTATAGTTAGTTATACAATCCTTGCTTCAGAGTTGTAGTCCACCTTAGATTTATCTACTTCAATTGCTGTGGAAAAAAGCAATGGGGGCCATCTTAGTCTTTTGTTCTTCCTTGATATCCAGTTTCAAGATTTCAGTTAGTTATACAAATCTTATTTCAAAATTCTGGTCCACCTTAAGTTTAATTAATCCATCTACTTTGCTTTAATCACTGCTCAAAATAAATCACTTATAATTGGCTTGTAATCAGCTGAAAGTTTTTCTTTGCCTCTGCTTTTCCAAATTCTGATTTATAGCAGTTGGTTAATTAAAACTTCCTACTCCATCAAGGTTAAGTTGTTTGATATCAGTAAGAGGAAGTACTCTTTTTTTGTTATATTAGCTGGAAGGAGTTCAAACAAAATAAATGTATTGGCTTTGAGATCCAAAGCCAAATTTAGTGTTTATAATTGAGTGGATTTGTCACTTCTCTGCTTTCTATTCTTCTATTCAAAAGCATTTTAAACAAAGAACTTCTGGGAGGGCTGGTGTTACAACCCTCCACCTTCCTTTCTTCCTTTCTTTAGGAAAAAAAAGTCCTGATCTGATGATCAGTATTATTTATGTTCTCAAGATTTCTTTGCCTTTTTCAGATTTAATTTATAGTTGTGGGTTAGTTAAATTCTCTTACCAGGCCTTTCATCTCTTCCGGTGTCCCCCTGCTCAATTAGCTTGACAAAAAGTCAGCATCTTGTCAGCCATGTTACTGACTGCTACCCTGACTCCAATTCATAGGCAACTCTCTAACCCACAAGGGATCAGTTGCTTCCCCCAGGATCTGATGAGACGCTGCCCTTCTTCACCCACACCTCCAGTGCGGGTTCAGATTCAAAAGAATCTCAGAATTGGATTGTCAGACAGGGTTCATGTGAGACTCTTAAGAACCCACACACCCCACGTTCGTCCAGCTGGAGAACTTCCTGTTGACTCCTCCCAAATTTTTATTGTTAAGTGAGAAATTTGTTAAGTGAGTTTGCTCCATTTTACCTTTCTCACCATATTTGTTAAGTGAATCACTGCAGTTCTTAATTTAGTAACACAGTTGTGAAGTGGATCTGGTTTCCCCATTGATCTTGCTTGTCAGAAGGTCACAAAAGGGAATCATATCAGAGGTTGTATTCAACCAGTTCGTACCAGTTCGCCAAACCAGTAGCGGAAATTGTGGGTGGTGGTGTTACAGTAGCTAGGAGACCACAATGTTTTTTCTGTAGTTTGGGTTGCCAAGCTATCAGTCCCGTTATAGGAAATGTTTGTATGATGTCCAAGGTGAGCCACATTAGGGTGAGCTGGCTGTACACCGGAGAGATGTCTCTTCCTACAGCATCATTCAAGATCCCCTCCCTTCTCAGAGCTGCCTCATAGGCAGATGTTGCAACTGGGAAAATTCAGAACCATCAGGAATTTGACTGCCTACACAGAGCATAGCTCGTCTTCCCCACCAAAGTGCTACTTATTTATCTACTCGCATACAACACTTTCGAACTGAAAGGTGGGCAGAAGCTGAGGCAAGTGATGGGAGCTCATCCCATCATGTAGAGCTAGGACTCAAACCACTGGAGATAAGATCATCTCCAGCGTCATTAAGCCACTGAATGAGACTCTTGTACCTGGATTCCATAAATAAAACCATTTATTTCCTGCAATTTGGGGTATTATATTTTTTTCTGATTGGATAGAGATTGGGAATTAAGTCTTCCCTTGTTTATTTCCTTTCATTTCAGTTCACTTATGGTTCTGCTCCAGTAATAAATGACCCATCCCAAAGTGTGTTTTCTTTACGGATGTTCCCTAGTAGGGAGCATCAATATTTGGGAATCCAACAACTGCTGCTTCTTTTCAGGTGGATCTGGGTTGGAGTTATTTTTATAGATGATGAGAATGGATTGAGATTTGTACACACGATACTGCCCAAGTTTTCCAAGAATGGCATCTGCTTTGATTTTATAGAAACTTTGCCTACCTTATATTTTGCCTCTGGTGTTGATGAAATGGTGAATAAATGGATCAGAATATACAAGATAATTAGTGATAGCACAGCCAACGTAGTGCTCATACATGGAGAAATTCACACTATGATCTTTTTGAGGATGTTCCCCCGCGTTTCAGAATTTGAAAACCTACCCATCAAAACCAAGAGCAAAGTGTGGATTATGACAGCCCAGATGGAATTCACATCAGTTCCCTTTCTCAAAGACTTTGAGGTTGATATTATCCATGGTGCTCTCTTGGTCACCCTTCATTCAACGGATGTGGTGGGATTTCAAACATTCCTTAAAAGAAGAAACCCAAATGAGGAAAATGGAGATGGGTTCATCAAGGACTTCTGGCAACAGGTCTTCAACTGTCACTTCTCTTCTCCAAGAGAGGACAAGATGGAGGAAAATGTCTGCACTGGGGAAGAGAAGGTGGAGACACTGCCTGGTTCTGTTTTCGAAACCACGATGACTAGTCATAGCTACAGCCTCTACACTGCAGTTTACACTATGGCTCATGCTTTGCAATCCATGGATTCATCCCAGTTCGATTCCAGAATGACAGCAGAAATAAAAAGAAGGAATTCCATCACTAAAGAGCCATGGCAGGTAATGTCCCAAATGAAGAAGTTCAGAGGAACTGATCAGAACCTCCAAATCATTTCAAATGTTTCTCTTTTAGCACAGAAAGTTTTCTCTGTGATAATTTCGGGGCAGTGTCCTTTCATTCTGAGGGGGTAATTAATTCCAAAAAAAAGAGTGATATGAACTCTTAAAAATTTATTTTCTTATAAAGGTAAGAGAGGCAAACAATTGTTTTTACAGCTTTCTCCCCATAGAGAATGATGCAAAAGGACCAGAAAGCAGGAAGTTCACATTATCAGTTGAGGCACATGGCATCATCAAAAATGAAGGAAATTTCTTCCCGAAGTGAGAAAGAGGCAAAGCGGTTTACTAGATGAACAAGTGGCTTCCTTTTCCATCCACCTTAATTCGTACCCTCATGAATGTATTGTTGATAGAATTTTATCAGTTGTAAACCTAATGTTAAACATGAGATATAACCTGACTGAAATATTCAACAAGCTTCATAAAACTGACACAGTAAAGAGAAGGACAGCAAAAGGCGGATCTCATTATTAGCCCTAAAATAGACCACTGCATATTTGGTTTCTTGTCCCGTGGCTGTCTTTTATGAATAATCCATTCGAGTGAGACTCAGAAGGACCAAGAGGCTTATCCCTCTTCCTTAGGTCATCTGATTGATCATCAGTTGGATGAGTTAATGCAGAGTTCCCCAACTTTCTGGCTATGCGGACTGATGTGGGAGGAGAGATGGTTCCGCGTGAGTGGTGGGGCCATTTTTTGCTCATTTCTGCCCTAACCAATTTCGTTGTATTTAAGTACAATGACAATAAAGATTATACTTATACTCTCCAGCCCCCAGGAGCACTCTGAAAGCTTCCTAAAGGCTATGTAAGCCCCTTTTTTTAATAACAAATGGGCTTGTTTTTGCAAAAAAATGGGCTGTTTCTTGCTCATTTTTACCCCCCCCCCATCCCCCAGGAGCACTCTATAAGCCTCCTAAAGGCTATGCATGGCCATTGTTGTGAAGGGGGCGGGGTTTCAGGAGGCAAAAAATGCTGTATTCAGTGTATAATACACACCCAGATTTTCACCCTCTTTTTTGAGGGAAAAAGGTGTATCTTATACTCCAAAAAATACGGTATATGCACTTTTGTTGGCAGAATGATATTTCTGCTTTTTAGTATGCAGTCTAGATTTTCCATAGCTTTCTTACCCAGGAGAAGGGTCTTTTAATTTCTTGGCTGCAGTTCCCAACTGCGGTGAACTTGGAGCCCAGGAAAATAAAATCTATCACTACCTCCACTTCTTCCCCATCTATTTGCCAGGAATTGAGAGGGTCAAATGCCATGATCTTAGTTTTCTTAATGTTGAGTTTCAAGCCAATCTTTGCACTCTCCTTCACCCGCATCTATACTAAAGGAACTAAAGAGCCATAAAGAAGCTCTTTGGTTCCCCCTCACTTTCTGCCATTAGAGTGGCATCATCTGCATATCTGAAGTTGTTGATATTTCTCCCAGCAATCTTAATTCCAACTTTTGATTCATCTAGCCCCGCCTTTCTCATGATGTGCTCTGCATATAAGTTAAAAGGCAGGGTGACAGTATACAGCCTTGCTGGACCCCTTTCCCAATTTTGAACCAATCAGTGGTTCTAGGTCCAATTCTCACTGTTGCTTCTTGACCCACATATAGGTTTCTCAAGAGACAAATAAAATGATCTGGTACTCCCATCTTTTTAAGAACTTGCCACAATTTGTTGTGATACACAATTAAAGGCTTTAGCATAGTCAACGAAGCAAAATAGATTTTTTTTCTGGAACTCCCTAGCTTTCTCCATGATCCCGCATACATTGGCAATTTGGTCTCTATTTCCTCAGCCTCTTCAAAATCCTGCCTGTACTTCTGGTAATTCTTGATATATATATTCCTGATAAAGGTGGGGATCTTGTGGCTTAGTGGCTAATATAACTGCCTAATATGTAATACAGCTCAGGTTCGATTCCCAGTAAGAGTATGGCTAGCTGATGAGAGCTAAATAACTTGAAATAGATCTACACTAGTCTCCTTTTATTTATTTATCAGCACAATTGCAACACACACACACACACACACACACACACACACACACACACACACACACATATATATATATATATATATATATATATATATATATATCAGTGGTGGGTTTCAAAAAAATTTAGAACCTTGTTTGTAGGTGTGGCCTGTTTTGTGGGAGTGGCTGGCAAGCCACTACCACACGGTCACATGGCTGGGCAATGTGATCGAGCGGGAGTGGATTGACAGTCATGTGACTGGGTGGGCATGGCCAATTTGTAAAATGTGGTGAAACTCACTTAACAACGCTCTTGCTTAGCAACCAAAATATTGACTCAGAAACATTTGAAGCACGCAAGTCTTAAAGCTGTCAAGTTACAAGACCCTTGCACCCCTAACCCTTTAGATATATACATACATATATACATATACCTATACCTATACCTATACCTATACCTATACCTATACCTATACCTATACCTATACCTATACCTATACATATACATATACATATACATATACATATACATATACATATACATATACATATACATATACATATACATATACATATACATTCTATCATTTTTCTTAGTGTTCTTCCCTCATCTTTTTGGGCGGAGGGGCGGAAGTGGCCAGATTTAGAAAAAAACATGTGCACTATAGATGAATTATATCAGCTATAAGCAAATCCATACGCATGAAATTAAGACGCTTTAATATTACAAAACAATCTGAATATTAGAAATACGTCATTTATACCCCTTAATTTTCTTGTGTGTTTTTTCCTTCCCCCTTTCTTCTTCCATTTAGCTGCACCATTATTTAAGGAGACTCTCATTTAACAATAGCCTTGAGGAAACCATTTCTTTTGATGAAAACAGAGAACTGAAAGCTGGGTTTGATATTATCAATTGGGTGACGTTCCCAAATCAGACCTTTCTTCGGGTCAAGGTGGGAAAAATTGATCCCCTTGCTCCAAAGGACCATGTCTTCTCCATTTCTCAGGATTCCATTGTGTGGCCCAGGCCATATCCTAAGGTGCAATGGATATAGTGAATGAGGACCATCTGATTTTAAACATTTTTCTAATTTCTAATTTACTGATTCAGGGCCAGTGGTGGGATTCAAAAATTTTGCTACCATTTCTGTGGGTGTGGCTTTGTGGGCATGGCTTTGTGGGCATGACAGGGGAAAGAAACTGCAAAATCCCCATTCTCTCCCCACCCCAGTAACCTGCTTTCTAGCTCTGTTCTTCTGATCAGGGCAACAAAAGAAGATCAGCTGGGAGGCTGGGAGGCAGCGAGGACCAGGGGCAACCTATTTGCTGGTTTTGTGAACTACTCAAAATTTCTGCTATCAGTTCTCTTCATCCACTGGCTGAATCCCACCTCTGTTCAGGGCAGTTTACAAAACTGACCCTGGGCAGATCTTCAGGTCAATATTTGCTCATGAAAATAACTCTGGTTGTTTTGAAGGCCATTGTTTAATTTCTTCTCTTCCTATAGTGATTATTTCTGATAGTTCTATGGGGGAAATGAGTTCAGAAAGCCTGACCCTCTAAAACACGGGTGTCAAACTCACAGTGTCATGTTGCCGTCATGTGACATTTTTCCCATTCGCGGAGCTGGGGTGGCCGTGGCCTGCCTGTGATGTATCTGGATTGTAGGCTGTCAGTTTGACACCCCTTCTCTAAAAGATGCCCACATCTTTATTTTATTCATTTTATTTAGTTTAGTTTGTCGAACATGTACTAGATAACAGGTATAACTATAACCATGGACATGAACACAGAAAATGGGTACAAATAAATGGGGACAATAGGAGAGGGACAATAGGCCCGCTGGGGCATTTATGCACGCCCCCTACAGACCTCTTAGGAAAGGGAAGAGGTTCACACTAGACAGTTTAAGGTTAAAGGTTTGAGGATGTAACAACAGAATCAGGTAGTGCATTCCAAGCATTGACCACTCTGTTGCTGAAGTCATATTTTCTTCAATTGAGTTTGGAGCAGTTTACCTTTAGTTTGTATCTATTGTTGTTGTGCTTAATGCTGAAGTAGTAATTGACAGGTAGGACATTGTAGCGGACAATTTTGTGTACTACGCTTAGCTCAGACCATAGTCAGCATAGTTCTAGCTTGTCCAAGCCCAAAATTTCAAGCTTGGTGGCATAAGGTATTCTATTGTGAGCAAGGGAGTGTAGTATTCCTCTTGTGAAATACCTCTGGAGTCGCTCAGTTGTACTAATGTTCTATATACAATGTGAATTCCAGGCAGGTGAGCTATATTCGAGAATTGGTCTGGCAAAGGTTTTGTATGCCCTAGTTTGCAGTACAATGTTGCTGGAGAAGAAGCTTCACAAAATTAGGTTAAGAACTCTTAATGTTGTTGTTGTTTTTTTTGCAATGCTGTTACAATGAGTTCTGGGGCTAAGATCATTTGAGATGAGTACTCCTAAGCCTTATTATTTCCTTCCCTTTCCCTTCTCTTTATTAAATCAACAAAGAAGTTTTTGTCAGTATCAAAACGTCTACTTTCATTTGCCTACAGGAATCACCCTCTTCCTTGTGCAATGACCTTTGCCATTTGGGTCACCGGCGGATGAAAAAGGAAGGCAATCCGTTCTGTTGTTATGATTGCCTTCCCTGTCCAGCTGGGGAGATCTCAAGCCAGATGGGTAAGAGATAATATTGTTGAGTTTCATTGCATTACATTGCATTTGGTTTATAATTCATTGCATGGGGCAATCTGACTCTAACATCTGTACCATTAATTGCTTGACTCACTGATAACATGAGTGTCACCTTCCTACTCTACTGGTCCAAGCTGTTACTACTAAACTTGGTGGAAAAAGGAATAACTCATTGGATGTACATTTTCCTTATATTTCAAAAACAATGCCCATGTGAATAGTAGTTTCCGAGACTAGGTTATTTGTATGGAGCTAGTTTAGCTTTATTTTGTTGTAGGAAGTCTTACAGATAAATGTATTTAGCATTCAAACTTACTGCAGTCTTTGTTATCATCCAGAAGAATAAAAAAACACATGGTTGTTAGGAGCATAAGAATATCAGGAGGCAAGATAAGCAGTATATAAAACATGTGGAAGAAAAAACAAACAAGGGAAATTTCCCTTTTATACTTACAACAACTAATCATAGCATAGATTGCATCATGTATCGGTACTCTCTAATTAATGAGTCATACACCTCTAGATTGTTCTCACCTATTAGACTGTTTTCATTGATGAATATTTTTCCTTCTGAATCATTGCAAATTGGTTTGGAGGTACTGGTGTGAGATACGGTATTTCCCCAAAAATATGACCTACCCCCAAAGTAAGTCCTAACCTTGATTTTTATATGTGTATCCAATATAAGCCCCAAAATAAGCCCTAGTTAAGACCCCACCAACTCTGGGATGCACAGGGTGGGGCAAGGCGCACGGGTAAAAGTTAAGCAAAAGTGGGGATCGGGGTGGTGGAGTTGCCCTACTTACCAGGCTACGCACACCCTGACACCTGCCTTACCTTGCAGGCCCACTTCTTCTGCCACTGGTTGCTGCCACGTGCACACGTTCTCCCCTTCACTCCTGACTTTCATTTCACCATCAGAGGCCTTTCTGAAAGGCCTCTGCAGCCAAGAAATGAGGTTCAGAGTGATGCATGGGCACCCCCTGGCTTCTGTTTTGCTGTCAGAGATCCTTCTGGAAAAGTCTCTGCAGCCTTTACAGCTCTACAGCTGTTATCGGCTGCAGAGGCCTTTCCAGGAGGCCTCTGATGGCAAAACAGAAGGTAGGGGGTGTTGCATGCATCAATCTGGAGCCCATTTCCCAGCTGCAGAGATCTTTCCTGAAGGCCTCTGACAGTGAAATGGAGGCTGGCGGCGATGCACGCAAATGGCAGCAAGCAGCCGCAGGAGAAGTGGGCTGGCAGTGGGCTCCTGCTGGGTGCAAGGTGAATCGGTAATTAGACATCCCCTAAAAAGGGGATAAGACCTGGTGCCTTTTTTGGTGACAAAAAAAAATAAGACCTGGTTTTATTTTCAGGGAAACGTGGGTAAAGTATCCTTGGAATACAGGATGAAATACATGAAAATCTTTTTTATAGAGAAATTTTCCTCTTTTTTCCAGACATGGATTCCTGCACTCCATGTCCAGAAGATCATTATCCAAACAATTACCAGGATCGCTGCATCCCCAAAGATGTCAGTTTTCTGAGCTACGGAGAACCTTTGGGGATCAGCCTGACAACTCTTGCTGCCTTCTTTTCTTGCACAACGGCTCTAGTGCTTTGGATGTTCCTTAAGTACAAGGAAACCCCCATCGTCAAAGCCAACAATAGGAATCTCACCTATGCCCTGATCATTTCCCTCCTGCTCTCTTTTTTTTGCCCTTTGCTTTTTATTGGTCAGCCAGAGCAGGTGAAGTGCCTGCTTCGCCAAATAACTTTTGGCATTATCTTTTCAGTGGCGGTTTCTTGCATTTTGGCCAAAACACTAATTGTAGTTCTGGCCTTTATGGCCACTAGACCAGGCTCTAGGATCAGGAAGTGGGTGGGGAAACCACTGGCCCAGTCTGTTGTCTTCTCCTGTTCCCTTACTCAAGTCACCATTTGTGCGGTTTGGCTGGCAACCTTTCCTCCATTCCCTGATGTTGACATGCACTCTCTGGCTGAAGAAATTGTCCTTGAATGCAATGAGGGTTCAGCTACCATGTTCTACTGTGTCCTGGGTTTTATGGGCTTCCTGGCCATGATCAGCTTCACTATGGCTTTCCTAGGAAGAAAGTTACCAGACAATTTCAATGAAGCCAAGTTCATCACCTTCAGCATGATGGTCTTCTGCAGTGTGTGGCTCTCTTTCATTCCAACTTATCTCAGCACCAAAGGGAAATATGTGGTAGCTGTGGAGGTCTTCTCCATTTTGGCTTCTAGTGCTGGTTTACTAGGCTGCATTTTCCCTCCCAAATGCTACATCATTCTGTTCAGGCCTGAGCTGAATGACAGGCAGTACCTGATGAGAAAGAAATAATAGACTGAAACCTGTATAATCTCAGATCAGTTAAATTAAACTTTAGATGTTAATCCCATTGTATGGTTTTGAATGGTCACAAAAACATTGTCATTTTGAGATTCAGTGCAAGCCTACATTTTTTTACTTACCATACTTTTCAGAATATAAGACACAATCCCCCCGCCCAAAAAAAAGAGGGTGGAAATGTTGGTGCATCATATACCCTGTATATGGCCAGTTTTGGCCTCCCAAAACCCTGCCCTGCATGTCCTATTTTTGTGAAAAATTGGCCTGTTTCTGCAAAAAAAACTAGGCATGCAGAGGGTTGAGAGGCCTGCAGAGTGCTCCTGGGGCTAGGGAGAGCAAAAACCAGATGCTCAGAGACCAAAACCTCTTTTTTTCTTGTTTTCCTCTTCAAAATCTTGAAGCTTTAAGCCTTCTTAAAGCTATGTACGGCCATTTTGGTGAAGTGGGGGTTTCGGGTGGCAAAAAAATGCTGTATTAAGGGTATAAGACACAGCCAGATTTTCAACCTCTTTTTTGAGGGAAAAGGATGCGTCTTATACTCTGAAAAATACGGTTTGCTAGTGGTCAGCCAAGGGTAACAGCTCCATTTGAGAGAATTAGCCTCTTCAGTGATGGGTGCAGAAGTCCAAGACAGCCAAAGTACAAAAGAAACTCAGGCCTGCTCAAACTGTAAAGTTGTCTAGCAACTGATAGTTGAGAAAACTCTCTTCTGGCTGCAGAAATCTAGACTTTCATGACTGAGGCCTTTTTTTTTTCTTGTTTTCCTCTTCAAAATCTTGGTGTGTCTTATACTCCAATACATCTTATAGCCTGAAAAATACGGTAATTAATTTACATAGCTGTTTTTAATAGATTGATTTCTAAGGATTTCCTAAATGCTGGTAGTGGCTTCTGGATTTACACTGAGAAGCTGTGGCAGTATTGCTGAGAAACTATAAATTCTTCTTCTCCTTCACATCTCACATGTGGAGAAAACATCTGGGATACACAAACTGGTAATAACCACCCTTGGCTCAAAAACACACGTAGAAGAGCATGTTTAATACTTAAATGAGAGGCCATCACAAAATAATCTGTGTTGTAGTGTAGTTTAGGAAGTAAAATTGGAAAAATGAACTGATCTCATTGTAAGCTGTAAAGAAGAAGTTGGTCACTTCCTCTTTACAGCTTACAACAAGATCAATTCATTTTGCCAATTTTTCTCAATTGGTAGAAATCTAGTCTACCATAATTTTGCTACTCTTCTGATATTTCTGAACCTCAAATATGCCCACACTTTCACAGACACACTTATATACTGTTAAAGTAGTATCCTTTTTTTCCCCTTCAAGGTGGATCTTTGCCTTTCAGGCATTTAAGACAATTTTTTCCAGGGACCATGTCTATTCAAACCCACAAGACCATTTATGACTGTGATGGCGAACCTGTGGCAGGTGTGCCACAGGTGGCACATAGAGCCATATATTCTGGCATGTGAGCCACCAGCTCCAGTGCACATGTGAGTGCCAATCAGCTGATTTTTGACCTTCCAGAGGGCTGGGGGAGGCCATTTTCACCCTCCCCAAGCTTCAGGAAAGCCTCCAGAGCCTGGGAAGGGCAAAAAACTTTCTGAACTTCAGATAGGCCCGTTGTGCCATTTTTCATTGTTATGTGGTGCTAGAGATTCAAACCACGAAACTGCTGACCTTTCTGATTGGCAAGTTTAGCGTCTCAGCCACTGAGCCACTGTGTCCCTTACAGAGACTCTGTCTTAATTGGTTCTGCATGAATATGGCTGAGAAATTCCAGTATTCTGTATTTACCTAGGCTAGAGTTTAAAACACCTTGTAGTTTTCCCTGATATCTTACCTAACTGAGGGGGCTCAACAATCAATGACTATTAATAAATAAATAAAAATTGCGGGGTTTTGTACACACAAACTTTTAAATGGCGGAACTCCGCAATGAGAAAAATGAGAAGTATACTAGGGGAAACTATTCTGTTGATACACCAGAAAAAAATAATCCTACCATACAGAAAAGGGATATCAGAAAAGACAGTCAGAATTCTTCAACCTCTAGGAATAGAAATAGCCCACAAACTGACAGCCACACTCCACCAGGAATTATCCAGAACCAAAGACAAGATACAGAAGGATGGAAGAAACAATGTAATTTAAAAAATCAACTTGGAACAACCAACTCTACATGGGACAAACATCAGGTCAATTGAAAGCCAGAATCCAGGAACACCAGCTGGCCATCAAATGTCATGATCCCAAATCCCTAATCACTACCCATGCTGAGATCAAATGCACCACTTGGAGCAATCAAAGAATCAATGGCCATGCTACCACCCACTATGCTCACACGTTTATCAAAACCTGACTCTCAGCAAGCAATTCCATCTACAGACACATTGATCTACAACCAACCTATGAACACCTCAGAATTCAAATCAACCACACAGCCAAACTGAGACAGCACCAGCCCTCAATCAGCCCATGCAACATCCCCCCCCCGCAGCCAGCACTTCACCTCCCAATGAGCTTCACCTGATGTAACCTACCCATCACAAATCCCACCACAAGACCCTCACTTGACATATCCCACACCTGACCCTTCACAAGAGTTGTCACAAGACCCTTGCCTGATGTGACCCACACCTGACCCATCACAAGACCCATAGCCTCACTCTGTCAAGGACCTAGAAGTACTCATCTCAAATGAGTTGTTAACCTAATTTTGTGAAGCTTCTTCTCGGGAAACACTGTACTACTAACTAGGGCATATAAAACCTTTGACAGACTAATTCTCAAATACAGCTCGTCTGCCTGGAATCCACACTGTATATCAGAAATTAATACAATTGAGTGGGCCCAGAAGTATTTCATGAGAAGAGTCCTCCGCTCCTCTGTTCACAATAGAATTCCTTATGCCACCAGGCTTGGAATTTGGGACTTGGACAACCTGAAATTACATTGCCTACAGTCTGACCTAAGCGTAGTACACAAAATTGTCTGCTACAACATCCTGCCTGTCAACAACTACTTCAGCTTCAATCTTAATAATACTCATGCAAACAAAAGATACAAACTCAAGGCTCCAAACTCAATTGCAGAAAATACGATTTCAGCAACAGAGTGGTCAGCACCTGGAATGCTCTACCTGACTCCATTGTTGCATCCCCCAACCCTCATAGCTTCAACTTTAAACTGTCTACCATGGACCTCACCCCATTCCTAAGCTGTCCATAAAGAGAGTGTGCATGAGTGCATCAGCCTGTTCTACTGTCCCTATATATTTATACTCATTTCCCTTGTTCATGTCCATGTTTATACTTATACCTGTTATCTTGTACATGTTTGACAAACTAAATAAAATTTAAAAAAATAAGACTCTCCCCTAACTTGAGCCTCCCATCACAAGCCCTAATGACCATACGGAGCCCTTGTAAGCAGAACACCACCGATACTGACATTCCCTAAACTCCGCTGAAGATGTTACCTAGTCTGGTAACAAAACATTCAGAAACCAACCCACAAGCTCAGAGAACGAACCTCCACACATCAATATCAGCTTTCCAATCTCCAAATGATTGTTATGATTAAAATAGGAAGAAAATAGTTCATACAGCAAAGAGCAGAGTCAGCGGAAGAAAAAGGTAGGTAATTGGATTTGGACTAAATGTAAAGCACGCTGAACACAGTAGCCCTGAAGTACTAGGCTCTTCTTTGTGGTATGTAGTGAAACACAAACTGGATAGGCATTGCATAGTCTCAGTGTTAATATATTCAGGATTGTACTCACTACATTAGCAGTGATTAACTCTTCCGAAATCTGAAGAAACCACCATTTCACAGTATCATAATTCCCTATAAGAGGAATCAGGGTAAAATATTCTGTGGAATGTTAGGTTCTATAATACATGTAGTCCTTCAATTACGTCCACAATTGAGTCCACCATTTCTGTTGTTAAGTGAGTTTTACGACCTTTCTTGCCACAGTTGTTAAGTGGATCCTTGCAGTTGATAAGTTAGTAACCCGGTTGTTAAATGAATACGACTTCCCCATTGGCTTTGCTTGTCAGAAGGTCGCAAAAAGGGATCACGAGATCTTAGGACCAGAGGTGGTATTCCAGAAGCTTTGACAGGTTCCGGAGAATCATTAGCAGAAATTTTGAGTAGTTCGGAGAACCGGTAAATAGGCTGGCCCCGCCCCTACTGCCTCAAAGCCTCCCAGCTGATCTTTTGTTGCGCTGAACAGGAAAACAGAGCTGGAAAGCAGATTAGTGGGATTGGGAGGGAATGGGGATTTTACAATATCCTTCCCTGAGAGAAAAATATATTGGATATATTTTCTATATACTATAAAAAACAATAAGGAGATTATATACAACAAAAAGCATTTATTAATTAATAAGAAGACTTACTGATAACTCTCACGCGCATGAAAGGATTCTTGGAAAGAAGAATAGTTAACAGGGCAAGAGGCGAAACTTAAATACACAAATTGTAGTCTCATGGGTATCATCAAGATGTTTCATAATATAATTACATAATTGTACTTGACTTCCATTTATTACAATAGTTGGCAATAATGATAATAGTTGGCAATAATTAAGCTAAAGTAGAAACTCAGATCTTCTGGGTATACTTTCCGTTCACATGTGTGTCAGGAGTGGGGAAGGGATGAGGATCTTGCAGTATCCTTCCCCTGCCACACCCACCAAGTCACACCACACCCACCAAGCCATGCCCACAGAACTGGTAGTAAAAAATATTTGAATCCCACCACTGCTTAGGACACAGCAATGGTCATAAATGTGAGTCAGTTGCCACACATCTGAATTTTGATCACATGATCATGGGTTGTAACTGTGAAAAATGGAATGACAAAGGAGGGATTCAACCTATAAATAAAGAGAACTTTCTGACAGTGAGAACAATCAACCAATGGAACAGCTTGTCTTCGGAAGTTGTGGTTAGCTTCATCACTGGAGGCTTTCAAGAAGAGATTGGACTACCACTTGTCAGAAATAATATATGGTCTACTGCTTGAGCAGGGAGGGGAGGTGGCCTTGATGACTTATGAGGCAGAGGTGGGTTGCTGCCAGTTTTACTACCGGTTTGCAACCTGTACACAACACATTGGATGTTCAAATTTTAGTATATAAGTTTGTAGATTTAGATAAATATCACCCCACCCAATATATTGTTATCATCATCAATCTCAGTCCCATTGGAATATAAATAGAACAGAACAGAACAAAACAGAGTAGAATAGAATAGAATAGAATAGAATAGAATAGAATAGAATAGAATAGAATAGAATAGAATAGAATAGAATAGAATAGAATAGAATAGAATAGAATAGAATAGAATAGAATAGAATAGAATAGTTGGAAGGAACCTTGGAGGTCTTCTAGTCCAACCCCCTATGCAGGAAACCCTACATCACTTCAGATAAATGGTTATCCAATCTCTTCTTAAAAACTCCCAGTATTGGAGCATTCATAACTTCTGGAGGCAAGTTGTTCCACTGGTTAATTGTTCTAACTGTCAGGAAACTTCTCTTTATTTCTAGATTACTTCTCTCCCCAATTAGTTTCCATTCATTGCTTCTTGTCCTACCCTCAGGTGCCTTGGAAAATAGCTTGACTCCCTCTTCTTTGTGGCATCTCCTGAGATATTGGAACACTGCTATCATATCTCCCCTAGCCCTTCTTTTCATTAAACTAGACATACCCAATTCCTATAACCGTTCTTCATATATTTTAGCCTCCAATCCCCTAATCATCCTTGTTGCTCTTCTCTGCACTCTTTCTAGAGTCTCTACATCTTTTTTACATTGTGGCAAACAAAACTGGATGCAGTATTCCAAGTGTGGCCTTTCCGAGGCATTATAAAGTGGTATTAACACTTCCTCATGCTCTTGATTCTATCCCTCTGATTATGTAACCCAGCCTATGGGAAACCATAGCCGGTCACAAGCCCGGATAAATGGGGAGTGTTGGTTCCCGTGGCGACGGAACCGTGAAACAAGCTGAGAATCCAATGGCAGGACAACACACGGATAAACAACTCTGTAATCCGTGACGTTCTGCCTTTGGCCTTCACAATGCAATGGTCACTGCCTTGAGGACGTTGACATTTACGAAGATTAAGTCCAAGTAAGTCCTCTGATTATGTAGCCTATAACTGTGTTGGCTTTTTTGACAGCTGTTGCACACTGCTGGCTTCTATTTAAATGGTTGTCCGCTAGGATTCCAAGATCCCTCTCACAGTTACTACTATTGAGGAAGACACCACATATACTGTACCTGTGCAATATTGTGTACACAATATGAATACTGAGAGATTTCTTTTGATCTCTAATAGAATTTGAAGGCAGTGATTCAAGGATATAGGTGTTTAATCAGAAGGTTTATACAAGAACTAAGGAAGAAATTAAAGGAAAGAGAAGAGGGCAACTAGCAGCAAATTTGATAATTAGTTACAGTGACAATGGAATTGCTGTTAGAAGAACCAGGACCGGTTAGGAACAAATCATCATGAAGACGATCCATCTATGTGGTCATACACATGGGAAAAAAGTTTATTCGATTATCCATTAATCTCCCTGGTCTACCCAACTTTGTCCATTGATTTTCCTGGCTAAGAAATAATAAATGGTCTTCTTCTATCCATGAGGGAATAAAAACATGGAAATTATTTCAATTTGTTATTGTTAATTGTGAAGTCATGTCTGACCCATTGTGACTCCATGGACAATGTTCCTCCAGGCCTTCCTGGCCTCTACCATCCTCTGGAGTTCATTTAAGCTCAAGTGACTCCATCCAGTCACCTCATTCTCTGTCGTCACATTTTTCTTTTGCCCTCAATATTTCCCAGTATTAGACTCTTCTCCAGTGATTCCTTTCTTCTCATTAGGTGGCCAAAGTATTTGAGTTTCATCTTCAGAATCTGGCCTTCTAAAGAGCAGTCAGAGTTTATCTCCTCTAGGACTGACCGGTTTGATCGCCTTGCAATCCAAGGGACTCGCAGGAGTCTTCTCCAGCACCAGAGTTAAAAGGCCTCAGTTCTTTGGTGCTCAGCCTTTCTTATGGTCCAACTTTCACAGTCATACATTGCAACTGGGAAAACCATAGCTTTGACTATACACACTTTTGTTGGCAGGGTGATGTCTCTGTGTTTTAGGATGCAGTCTAGATTTGCCATAGCTTTCCTCCCCAGGAGAAGTATTTTTTAATTTCTTGGCTGCAGTTCCCATCTGCAGTGATTTTGGAGCCCAGGAAAATAAAATCTGTTACTGCCTCCATTTCTTCCCCATCTATTTGCCAGGAATTGAGAGGGCTGGATGCCATGATCTTAGTTTTCTTAATGTTGAGTTTCAAGCCAACTTTTGCACTCTCCTTTTTCACCCACATCAAGAGGCTCTTTAGTTCCTCTTCACTTTTTTCCATTAGAGTGGTATCATTCTTTCAATATTTCTATCAATTCTAATGTGACTATTTTTAATGTCATCTTAATGTCATCTATTTGTCATCTTCATCTATGGTTTAAAGTTGACACAACCCTAATAATCCTGCAACAACAACAAAATAAAGCTAGTTGGCTTTCTACATTTCAAGTCTCCTACTTAAAAGTCATCTACTTTTGTCTTCTTAGTTAAAGAAAATCCCAATGGGTTGAGTTAATATTCTGAAGAATTGAAAAAGAAAATTAAAGCAGTCCCTGTTGATTAGATTCAGAGTCTTTGTTATAATTGCAGCTTCACCCAGTTAATGACTTAAAGAAAGAAGAAAAGATAGCACATTTTGCACCTTCAAGCATTGACTGAGAATGAACAAGCAGTTAAATGATGCAGGTTTGATGACCTATCTCCCATATAATGTAATTTTTGAACACTCTGGAAGAAATTATAATCAAGTAATTTAGCAAAATAAATGTATTAATATTGCACATCTTTTGGATGGTTAAGATTGGTAGGGACTCCAGTTCAGGAATGGGATACAAGGAAGATTTTCTGGAGAGCTATTATTGACATAAGGAAATATTTGCCTATCCTAGGCTATAAAGACAGCACTAAATGAAAGTTTGTTTTATTCTTCTAACTGCCAAGCTGACAGTAAAAGGAAGGGTCACCATTTATTTGCAGGTACTTATTTTGGCTGGAAATATTACAGTAGATTTGCCCTGCTCTTCATTAAGATCAAAATTGTTACTATATCAAAGGTATTCAAATTTCAATTAAGGTCACATTTGGCAAGAGATTTCCTTTCTTCTTCTTCTTCTTCTTCTTCTTCTTCTTCTTCTTCTTCTTCTTCTTCTTCTTCTTCTTCTTCTTCTTCTTCTTCTTCTTCCCTCTTTCAAAGCGTTCTAATTTACATACTCTACCTTGAGATAAACCTAAATTTAAATACCTTTTGACTTTCTCTGTTCTCAATTACAAGCAAAACACCAGTTTTCTGCAAGTTACATTCACCAAATGTGTGGAGTTCTACTTCTATGTTGCTTCTATGTTGCTCCTTCTCTGGAGATTGTAAAAGTTATAATAGAATACATCTGCATTTAATCTAACCAATTTCTTTCTATAAGCCAGCAGTGTGCAGCAGCTGCCAAAAAAGCCAAGACATTTCTAGGCTGCATAAACAGAGGGAATCAAAATCACGTGAAGTGTTAATACCACTTTATAATGCCTTGGTAAGGCCACACTTGGAATACTGCATTCAATTTTGGTTGCCATGGTGTAAAAAAGATGTGGAGACTCTAGAAAGAGTAGAGAGAAGTGCAACAAAGATGATTAGGAGATGGGAGGCTAAAACATATGAAGAACGGTTATAGGAATTGGGTATGTCTAGTTTAATTAAAAGAAGGACTAAGGGAGACATGACAGCAGTGTTCTGATATCTCAGGAGCTGCCACAAAGAAGAGGGAGTCAAACTATTCTCCAAAGCATCTTGTCCTACCTGGATAGGACAAGAATTGGTGGAAAATAATCAAGGAGAGAGGTAACTTAGGAGAAGTTTCCTGATAGTTAGAACAATTAAACAATTAAACTTGCCTCCAGAGGTTGTGAATGCTCCAACACTGAAAGTTTTTAAGAAGATGCTGGATAACTATTTATCTGAACTGGTGTAGGGTTTCCTGCCTAAACAGAGGATTGGACTAGAAGACCTCCAAAGTCCCTTCCAACTCTGTTATGCTATTCTATTCTATTCAAATAGTCTTGTGGGATGTGAGAGCTGTCATCCAAGAAATATCAAGAGTACTGAGAAGGGAAGATGAAGAGTGATATAATATGAGAAAATCTCACTAACTAATGGATTTTTTTTTGTCCAGGCAAAAGCTGATAATGGAGGCTGAAAACGTCACAGTGGTCTCAAAATTTGTCTTAGTAGGACTCACTAATGACCGTAAGACCCAGATTTGGCTTTTTGTGGTCATCCTCACTTTCTATCTATTTACGCTTGCGGGAAACTTTGTGATCATCATACTGGTGCAAGCTGATTCCAGGCTTCACACACCAATGTATTTCTTCTTGACTCACTTCTCAGGCCTGGAGATCTGTTATGTCTCCAGCACTGTGCCCCAGATGTTGGCTCACCTCTTCTCTGGAAATGGAACCATTTCCTTCATGCGTTGCACAACTCAGATGTACATTGCTTTATCCTTAGGTAGCACGGAAGGACTTCTCCTGGGGGTCATGGCCTACGATCGCTATTTGGCCATCTGTCATCCTTTCATTTATATGGTTGCCATGGACAAGTGGCATCAATTGCAACTCACCATAGCTTCGTGGGTTGGGGGCTTCCTCCTCTCTGTGATGAATGTGGGCTGTACACTACGCCTCCCCTTCTGTGGCCCCAACCAAATCAACCATTTCTTCTGCGAGCTGCCAGTGGTGTTAAAACTTGCCTGTGCTGACACCTATGCTACTGAGAACATAATTTTTGGGGCAGCGGTTCTGATCCTGTTGGTTCCTCTTTCGGTTATCCTGACTTCCTATGGGCTCATTCTATCCACTGTATTACAGATGCAGTCAGCAGCTGGACGAAGCAAAGCCTTTTCCACTTGTGCTTCCCATTTGGCAGTGGTCACCCTATTCTATGGCACTGTCATATCTATGTATATGAGACCTCGGTCGAGCACAACTCCAGACAGCGACAAGAAAATTGCTGTCTTCTACATTGTAGTCACACCTCTGCTCAACCCTGTTATCTATACACTGAGAAACAAGGATGTTCATGGGGCACTGGCCAAGATGCTAAATACAAAACACTAAAAATACAAGCACTAGTATCTTCTTAGACTCTCCTTGGTTTAGAGATTACCTCGTTACATACTGAATTGACGATCATGTTTTGGGGGAGACAAGAGAGAATAAAGGTTTGCACAATATTGACATCCCTTCAGAAAATCTGGAGGTCATGCGCCATTTCTTAGCTTTATGTTCATTATGTAGAAACCATCTGACAGATCCAACTTCATCGGGTTTTTTTGAAAAAATGAACAAAGAGGTTGCTATATTTCCCAAAAAATAAGCCCTCCCCCTGAAAATAAGCCCTCTCCTAAAATATTTAAATGTGTGTGCAGCCCCACCATTTGCTGGAGATGGGAGAACATGCCCCACATGCCCTTGACATCCACGCAGAACAGCCTTGGGGAAGTCACTCCCGCAAACCGTAGTTATCGGGCTCCTTCTCTTAGTGGCAGCTGCAAAAAAGAGCAGCAATGCTAGGGCTGGCAAGAGTATACCGGAAACAGAGTCAGAACTTCAGAATTCAGCTGACCCATGGGCCGAGGTTAAGGCACACCTCCTGCACCTCAAAAATAATAAGACCTTCACGAAAATAAGGCCAAGTGCTTATTTCGGGGGGGTCAAAAGAAGATAAGGCCATGTCTTATTTTTGGGGGAACACAGTATGTATTAGAGTTGGTAAAGTGATACTGTTCCATTCCTCCTCACAGTTCTTTTTTTGAAAAGTTTTTTTATTGTTTTAATTGAACAAAAACACAAAAAAAGAATCATCCTTCATTACATCTTGTAGAAAGTGTGTCGATTGGTTACAAATACATTTCGTGCGTTTCTTCCACAATCATTACTTATACTTCATTCATATTGAATTTCACATTTTAAATCAAAAATCTTTATGTATTTTACTATCAATGTACCACAATTCTCATTTAATTACAATTATTTAAATGTGCTTTTGTCTGAAATCATTTGTATTTAAAGACACAATCACCTACTGGCATTCATTCAATAAACCTCCAATAACATTACACCTTTATAACATATTCTGAAAAAAAAATCAATTAATAAGATATCTAAGCATCCCCCCCCCTTTCCCCCAAACTCACTATTTAAAGCTTGTATCCAATTTTCTTTTACCGATACAACACATGTATATATCATTAAACATTATCCATTAACATTTCCTTGTTATTGTTGTAGTTAGCTAAAAATTATTTACTATTTCTATCACATCTCCTCACAGTTCTTATTCACTGTGATAAGAGAACACTTGTTTCAAAATTGTTTTAAATGAGTCAAACATTATAGAAAAATTTTGTCATTAGAATACAGCATCCTTGCTTGTATTTACTTTTAAGGTGGCTAAGAAGTCTGTATGAATGTCCTCCAAATTAAAATCTGAAATGGAAACCATGAGGGAACTACTCAAGATTTGTGTAAGTTAAAAGCCTGTAGATATTCTCAGTCATCCAGGTTAAGGTTGTCCCACAGGTGCTTTTTCAAGAGGCACCTGGACTTTCTGTTTTTTTTTCTTTTGAAGACATTTTGCTTTCCTTCCAAGAAGCTTCCTCAGCTCTTCCATTCCCCACTATCCTGTCTTAGCTGAAGAAGCTTCTTGGATGAGAAGCATGAGAAGCAAAACATCTTCAAAGAAAAAATCAAGAATGTCCAGTTCCTCCTGAAAAAGCAGGACATTTGAGATATTTGTGTAAGTTATTTATAAGGGGAAATGTCTTCTGACCTAGGCTTCCCCCAAAAACATGAAGCAGATTCCTGGTCCCAACAAAAACCCCTTTATTAAACTAATGTGAATTCCTCTCATTCACATTCAGTAACGGCCTGGTAAACAGTCTTTCAAAGGTGAATTTATGACCACAGACCTTATCTATTTTGGAAAGCTGCCATATATGTAAATATTTCCCAAATGCAGTGCTGTGCAAGGAAAGACTTGGCACAGAGTCTCTGAGATTCATGGACAGATCTTCATACTCCTGAAATAAACAAACTAATGAACTAACGAATGAATTGTTTTCTGCAAAAGCCCACTCTTCTTTCGCTCCTCTTTTATTTCCTATGGGAGGAACCATTCACAGTCCACCTGTGGCTTTACTCCCAAGTCGATCCTTGTTCCTTAGCTGTTCCCTTCATCTGGCAACTCTGTGCACACTGCAGACAGGCTCCAGCTGTTCCTCTGCCTCACTGGCTATCTATGTCTGAAGGCAGATGAGAACTGCCAGATGGCCTTGGCCCAGTGGTGAAATTCATTTTTTTACTACCAGTTCTGTGAGCGTGGCTTGGTAGACATGATGTGGCTTGGTGGGCGTGGCAGGGGAAGGATACTGCAAAGTCTCCATTCCCACCCCACTCTGGGATCAGCCAGAGGTAGCATTTGCCAGTTCTTCGAACTACCCAAAATTTCCACCACCGGTTCTCAAGAACCTGCTGGATTTCACAGCTGCCTTGGTCCTATCTCTGCCTCCAACACAGAGCCCTCTTCAGGCCTTCCCCAGACTCCAGGACAGGTCCATGTTCCTCCCCGAATCTGCTGCCAGCTCCTCTGGCCTCTGGCAGGCCACAACAAAGAGCTCTCCTTGAGAAAATATTGGATGAACCATTGTTCTCCTTAATTTTGACTTGTTATTTCAATTATTTTTTCTTATTTCCTGTTGATGTTCAGTCAACATTTGAATCAGGTTCTCTCTTCACCTTCAGTTGAAACCAATTGTAATTCTCCTTTCAGAATATGTCATTCAGTAATATAGGGGATATTTTTATTTAAATCAATGACATGTCTACAGTAATAGAAAACCACTCCACTTCCCATTCATGTCAGAAGCAACATTTAAGAAACTCACTGAACCAATGTTCAAAATTGTTCTTCGGAGGACTTGACTTCCAAGCAAATTCTCTCCAACCTGGTTAGATGCCTCATATTTTTTCTTAAAATGTGGTATACAAAATTTGACACTTATTCTTGGTTTTTTTTTAATGTTTTATTTGTTTTATTTATACTACTTTCCATTTCAATCAAATAGTGTGCGATTTGGATACAGTTATTTGAACAGTCATAATCCACATATTAGTTATTATATTCATCACAATAATGTTAATAATATAACTATTTGTTCTGACTCTCCCCTCCCCCGGCCTGTGAATAAACCAGAACACCGGCTTGGCTGTTCAATTACTGAGATAGTGAATCCTTTGGCTGAGGGTCCAGGCAACTCACATTCAATAGAGTAGCTCTGCAGCAACCCAGATAGTTCAAACGCAGCAATGCAGATAGTCCAAACGAACAGACACAGTTGTTTCCTGCAAATGTTCCCTCCCAACGCCTCACCTATAATCTCTCTTGAGAGGGGCCAATCAACAACCACCTATGCTTAATCATCTTCTGTGAATATGCCTAGGGAGTTGCTGCTTCCATTTCTCAGTCCTTCTCAATCTAGCAGTAGGGACAAACTGCCTTTGATCCTCCCCACTGCTCCATACCTCAGGCACCTCCTGGTGGCCAACCAGCCTCTCTGGTCCCTGCTCTGAGTCTGAACCCTGTCCAGGGTCCTCCACATCATCCAGAGCAGACTCATATGGTTCCTCGCTATCCGAGTCCATCAGTAGCTCAACCTGATCCTGCTGGTCCACAACAACTATCTATTAATATAATTATAATAATACATAACATCTTCATCATCAAATTCTCTCCACATGAACATTTTCTCTTTTTATATCACCCCCTTTGATAAAATACATCCCATGTTAAAAAAATATTCATTTTCTTCTTTATCCTTAATCCTTAATAATAAGCATTAGTCTGTCTATTTCTGTGCATTCTATTTCTGTGCATTTTCTTAATTACATTGCCATCTGATGGGATCTCATCATTTTTCCATTGTTGTGCAAATACAATTCTGGCTGTGATTAGTATATGTAAAACCAGATACCATATTTTTCGGAGTATAAGATGCACTGGAGTGTAAGATGCAGCAAGGTTTTGAAGAGGCAAATTTTTAAAAAAAGTTTTTGCATTCTGCAAACCTCCCCAAAACAGGCCCATTTTTTTCAAAAAAAGGGGGCATGAATAGCCCTTAGGAGGCTTGTAAAATGCTACTGAGGGGTTGGGGGGCCAAAAATGAGCAAAAAAATGGTGTATTTTTTTTCAAAAACAGACCCATTTTTTGCCCCCCAAAAAGGGTATGGATAGCCTTTAGGAAGCTTTTAGAGTGCTTCTTGAGGACTGGGGGGGGGGATTGAGCCCTCATTTCTGCTCTCCCCAGCCCCCAGAAGCTTTCTGAAAGCCTTCTAAAAGCTATGCACAGCCATTTTGGTGAAGGGGGCGGGGTTTGGGGAGGCAAAAAATGCTGTATTCAGTGTATAAGACACACCCAGATTTTCAGCCTCTTTTTGAGGGAAAGACATGTGTCTTATACTCCGAAAAATATGGTAAATAGTGTTTTTGTCATATTTTTCCAGTAGAATGTCCAACAAAAATTTGATTCTTATTCTTATCCTATAAACCAGTGGTTTTCAATCTTCCCAATGCTGCGACCCTTTAATACAGTTCCTCATGTTGTGGTGACCTCCAGCCATAAAATAATTTTTGTTGCTACTTCATAACTGTAATTTTGCTACTGTTATGAATCGTAATGTAAATATCTGATATGCAGAATGTATTTTCATTACTACAAATTGAACATAATTAAAGCATAGTGATTAATCACAAAAACAATATATAATTATATATTGTGAAATATTTATTTCTAATTACAAATAAATTAAATTTTGTCTTGAAGCATGATATAGCATGGGTAACAGTCTTAATATAACAACAGTAAACTACATTGCTACATTTTGGGACAGTATGCACAATGTGAAATAGCAGAGCATTGTTCGCCACATCCAACTCGTTGCACAGTTGCACAAAATGTGGTGAAACTCACTTAACGACACTCTTGCTTAGCCACCAACATTTTGGGCTCAATTGTGGTCATAGGTACTCTTTCTTTTTCTTTCTTTCTTTCTTTTTTTCTTTCATCTCTCTCTCCCACTTTCTTTTTCTTTTTTTCTTTTTTCTTTCTTCCTTTCTTTCTCTTTCTCTCTCTCTTTCTGTCTCTCTCTCTCTCTGTGTCTCTTTGTCTCTCTCTCTCTCTCCCTCCCCCCCTCTCTCTGTCTCTATCTGTCATTCTCTCTCTCTGTCTGTCTGTCTGTCTCTGTCTCTCTCCCTCTCTTCCTCTCTCTCTGTGTGTGTCTCTCTCTGTCACTCTGTGTGTGTATGTCTGTCTCTCACTCACTCACTTAATCATTCATTCCATGTGTGTGTCTCTGTGTGTGTGTATCTCTCTGTCTATCTCTCCCTCCCTCCCCCTCTCTGTCTGTGTGTGTGTGTGTGTGTGTGTGTCCATCTCTCTCTGATTCCCTCCTTCTCTCTCTCTCTCTCTCTCACACACTCTCTCACTCACACACACCCACACACATACTATGGTCACCTTGTTGAGTGTTCCAATCACATTTGAAACACTCAACAACTGGCCTGCATTTATGATTTTTTGCAGCATTCTGAAGTCATAGGACCAAAATATATGGTTAAAAGTACCCGGCAGCAGCATTTTTCCCTGGGGGGCTCCACAGAACATCCCAAGACAGATGCTATCACATCTCCCCTCTTCGGTGACAGTCCTCTTCCGAAGGATGAGGGCTGGTCACCCTTGCATTCTTCATCTTCTGGCCATGGCCCCATACCATAGAAAACATAGGTGCATGCACGCCCTGCACAATTACAGCCTGGAGCAGGGCCAAAGCCCCTCTCCCAACTGGCCCGCTCATATCCTCTTTATATTCCAAGCTTAAAAGAAACAAGGCTCTTAAATGGAACAAAAGAAAAAGAAAAAATCCCATTCAAGCCAGTATTGTGAAAAAAAAAGATTTAATCCATAGGTTAAAAAAAAAGATAGAAGAAGAAAAGCCAATACTTTCACTTTAAAAAGTAGGAAGTGTTGCAAAACTCCCATCCATAGAAGACAATTAAAAAAAAGATAACACACTGTCCAAAATAGCTTAAATCCACTGCTTATTTTCTTTTCTTTACTAGTTTAATTTGGTTTTAATCTTTTTTGGCAGTCTCTTTTGTAAAAATAAAATTTCCTCACCAGATGGACACACTTTCTCTTTCTGCTTTCCTCCGGTTGCGGAGCTGTCCCGACTTCAGCAGCTTGGGATGCGCTTCTATCGCCGGCTAGAAGAGATTCTCTTGTATCAATCAGGGACTTTGCGATGTCCCTGAGATCAGCAAGACGTACTCTTCCCTGTCACCATCTCTTCGGGATGGTTTAGGTCCAGATGGACCACCCAGTGGTAAAAGTATCAGCTGCGATCTCGAAGCTCCATTCCCAAAGCTCCCAGATCGCACATCTATTTCGTCGCGACATCAGCTCCTTCTCGACAAAACTGTCCTTGAAGTTTTCTGGGTTCCAACATGTTAAGGTATTGAGATTTAAGAGCTGACCAGCTGTAAAGCTGATGCAAGTGTAAAGCTGATGAAATGTAAAGCTGATGCAATGAAGGTGAATCAGCATTGGTATAATAAGTTGAAGATCACTTTACTACTTTAGGAGGTGTTTATATAAGGCAGCTAGGACAAAAGGGCATATTTCTCTCTTCTTGTGTCCGGTATCCATTGTTAAGTTCTCCATGTGAATTCAGAAGAAGATTGATTACTTGTCAGATATTTACTACCACATATATTTCTGTATATGTTGTATATAAACCACTGTTAAATGGTAGTGACGCTGCAAACACTCTGACACAACATTGTTGTGGGACTGTAGGACTGTAGAATGTAGGATTTTGAAGACCCCCCCCCCCCAAATCCATATGACAAAGTGATGAAGGCACAATTTCCCCATCAGCATCAACATTGTTGAAGAAGGAGATGGGCTAATGTCCCCAAGAAACAATCTTGGAGCTCCATTATTGGAGATTTAGCTAATTGCAGGGAAATGGGGGAGGCTGAAGTTCCTTTAGCAACTCTAGATTTAGGCCTAAATCTGGAGTTGCTACAGGAAGCAGACTCATTAAGTTTACATCATTTATTTTAAATTAGTCTCCCATGTCCCCACTAGGTTTAAAGAAGGAGCAAATACTTATAATGATCTAGAGAAGATACTCAAGGGAGTTAAGCAATTCGACATCATCAAATCAACCAACAAAGAATTTTATAAATCTTATTATAACAAAGAAGAGAGCCAGTGTGCTGCTCCTTTCCCCTTACGCACTGAATCAAGATAAAGAGTCTTTTAAGTTTAATTTAGTTCCTGAGGACTTTATGAAACTATCTAAGCAGCTATCTCAGAAATAATATAGAAACTGTGGTCTGGGTCTTCTGCCCCAGTCCACATTCAGCTGAAACCTAGTTCCAGCAATATTTTGGAAGGCAAAAGATGATGTTTGTGATGAGTCATGCCCAAATACTTCATTAAAACTCAGGATCATTAAGTGGGAATTAAACTCCCATCAACCAAATTTTGGCACAACTCTTCAGCAGCTGACAAATTCCTGGGGGAAGCACAGAGGTAAAATTTATTTTGGTCTTTTTATCAGTTTATGGATGAAGGACCAGATAAATGGCAAATAACCTTACCTGGTCTCCAAAAATGAAAAAAAGGTCAGATCAGATAGAAATCAAATGGAAAACCAGTAGGCAATCCTACAGTTATAGACTGGACTGGGGAGTTGATGAAACATCTTTTCTCTCCCTCTTCTTCTATTGTTTCTGTTTTTTTCTTATTTTATTTCAGCACATATCGACATCTCCTCTCTCCTTAGGATGCCAAAATGAGATCAGATAACTTCACCTTGGAAAGAGGGTTTATCCTTTGGAACTTACCCGTCAGCAAAATGAACAGATTTTGCTCTTTGTGATTTTCCTCGTAATCTACTTGCTTACAGTATTGGGTAACCTACTGAACATCATACTGGTACGTTTTAATGCTCAACTACACATGCCCATGTACTACTTCCTCAGCCAAAAGGAGATTGTGGAGACTTTGTATTATAGTGGATTGGGCATACAGATTTCTCTTCCTCTTCCCTATCCGTGTTTTGCAAATTAACTCAGTGTCCATCAATATCTCTGCCCTGTAGGCAAGATGCCAAGATGGACGCTGAGAACTTCACTTCAGAAGCAGAGTTCATTCTCTTGGGACTCACCTCTCATCGAACAGAACAAATTCTGGTCTTTGCGGTCTTCCTAACAATCTACTTGCTCACAGTTTTGGGTAACCTGCTGATCATCCTGTTGGTACACACTGATGCTCAACTGCACACACCTATGTACTACTTCCTCAGCCATCTTGCAGGAACAGATATTGTGTATGTCACTACCACTTTGCCTCAGACGCTAGCTCACCTCCTCGCTGGAAATGGAGTGCTCTCCTCAATACGTTGTATGCTACAGGGAGGCAGTGCACTGAGCATGGGCAGTACAGAATGCTTGCTCTTGGGAGTCATGGCTTACGATCGCTACTTGGCCATCTGCAACCCTTTGAAATATGCTTCCGCCATGGACAAGAAGCTCCAACACCTGCTTGCCAGTTCCTGCTGGATCATAGGGTGCCTCTTCTCGATGGTGAATGCTGTTTGCATCTTTCATCATTCTTTCTGTGGTCGTAATTCCATTAACCACTTCACATGTGAGTTGCAATTTGTCCTGAAGCTGGCATGTGGCGATGTCAAACACACCAAAGCCATTCTCAATGGTTTGTCAGCATTTATTGTTCTGGTTCCCTTTTCTATTATTTTGTGTTCCTACAGTTGCATCCTGTATTCCATTTGTCAAATGCGGTCGGCTGCGGGTTGGCAGAAAGCTCTCTCCACCTGTGGCTCCCACCTTGCTGTGGTCACCTTGTTCTATGGTACCATTATCTCTATATACATAATCCCTCAATCAAGCTCATATCCTGACCGGGAGAAAAAAATTGCAGTCTTGTACATTGTGGTGACTCCACTGCTTAACGCTATCATCTATACCCTGCGGAACAAGGACATCCATCAGGCTATGAGTAGGGTGTGGAAAAGGGGCTGCTTTGAGAAAAAGCCATGAATATACTTTTTTTACTCAATGTGTTTGTTTTAACAAAAGTCTACTTACTTTTACTCTTAATATGTTAAAATATTCACATGAGAGACTGGGAGAGACAGTCAACCAATGAATAGGCATAGCAACTAAGTCAGCCAATGGGAGCTTAAACATATCTGACTCTGTGCAGAGAATTGAAACAGAAACTTAAGCAGTCTGCTGCTCTGAGAGGTAAACTAGCAGTCTGTTTGGGCATGTCTGCTGATATGAAACTAACTGCTTGTGTTTGCCTGTAACTCTCCTGACTTGCGTGTCAGGCCTCCAGCAGTTCCTTTAAGAATCTTTGGCCTGCCACACACTCTCTTCTAGTTTAGTAGGCCTTTAGTATGCCTTTTCATTAAGGGGGGGGGAAATATCAAGGTGTGGAATGTGTTGTTTTCAAAACAAAAAATTCCTTTTTAGAAGCTCCAGGTTATTCTTTGTCTCTGCACCTCAACACCTGACCGGAACCAGCCGGGTGGAGATGCCAGCGTGGAAGAAGAAAATTGGACCATGTGATAGATTTGTGGGTGTGGGGACAAGATCATGAACTTTCAACTGGGTGGGAATCCTAGGTTCCAGAATTGGAATTCCACAGATGTGCTAAGATGTCTGACTTATTAAATTGGAACTTTAAGAATCGTTTGGACTCTGATTTAATTCTGCATGATACTTGCAACACTGAGATTGTGTTTACTTGGAAGAACCACCTGTTGGTATTGTACATTTATTCATCTATTCTTATGTATATAACAAATTTAATGAATCCAGCTGAATCAGTTATCTCTGTGTGTGCTTTCTGGATTTGATTTTTCTGCAACAAACTCTGACATAATATTGCACCAAAATATTTCTGACTGATGACCTTTGGGGAAGTTCTTGATTGTCTGGAATGATATTTAAATCTGGATCTTCAAATGTTGCTGACATGAACATAACTCAAGAAAGTCTAAATGTAGTTGAACTACAGGTAGTCCTCAACTTACAACCATTTGTAATAGTTGTCATGAGCCATGGGGACACAGTGGTTAGATTGCAGTACTGAAAAATACTTCTGTTGACTGCCAGCTGCCTGCAGTTTGATTCTCACCGGCTCAAGGCTGACTCAGTCTTCCATCCTTCTGAGGTCAGTAAAATGAGGACCCAGATTGTTGGAGCCAATATAATGACTCTATAAACTGCTTAGAAAGGGCTGTGAAGCAGTGTGAAATGGTGTATAAATCTAAGTCCTATTGCTATTTATGTCATGAGCATTCAAAGTTACAAGCGCACTGAAAAAAGGCAACTTATGACCATTTTCCACACATGACTATTGCAGCATCCTTGTGTTGGGCGTTTGGTGGTATTTATGGTGGTTGCAGTGTTCTGGGATCATGTGATGACCTTTTGTGACCTGAGAAGCAAAGTCAATGGGGAAGTCGTATTCAGTTAACAACTGTGTTAATAGCTTAATAGCAGTGATACACTTCACAAATGTGGGAAGAATAACCCTAAAAAGGGGCAAATCTCACTTAACAATTGCCTTGTTCAACAATAGAAATTTGGAACTCAATTATGGTCACAGGTTGAGGACTATCTGTGGCCTATTCATTATGGAAAAAGTGTTGGCATTTTTTTTTACTATGCATAGTTGTGGTAATGGATATCGGAAGAAGTAAGAGAGGTAGGACTATATTAAGAAAGCCATTAAAACAGACAGATTCTTAGTTGGTCAATGTCTAGAATAAAATGGCAAAGCTATAGAGGTAGAAGGATTGCATCAATTTCAGCATGAATTGTAATGTAGGTAATTATGTATATATTAATATTTATTTCTAACTATGAAACAACCCTGGGTGGTTTGTATGAAAAACATTAAAATCATCAACAATAAATCAGAATAGAACTGGAAGGAACCTTGGAGGTCTTCCTAATACAATGCCATGCTCAATAAGGAGATCCTATACCATTTTGGATGAGTGGCTGTCCAGTCTCTTCTTAAAAAACCCCAGTGATGAAGCATCCACAACATCTGTAGGCCAGCTGTTCCACTGGTTAATTGTCCTCACTGTTATGAAGTTTCTCCTTAATTTCAGATTGCTTCTCCCCTCGATTTGTTTCCATCCATTGTTTCTTGTCATGCCTGCTAGTGAAAATAAATTGAAAAATAAATTTGACCCCCTCTTCTTTGTGGCAGCCTCTCATTCTTTCAATTAAATATTGAAAACCTCAAATATTCCTAATTCCATAAAGTGACAATTCAATCAAAATCAAACTTCAAGCAAAATAACATCATTGTCACAAAATGGAGAAGGAGGGAGCTAGATTAGATCCTAGTTAATTGACCACCTTCAGTGTGAAGCTTCCCTTTTGGGGTCCTAAGTCATCTGGCAGAATGAGATCTTAAGGCTCCTGCAAAAGTTCAGAAGACAATCTCACTTTAGGGGATAAGATGTTGCAGAGGGCAGTAGCCATGGCAGGGAAGGTCCTTCTTTTGGACATTGCCAGCTGAAATTTCTTGACTGACGGGATCTGCACTATTCCACCATTGCTGCCGCAGGTTGGCCAGGCCAAACTCATTAGGCTGAGACAGTTACTCAAGCTACCTGAACCCCATGCTTGAAAGGTGGTAACCATCACTTTGGATTTCACCCAGAAGCAAATTGGCAACCAATGCAGCTTGTAGGGCAGTGGTGTAAGATGGGCCACTCTAGAAGTGCCCACAATACTCCACTCTACACCAGCAATAGTTACCTCTTCAAAGATACCCCTGATGTAGAGCACATTGGAGTAGACCAAACATGAGATGATCAGTGCACAGGGACTCCTGATCCAGAAAAGGCAGCAGTTGGCATACGAGATGAAGTTGTACAAAAGCTCTCCTAGCGGTGACTGTCACTTGCTCTTCGAACAAAAGCTGCGAGTCCAGGAGCCAGGACAGGGTCTGTTTGGGATAGTGCCACCCCATCCAGAAGTAAGAGTACTAAAGTCCTAGATCTTAAAGCTGCATGTATCCAAAGCCACTCGGTCTTGGATTCAGATGAAATCTGTTGTCTCCCATCAAGGCCCACGCAAGTCTCCAGGCGCCACAAAAGGCATCCCTTGAATCTCCAAGGGTGGAAGTATAAAATTGAGTATCACCCCTATGCTAACCCATGGTGAGATATTACTAGCATAATGATCTGAAATACAATAGCGCTGTGATAGCGAACCTACGGCATGAGTGCCACAGGTGGCACATGGAGCCCTCTCTGCGGGCACATGAGCCGTCACCCCAGCTCAGCTCCCCTGTGCATGCACACATGCCTCCCACCAGCTGACTTTTTTTGTCTCTGCCACACATGTGTGAGAGGCGGGGCACATGTGGGAGGTGCCTGTGCATGTGTGGGGTGTGTGGGAGTGTGCGGGGTGCATGCAGCACCCGGCTTTTGGTCCCAGGAGGCTTCAAGGAGACCTGCTAGGCCCAAAGGGGGCCATGGGAAGGATACAGCATTCCTCTCCCCCATGGTCCGTTTTTGGTCCCAGGAGGCTTCAAGGTGGCCTGCTAGGCCCAAAAGGAGCCATGGGGCAGGTCACATGCACATTCATAGGGGGGGGAGTGCAGGGGAGTGCGGGGGGTTGCGCATGCATGCACAGGGGGTCGGAGCATGTGAGGGGGTATCTCACGCACATTGCATTATGGGTGTGGATACACACACGTGCTGTTGCACACAGACATGCTTTTGGCAAGCAACAACAAAACATCACCGCTATAGCTGTACTTCTGTTCAATTATTTTTATTATTTGCATAGTCAATTCCCTATTTAGGCTGGATTTTGCATTTTTAATTCACCTATTAAGTCTTCTTCACCAAAGACCTTTATACTGTATCTACATATCCTAGGTCCTTGGGAAAAAGAAGTCTCATAGGTGGACAAAATGCCAAATCGGGCCCAAACATCTGGCTGACTGGGCAACCAACTATAGAACACTTCTACAATTGTTCTAAGCAATAAAATTCCATCTGTAAATATTTGATCAAAATTGTCAATAAAAATATATTGTCTATAAATGTAACATTGCAAAACCCCTTATGTGAATTACGACAAAAGCTCTTGAAGCTTTTATATTTCTTCACAAATTACCATCAATTTTATTCTGGAAAAGAAAAAAGGGGACAAAGAAGAATTCAAGATTTTCAACGTGTGTGTGTGTGTGTGTGTGTGTGTGTGTGTGTGTGCGCGCGCGCGCGCATGTATGTGAGGATCGCATGACCCTGAGACACTGCATCTGAATTTTGATCATTTGACAATGGGGATTCTGAAATGGTCGTAAGTGTGAAAAATATCCATAACTCTCTAAATTGGATCTTTCCAAACTTAAGAAACATATATTTTTTCCTGAACATCACTGTGGCAAACCACTACAAGTCAATATAGTTTGGAGTAGGAAGAATAAGGCAACAGCATATGATACTGGAGCATGTACTGTAGTTCTTTTGAAAAATGTTCTACGTTCCATTGGAATGTAACATGGAAGCTAAGTTTTGTTAAAACTGTGCATGCACAATCACCAAACCGATTGTTGAACCAGCAGGATCCCACCACTTTACACTCGTTACCAAATGAATTTCTTCAACAACAGGATTATCTTAAAAACTGATTTAGTTCATTGGCCCAATTAATTATCCAGTACTGCTTTCTTCAACTTCCCTTTTAGGTTTCAGGTACTTATTCAAAACTCTTATCAAAATGGAAATTATTCAAAACCCATAAGAATATTAGGTGGGACTGGGAATGAGTGTCACACTGCAGAAAGAACACACATGGAAAAGGTGATCATTGTGAGTCGTCCATTAAATTTCCTTAGAGCTAATCTTTGGAAAGTTGTCAAATTCTGAGGTAAATCAGCCCAAATCTAGAGTAGAGCAAATTTCATCAAATTTCAAATTTCTAGGTAGTGACTCACACACTTATGAGGTTTGAGGAAGGAGGGAAAAAAAACATTTATAATGACCTACTGAAGAGGACCAAGGGGAGCGGAGCAATTTCCGTTTAGTGGGTCTCTATCTGACACAATTTTCATTTTATAATAGAGAAGGGAGCTAACATGCTTCCCAATTCTCTTCAGGCCCTGAATAGCTGCTTCATAAAACTGAAGTATATTTCAAGTTGAATTCATCTCCAGTGGATTTAATTGATACTGTTTCTCAGCAATAGGATAGAAAAGTATTTTTTTTTTCTGTTTCTTTTCCCAAGCCATTTCTTTGACTTTCCAATTAGCTACAGGTCCAATTCTTTTAGGGTGTCAGAAAGATTTTTGGCTATGAACATGAGAGTTTCTGATGACCGTGCCGAAGGTTTTCTCTATATTTCACCATCAGTTCCTGGGAATTATACCAGCAGTTGCCACAGCTCTTATCCCTCTGTCTAAAATTGATCAAAAGAAGCAGATCTCCCCGATAGCTGATGAAGTTCTGGGAGAAACACAGAGGTAGGTTTGTATTGTATTATTTTGATCAGCTTAAGTCAGAAAAGTAAAACAAAAGTCAACAAAAAACAAGGGGAGGGAGGAATAAAAAGAAAAAAAGCAATAAAGAAGTAACTTCCAATTTTCTTAACTCTGTTATAAATACTTTTTATTTTACCTTCACCAAAATTACATCATAATTTCCTTCTTTCCACAAACTACCCTTTCTAATCATTAAATCCACATGTCACTGTTTTTCCAGCAAAAAGTTCATCAAGGGTTTCCGTGTTTCAATGGACTTATGTAGGAGAACAAGGGGCAATCTAATAAAGAGATACAAATAACAATCTTAATTAATAACATCAAGCAATTATTCAATAGATTTTAAGAATTGTGAAATGATTTGTATGGGATTCATAAGCATATACGTTATTGGTAACTTTGAATAAATTGGATCCTGGTTGTATTCTTTCCCAAAGGAGAAAAGACTTCTTACAAAGATATTTAATGAGATATATTTCTTCTGTGAGGGCTCTACATAATGGAAATAAGTGTGTCATATCACTCTTTACTGTCTTTTCCTCTGATCTTTGTCATTCTTGCTGAAAAGGGTCTATAGCCCTGCTACATATACTAGGCAGAAATTCCTGATTCTGTGGGATCCTTGGTATGGAGATTGCTGGTTTTCTTCCAGGCATTTCAATACCAAACTAGGTAGCATCATCAGTTCTAGCCTAGTCTGCAAGAAAACCACCAAGCACAAAGAGCACCAAAACCCCACAGTTCAACCCTGAGCTACAAATATAATCTTCTAATGCAGTGGTTCTCAACCTGTGGGTCGGGACCGCTTTGGGGGTTGAACGACGGTCGCCTAAGACACATATTTTTGATGGTCTTAGGAAACGAGACACCAATTTCATGGTTGGGGGTCACCACAACATGTTGAACTGTATTAAAGGGTCATGGCATTGAGAAGGTTGGGAACCATTGTTCTAATGATTTCTGATTCCATTAATGCATTGTATTCAGTTTTCTGTTTGGGGATAAATCAAGTATAAATCATTCCAACATTTAGACTTTGTTATGGCAATCATAAGATAGGAGTTGATTTATTATCTGATAAATAGAATAGAATAGAATAGAATAGAATAGAATAGAATAGAATTCTTTATTGGCCAAGTGTAATTGGACACATAAGGAATTTGTTTTTGGTGCATCTGCTCTCAGTGTACATAAAGAAAAATAAAATAGAATACATAAGATAAAACAGAGTGACAGTCACAGGTTGCTAATAAGCAATCAAATACTTGGAAACAAATAAAACAATATAAATTTTAAAGATACAAGTAACATGGTTATAGTCATAAGTGGAAAGAGATAGGAAGGAAGAGAAGAAGAATAGTAATGCAGTTTTAGTAGATAATTTGACAGAGTTGTGGGGATTAGTTGTCTAGCAGAGTGATGGCATTCGGGGGGGGAACTATCCTTATGCCTAGTTGTTCTGGTGTGCATTGCCCTATACCGTCATTTTGGGGGTAGAAGTTGAAACAATGTATGTATTTATTTATTTATTATGTATTTATCTAGGTAGAAGTTGAAAGAACTTATGAAATGCAGTGTATTCTCATAATCTGTTGAAAATATCTTTGGTACTGTTCTATGTTAATGAAAAGATGCCGTAGTGTTGCTGAAGAATCAGACAGATGCATTGGAAACCAAAGACATATGAGCTGACTTTGTATTATAGTGGATTGGGCATACAGATTTCTCTTCCTCTTTCCTATCTGTGCTTTGCAATTTAACTCAGTGTCCATCAATATATCTGCCCTGTAGGCAAGATGCCAAGATGGACACTGAGAACTTCACTTCAGAAGCAGGGTTCATTCTCTTGGGACTCACCTCTCATCGAACAGAACAAATTCTGGTCTTTGCGGTCTTCCTAACAATCTACTTGCTCACAGTTTTGGGTAACCTGCTGATCATCCTGTTGGTACACACTGATGCTCAACTGCACACACCTATGTACTACTTCCTCAGCCATCTTGCAGGGTTGGATATTGTCTATGTCACTACCACGATGCCTCAGACTTTAGCCCATCTCCTGTTTGGAAAAGGAGCACTTTCCTTGACCTGTTGCATTTTACAGGGAGCCAGTGCTCTGAGCTTAGGTAGTACTGAATGTTTGCTGTTGGGTGTCATGGCTTATGATCGCTACTTGGCCATCTGCAACCCTTTGAGATACGCCTCTGCCATGGACATGAAGCATTGCCATTTGCTTGCCACCTCCTGCTGGATCATAGGTGGTCTTTTCTCCATGGTCAATGTCTTTTTCATCCTTCAACATTCCTTCTGTGGTCCCAACCACATCAACCACTTCTTCTGTAAGCTGCATTTTTTGCTAGATCTCGCCTGTAATGATATTAAAGTCACCAAAGCCATTTTCAATAGTCTTTCAGCAATTATTGTCATGGTTCCCTTTTGGTTTATCTTGTGTTCCTACGGTTGCATCCTGTATTCCATTTGTCAAATGCGGTCAGCTGCAAGGTGGCATAAAGCTTTCTCCACCTGTGGCTCCCACCTTGTTGTGGTCACCTTGTTCTATGGTACCATCATGTCTATATATATAATCCCCCAATCAAGCTCATCTCCTGATAGGAACAAGAATGTTGCGGTTATGTACCTTGTGGTCACTCCTCTGCTTAACCCCATCATTTATACTTTGCGGAATAAGGATGTCCACAGGGCTGTGGTCAAGGTGTTGAGAAGAATGAACTTTGAAGAAAAACCATGAAGCTTCTTATCCTGCTGAATTCATCTCCTTTGGCTCTAAGCCTATTCCTTAAAGTTGTTATCAATATTTCACTAAAATGATCCAGCGGTTTATTTCTGAAAGATTTTCTGAAATGTCAGACATGATTGACTGGACTTCAATTTAACCCTGATTTCTCTAACTTTGTTCAAAGAAAGTCTTGGAACAAAAAAGCTACGAAAGCTCAATTTCTCTTAATTATTGAAAACCCGTTGCAGAAAAAGTACCACAGAAGCCGGCATACTGGCTGTTTTCTGAAGGGGCCAAAAAAAAAGGGGACATTATTAGCAAAAAAAATTCAAGCAAATTTTCTTAATTTGGTTTGATACTCAAAATAAAAAGAACATAGTGGTGCAAGGAATGTAGCTTTCTTAGCAGCCAGTGCAACTTAACACAAATAATATGGTGTAAAACATTATAACGCAATGTGGTATAACATTGCAATAGTAATAACATAAAGGTAAAGGTTCCCCTTGCACATCTGTGCTAGTAATCCCTGACTCTGGTTATTCTGTTCAATTGTATAAAAAAAAGTAATAACATACTGTCATACCCCCATTGGAGTATGAATCCAAGGGGAAAGATGAACAACCGACAGAGAGCAGGAGAATGTCTCCTTTGGCTGTGGAAGAAACTGGGGAAGGATAAAGTCAGGCTGGGCAGAGCAGGGGAGAGGGGGTTCAGATAAATACCAAAGGCCCACCCACTCCTCATCCTAGGGCATGCAGGAAAGAACGGAGAAGAGAGCAACATGGGTTGTGTGGCTTGCAAGGGAGGAAAGGGTCCCGATTCCCTTCAAAAGACACACCTGGGGATGGAGCTTAAAGGAGAGGCAAATGGGAGGGGTAGTTGTCCAGAACAAACACTGAGTTTAACTGCTTATCTGAATTCCTAGCATCCTCCCAACAGGTTTGATTTACTGCTGTTCTACTTCACTTCTGGAACGCCTTATCTTGCTTTCCCTGCCAGATTAATTACCTTATCTTGTCTTGTTGGATTTAGACCATGTGATGGACACGTGGGTGCTGGGCAGGGGCTTGGACTTTCATTTGAGTGGGGAAAACCTGGAAGCTTTCAGATTCAGGTTTTCCCAGATGTGCCAATATGACATCTCTAATAAAATGGAACTTTGAGGAAAATCAAGCCTTGGAGTCTTCTTTCGTTGGGGGTGTTACTTGGAACCCTGACATCTATAATAAAATCCAGTCTGTCAATTATACATGGTCTAAGTATACTAAAATTACAATCCATAAACTGTGTAGCCCATTGTAGGTTCAAGGCTAAAAAGGAAAGGAATAAGTAGTGCAAAGGTTTTGCCACATCTGTTTGTTTATTTGTTTATTTGTCAACAAGTACAAGGAAACAAGTATGAAAACACATAAAAATGGCACAAATAAATGGATATAAATGAGCAAAAGATAGCCATAAACAGAAAAAGAGTACATATAAATGGGACAGTGGGACAGGGATGGAAGCAGTGGTGGGATTCAGCCAGTTTGCACCTATTCGGGAGAACCGGTTGGTAACTTTCTAAGTAGTTCAGAGAACCAATTGTTGGAAGAAATTTCCTTTTGTTTTTGTTTTTTCCACTTTACAGGGCTAATTCTGTAAGGAAGGCAGGAAGGAAACATTCTAGTGTTGTTTCTAGCCTAATCTTTATTGCCCTGCTTACAGAAACTGCCTCTCCAGTTAACCTTTGTAACATTGTAACAGCTAAGGCAAAGCGCCCATCGACCTGAGTGACCTTGAGTTGGCCATGCCCACCCAGTCACATAACCACCGAGCCCCACCTACCCAGATGGTCATTAGGGCAGAGAACTGGTTATTAAATTATTTGAATCCCACCACTGGACGGAAGGCACACTGGTGTGCTTATACACATCCCCTTTGGGACTTCTCAAGAAATGTGTAACGGGAGACAGCTTAAGGTCAGCTTAAGGTCAAAGGTATGGGGAGTTAGTGGAACTAACAACAGGATCAGGTAAGCTGTTCCACATATTTACTACTCTATTGCTGAAACTGTTTTTCCTCTAATCAAGATTAGAACTTAGTGATGTAACACAACTATGATGGAGAAGACACGGGTCTGCAATGAATCCCCAGTGCTACTGCACAGAATATGTACACTTTGTTCAAAGAAAGGCTTGGAACAATAAGCTAAAAAACATCAATCTCTTTTAATTATTGAAAAGCTGCTCCAGCAAAGATATTGTCAGCCTCTGCTTTGCTACTTGCTTTCAGCTGCCATTGAAACGGTATAACCTTTCATACTCTGAAAGGGTAAGAAAAGTAGGATGAGATTAAGAGAAATCTTCAGGCACATGTTCTTAATTTGGTTGAAACTCATAATAAAATGACTTCACAATAGAAGCTTTTGAAACCTATGGACAAAATTTGCCAGATAGCCCATATTAGTTTAAATCTGGAAATGAAAGAAAAAGGTGACAAAGAAGGTGAGGAAGATTTATAACCAAATTCTTCCCCGCTCTCCAAATTTTATTAAATTATAGAATAAAACATAAAAGCAAATAGAACATTGTATGACAGGGAAGGAGGAACAAAATTGAAGAGGGGACGAGGAAAAGAAAAAAAAGCATGGACATCTGACTCTCTCTGTTGCAGTTTGAATAAAGCATTATCATCGAAGCTCGACTTTTTACTTTTTCATAATTATGTAAACTAGCCTTTTCTATAACAATGAATCAAATCAATAAAACCCAAAATCAAAGTTTCATTTTTTTCCACCTCAAGCAGAAAGTCCATAAGTGGTCTCCAGGTACCATGTTTTCCCGAAAATAATATAGAATCTTATTTTCTTTTGACCCCCAAAATAAGCACTTGGCGTTATTTTTGGGGAGGTCTTATTATTTTTGAGGTGCAGAAGGCAGCGAGCGTGGTCACCTCATGGCTATTGCTGTGTTGCAATATTTTCGGGGGCGGGCTTATTTTAGCGCATGGATTCAAAATCCCAATTGGGCTTATTATCTGGGGAGGTCTTATTTTCAGAGAAAGAGGGTATTTATATTCTTTTCTTTGATCAAAATGTACAAAAGTGTACAAAATGTCATTTCTGACAACTCCATCAGCTTCTGTAGCATTCGTCCATTTGATGTTGTTAGTGTTCAACACATCACAGCCCCATGGACAACGTTCCTCCAGGCCTTCCTTCCTCTACCATTCTCTGGAGTCTATTTAAGCTCATTTAAGTCACTGAAGCCTACTGCTTCAGTGACTTCATCCAGCCACCACATTTTCTGTCGTCCCCTTCTTCTTTTGGCCTGAACCTTTCCCAGCATTGGGCTTTTCTTCAGTGAGTCCTTCCTTCTCATTAGGTGGCCAAAGTTCGCCCATAGAAGAAATCAAAATGTCCTTCCATTTTTGTGCATACAGTAGTGTTGCTGCCATCAGTATCTATAAGATCAAAAGTACCATTTTTTCCTGTTTTTTTCATTAAATTCACCTTTTTCTTCAATTTAAGAATATTCTGTACTAAATATGAATCCTACTCCAATATTTAACCACATAAAAAATTAACAATACTGTCCTGAACTATAATATAAAAGGCACACTCACACAATTTTGCTGTGTATGCTCATAGACATATACCTCTGCAGTTAAAACCATTGTCAAAATGTAAGATTTAAATTGGGACCATTGAAAACTCAAGCAGTTAGTTCATAAAGGCCCAGGTGTTAGCTTGATCCACCTTCTTTCACTGAAGGTTATTTTAGAATTCATCTTCTAAATCATCTGGTTACTGATATCCCTAATCAGGGATCTTCGCAAATTTATGGAAAGTTTTTGCTGTCCAGTATCAGATGCAGAATAATTGCAAGACAATATGGCTAGAGCAGGCAGGCTGGTATGTTATGGGAAAAGGATGTGAAATTGGAGGACTACCTTCTTCTATTAGCATCTGGGTACTTCATCGAGTCTGCTCTAATCAGAACATTGAGATGGAAGGAGACTTTGAAATTATCTTGTCCTTGTTAATAGTAAGGAATCCAAAATATATTTCACAGTGGCAATCCAGTTTGTGTTAATCAATCTATAACCGTGATGGCGAACCTATGGCACACAGAGCCATTTTTGCCACATGGCAGCCCTCAGCTCTGGCATGCATGCATGTGCCAGCCAGCAGATTTTCAGCCTTCGGGAGGGCCAGGGGAGGCCGTCTTCACCCTCCCCAGGCTTCACGAAAGCTTTCAGAGCCTGGGGAGGGTGAAAAACGGGCCAACCGGAAGTTCATTCCCAAACTTCCAGTTAGGGAGTTGGCCATTTCTTGCCCTCCCCAGGCTTCAGGAAAACAGGGTCACTAGGTCAACCGGAAGTTCTGTTGGGCCTGTTTTTTGCCTCCCCAGGCTCTGGAGGGTTTCCTGAAGCCTGGGGAGGGTGAAAACTCCCCTCACACACACACGCAAGGGCGCGTACATGCATACACGGGGTTTTGTGTGGGCATGCATAGGGGTGATCATGCATGCATGCGCAGGTGGGTGGGCATGCATAAGTGCACAATAGCACACACACAATTTTGGCACACTTTTAGAAAAAGGTTAGCCATTACTGATCTGTAACAAAGGAAAGTCCATCACCTTCTGGAGCAGAAATTGATTGTTTTCCAATTCAAACAGGGAGGAGTAGTCTTTGGAGGTTGGAAAGATGCTGCTGTGTTTCCACAGCTTATTTTATTCTATTCATAATTTCCAGAGAGCTTAACCTTTGTGCCTTTTAACACATAGCCTGTAGAAATCTATATTTAGGCAGCATTTTTTTAATATGCATTATGAAGACTTCCTTCATCTGAACTTGATCAGTACTTGGGAAGGAGTACTTTGACTGACATAATGTGTACGCAAGAAAACAAAATAATGTTGTTGTATATTGTAAATATTTGTATTGTAAGCTGCCCAGAATTACTTTATGCTAAGATAGGTGGTCAAGAAGTTTAATAAAATAAATAAATAAAATAAACATTTTTCTTTATGATTGTGTTTTTATAGTTAAAAATAAAATCATTTAATTTTTTATCTTTCTTTTTTTTTAAAAAAACATGATTTTGACTAAATACTGGACAAAGACCATGATATTTTAAAATGATATTTATTTTATATAAAAGCAAACTTACTAAGAGAATCTAACAAGTTAGACACCAGCAACATTTCCACATCCTGTGGCAAACATAAAAATATTGGCCTATTATATTTTTGCAAAAAGATTCATTTATTCCCAAATTGAATCAAAGGTAACTTTTCTATTACATCCCATAAAATCATTTATCTTTCTTTTTTTTCAGATTACAAGAATTTTGGCTAAGGAGTAACTCTTGTATATAAGTCTTTGGAAATTTTGTGTGCATACTTAGACAAGAGATCAGAATGTTATTGGCGTCTGCCAAGTTAATAATTTAATTGACAATATTAGTATCTGTGAAGTTTGATGTTTTTTTCAGCTTCAAAATCTACAATTAAAAGATCTCAAATAATATTGAGGAAATATTGTCTGGCTAAAATTTTCTGCCCAGTATATTAAATAAAACTGGAATTCCATGATCCTTTGTAGTGCCAATTGAAAAGCAACAACTCCTCTCACAGTTCAGGTTACAGGGAGTAATTAAAAATCACCATGTAGAATATTCCTCTTCTAATCAACCCACTGAAGAGTAGAATGTGTGAGAATAAGGAATAGTAGAACTCATATGCATGAACTTTCTATTTCGTAAGGATATCTGTTTCTCCATGGCTTACTATTTATTCTGGAACATCTAATAATTATTCATCAAAGGTCTTGCCTTCTATAAGTGACTTTATCAAGCTCTAATCATTGTGGTGGAATCTCAAGCTAGACAGGAGGGGAAGGTCAAGAGTGGCCCAAGTTTAGAATTGTTGCACTGCAATGAGGAGCACAAGCCTGTTCCCTCCCAGAATCCTTGAATCTTTAGTGTGTCATTCTCAAGGGAAAGCAGCCATTGTGGTGAGAGTCTTGTAACATGATTGCATAGCAATAAAATTTATTTTTGAGACTTCTTAACAAGTAGTTCTGGTTGCTTTCACCTGACCATCATGGAGAATTTTCTCCTGAAGGACTCTTCATGCAAATTGAAAAATTGTCTTAGTGTGACTGAACATTTAGTAACAAAAATATATTTTCCCTCCTATTTAGTCCACATTAGCAGGAAAATCATCCTAAATTGTCACATCTGATATAGGTAGATGTAGTATCAGAAGTCCAACATCTGTCCATATCTTTATTCCACTCTTAATTAATGTTATTCATTTTGAATTTCAAAAAACTTTTCATGATTGATATTTACTTGAAAACCAGCTCATAGCAATCCTAAAGATTTAACACAAATTGATTATGTGAAATTTTATTTTCTTTAAACCCCACAACATTAATTAAGTGGTTTAAAGAGGGAGCAAAACATTGATAATGATTTACAGTATAGGATCAACGGGAATTGAGTAATTTCCATTAAGTGGGCCTCTAGTTGATAAAAACTCCCCTTATATTAAAGAAGGGAGGTAACATGTTCCCATTTCTCTTCAGGTCCTGACTAATTGCTTCGTTAAGGTAAAGTATGTTCAAGTTGACTTCAGCTTCTGTGATTTTCACTTACACTGTTTTGTTGCCAATCAAAGACGATCTCTGTCTGTCTGAATATAAATTGCTTCTCTAAACCAATGATGCAGACCTTTTGAATAATTATGTACAGCATGTACAGCAGCAAAAAGGTTCCAAAAAGCAAGACCTATGGTAGCTGCACAATTCCCAGTGAATTTTGCCTAAACATAGGAATCTTTTATCATTTCAGAACTCCCTGAGATATTGTCATCATAATTCATGCATAACAGTAGGGTCAATAGAATAGATCTTAGAGTCTATGATCCCTGTAAGGTCATAGGACAATCTGAGAAATGCATAAATAACAATCTACTTAGATAATAATGTAAAGGAACTGTTGAAAATATTTTGAGAACTTTGAAATGATTGCTAATACTATTGATGCATTAATTTCTCCCTGGAGGATAAATTGTATGTGAATCATTCCAACATTCAGATTTCATAAGGGCAGTCCTGAGTTGATTCATTTTCTGGGAAATCCAGCACACTGTGATATTCTGTTGACAATGTCTTTGGTACTGTTCTGTACTAATCAAAAGGTAGAATCCAAACAGATGCATTATAAATCAGGGTTTCTCAGCTGACATTGTATTATAGTGGATGTACAGATTTCTTTTCCTCTTCCTTATCCGTGGTTTCCAATTAAAGTCATTGTCCATTATTATCTGTAGGCAGATTACCAAGATGGGTGCTGAGAACTTCACTTCAGAAACAGGATTCATCCTCTTGGGACTCACCTCTCATCAAAGTCAACGCATTGTGCTATTTGTGGTCTTCCTAACAATGTATTTGCTCACAGTCTTGGGTAACCTGCTGATCATCATACTGGTACACATGGATGCTCAACTGCACACACCTATGTACTTCTTTCTCAGCCATCTGGCAAGCCTGGACATAGTGTATGTCACTTGCTCTTTGCCTCAGACTTTAGTGCACCTCTTGGCTGGAAAAGGAGTGGTTTCTTCCATAGGTTGCATCTTACAGGGTGGAACTGCCCTGAGCTTGGCCTGCACTGAATGTTTGTTACTAGGTGTCATGGCTTATGATCGCTACTTGGCCATCTGCAACCCCTTGAGATACGCCTCTGCCATGGACAGGAAGCACCAGCATCTGCTTGCCATGTCCTGCTGGATCATAGGCTGCGTCCTCTCAACAGTCACTATTGTTTGCGTCTTTCGTCATTCCTTCTGCGGTTCCAATCACATTAACCACTTTTTCTGCGAGCTGCGTTTTTTGCTAGATCTTGCATGTGATGATGTAAGCCGCACCAAAGACATACTTAATGGTCTATCCGTATTCGCCGTTCTGATTCCCTTTTCAATTATCTTGTGTTCCTATTGTTGTATCGTACATTCAATTTTTCAGATGCAGTCAGTTGCGGGGCGTTATAAGGTTTTCTCCACCTGTGGCTCCCACCTTGCTGTGGTTAGCTTGTTCTATGGTACCATCATGTCTATATACATAATCCCCCAATCAAATGCATCACCTGATAGGAACAAAAAGGTTGCGGTTATGTATCTTGCAGTCACTCCCCTGCTCAACCCCATCATTTACACTTTGCGGAATAAGGATATCCACAGGGCTGTGATCAAGGTGTTGAGAGGAAGGAACTTTGAAGAAAAAACATGAAGATTATTCTCAAATTCATCTCTTTTGACTCCCAGCCTCTTCCTTAAAGTCACTGTCAACATGAGACTAAATAAGTCAGCTGTTTATTTCTGAGCAGTTTATGAAAGATCAGACATAATTATCAATTTAACTCTGATTCCTCTAACTTGGTTAGAGTCTTGGAACAAAAAGCTACAAAAGCTCAATCTTTTTTTAATTACTGAAAAGCTACTGCAGAATGCTTCATACATTGAAAGGGAAGAAAAGTGAGACTATATTAAGAGAATTTTTTAAGCAAATGCTCTTAATTTGGTTGAAACTCACAGTAAAATGATACAGCACTGCAAAGATTGTACCTTTTTCATCACTCAGTGCAATCTAAAACTAATATAATGGTTTTAAAATTGTAGCTCTACACTGTATCAACTATAGTAATGTTGTACTGCTAATTTATCCTACCTAACATACAATGAAAATATTGTTTTTGAAAGATAACCCTGGGAAATGCTGAATAGGAATTACAGTAGAAGCTGTTGAAGCCTGTGTCTAAAATTTGCCAGAGAGCCATTGAAATGGGTACGAATAACCAGGGACAGTAGGACAGGGATGATAAACACAATGGTGCACTTATGTACTCCCCTTACAGATGTCTTAGGGATTGGGTGAAGTCAATAGTAGACAGTTTAGGGTTAAAGTTATGGGGATTTGAAGATGTAACAACAGAGTCAGTGCATTCCAAGCATTGACCACTCTGTTGCTGAAGTCATATTTTCTGCAATCAAGTTTGGCGTGAATAACATTGCATTTGTATCTGTTGTGTGCACTTGTATTATTGATATTGAAGCTGAAGTAGTCTTTGACTGGTAAGGACATTGTAGCAGATAATTTTGTGTACTATGCTTAAGTCTGACCACAGACGGCTTAGTTTTAGGTTATCCAAGCCCAAAATTTCACACCTGGTGGTTCGGATATTCTGTTGCGATCAGAAGAGCAGAGGACTTTTCTCATGAAATACCTCTGGACTCACTCAATTATATTAATGTCCGATAAACAGTGCGGATTCCAGACAGATGAGTTGTATTCAAGAATTGGTCTAGCAAAGGTTTTATAGGCCCTGATTAACAATACAATGTTACCAGAAGAGAAACTTCATAAGATTAGGTTAACAACTTATAATGCCTTTTTGGCGATGCTGTTACAATGAGCTCTAAAGCTTAAAATGTTTGATAGGAGTACTCTAATGTCCTTGACAGAGTGAGGTTTGTCTACCAGGTCGTATCTGCCTAGTTTGTATTTGGTGTTCTGGGTGTTTTTTTTTACCAATGTGTAGGACAGAGCATTTGTTGGTTGAGATTTGGAGCTGCCACTTTTTTGACCATTCAGACACAAAGTCTAGGTAGCGTTGAAGGGCAGTAGTTAAAACCATTGTATGCTCAAAATGTAAAATTTAAATTGGGGCTATCTAAAACTCAAGCAATTCATTTGTAAAGGCCTGGGTGTTATGTCATCTCATCTTCTTCACTGAAAGATATTTTAGAATTCATCTTCTAAATCTTCTGCTTACTGACGTTCTTAATCGGGGATCTTCCCAAATTTATGGAAAGTTTTTGATAACCAGTATCGGAAGGAGAACATTGCAAGGCAATATGGCTGGAGCAGGCTGGCAGGCATGTTAAGGGAAAGGGGTGTGAAAGTGGAGGGCTAACTCCTTCTATCAGCATCTTTGTACTTCACCGAGTCTGCTCTAATCAGAACATTGAGGTGGAAGGAGACTTTGAACTTCTCTTGTCCTTGTTAATAGCAAGGAATCCAAAATATATTTCACAGTAGCAATAAAGTTTTTGTTAATCATAATTTCCAGAGAGCCTAACCTTTTAATACATAGCCTGTAGAAGTATATATTTAGGTGGCATTTTTATATGCATTATGTAGACTTCCTTCATCCTAACTTTATCAGTAGATGGGAAGGAGTCCTTTGACTGACATAATGTGTATGCAAGAAATCAAAATAATGTTATGTTGTATATTGTAAATATTTGTATTGTAAGCTGCCTTATGCTTAGATGAGTGGTCCAGAATTTTAATAAAATCTATCTACATATATATAAATGTGTGTGTGTGTGTGTCTGTGTGTGTTCGTGTGTGTGTGTGTGTGTGTGTTGCATCATAACTCTTGAATGCCTCAAGCAATTTCAACCAAACTTGGTACATAGATGACTTACCCTTAACACCCCTCAGGTTGTGTGTTCTGTTAAGATATGGTCTGTTGTATCTTAAAATGGCTTCTATTGCAGTGGAGTTGCCAAGGTAATGGCTTCACAGCACTCCACAAGGGGGCTCCCTCTGGTAAGGGGGAAAATCCAACATTATCCAACATCCAATCCAGAGGTGGGTTCCTACCAGTTCGCACCTATTCGGTAGAACCGGTTCGTCAAATCTACTGAACTGGTTAGAAGAGGTTCTACCAGTGGACCTGGAAAGCAGGCCACACCTATAGAAGAGGTTCCAAAAAATTTTGAAACCCACCACTGGTCCTTGGATATAATTATTCTACACTAACATATTCATATTTATAAAACTCAGTGCCTCTGTGAAAGGTAAGGATGACTACTGCTTTTGTGGTGCAATCAGAACATTGTGTGTGATAAAGTTGTTTTAATGCAAACCAAAGACGCCTGGCTACCTGCCTGGAACTCAGCAGCGACGGAGTCTCTTGACCGGATTGCGCCACTACGGCCGCTCCGAGGCAGTGGATTCCGGAGGCCTCCTTGGTTTACCGAGGAGCTCCGGGAGAGGAAGCGCCGGAAGAGACGCCTAGAGCACGCATGGAGGTCCAATAAGTCCGAATCGAACCGAGCACTTTTAACATCTTGCATCAAGGAGTACATCAGGGCAATTAGGACGGCGAAAAGATCTTATATTGCCACCTTGATTGCGTCCGCTGAGTTGCGCCCATCCGCCCTGTTCAGGATAACCCGCTCCCTCCTAAATAGGAGGGATACGGGGGACCCCCTGCAGGGTAGGACTGAGGATTACGTCCAGTTCTTGGCAGACAAAGTTGCTCGGTTTCGGTCGGACTTGGACTCCGATTCTGCAGATCCAGCCGAGGCACAGGGGAATAATCTGATAGACCATCGCTGGGTTGAGTTTCAGGATGTTGCCCCGGGGGATGTGGACAAGGCCATGAGAGCTGTGAGTGCCTCCACCTGTGTACTGGACCCGTGTCCCTCCTGGCTGGTTGCTAACAGCAGGGAGGTGACACGGGGCTGGATCCAGGCGGTTGTTGCCGCCTCCCTTCAGGAGGGGGTCTTTCCCTCCGCACTTAAAGCGGCGGTGGTGAGACCCCTCCTGAAGAAACCATCCTTGGATCCAGCCGTTCTTAACAATTATTGTCCAGTCTCCAACCTCCCCTTTGTGGGGAAGGTTGTTGAGAAGGTGGTGGCCTTCCAGCTCCAGCAGTCCTTGGAGGAAGCTAGTTATCTCGACCCATTCCAGTCCGGGCTTCAGGCCTGGTTACAGCACAGAAACCGCTTTGGTCGCATTGACCAATGACCTCTGGAGAGCCAGGGATGGAGGCCATGCCTCCATCCTGGTTCTCCTTGACCTCTCAGCGGCTTTCGATACCATCGACCATGGTATCCTTCTGCGACGACTGCGGGAGGTGGGGGTGGGAGGCACTGTTTTGCAGTGGTTCTCCTCTTACCTCTCGGACAGGTCGCAGTTGGTGTTAGTCGGGGGGCAGAGATCGACCCCTAGGCCCCTAACATATGGGGTGCCGCAGGGTTCAGTCTTATCCCCCCTACTATTCAACATCTACATGAAACCGCTGGGCGAGATCATTCGGCGGCACGGGATAAGATACCATCAATATGCGGACGATACCCAGTTGTATCTGTCTGCCCCGTGCCAACTCAATGAAGCGGTGGACGTGATGAACCAGGGCCTTGAAGCTGTTAGGGACTGGATGAGGGCTAACAAGCTTGTGCTCAACCCGGATAAGACCGAGTGGCTGTTGTGTTTACCTCCCACTAATTTGGCAAGTGTTCCATCTCTCAGGCTGGGGGTCAAACATTACACCCCTCAGACAGGGTTCACAACTTGGGAGTCCTCCTGGACCCACAGCTGACCTTTGACCACCATTTGTCGGCTGTGACCAGGGGGGCATTTGCCCAGGTTCGCCTGGTGCACCAGTTGCGACCCTACCTGAACCGGGAGGCCCTCACAACAGTCACTCGTGCCCTTGTGACCTCTAGGCTGGAGTACTGCAACGTGCTCTACATGGGGCTGCCCTTGAAGAGCATCCGGCGACTTCAGCTAGTCCAGAATGCGGCCGCGCGAGCGATTGTGGGTGCACCTCGGTTCACCCACATAATACCTATCTTCCGCAAGCTGCGCTGGCTACCTGTCGATCTCCGGGTGCGCTTCAAGGTGCTACTTGCCACCCATAAAGCCCTTCATGGTAGTGGATCTGGATACTTGAGAGACCGCCTCCTGCCAATTACCTCCTCGCGACCAATTAGATCACATAGATTAGGCCTCCTCCAGATTCCATCTGCCAGTCAGTGTCGACTGGCAACCACGCGGAGGAGAGCCTTCTCGGTAGTAGCTCCGACCCTTTGGAACGATCTCCCCGTGGAGATTCGTACCCTCACCACCCTCCAGACCTTCCGGACAGCCCTTAAAATCTGGCTATCCCGTCAGGCCTGGGGCTAAAGATTGTAATCTACCCCCACCCGAATGGTATGAATGTTGTGTTCTTTTTAATTATGTACTGTGCTTATGTGTCATTGTTTGTATTCCCTTCCCTATGAGTTGTAAGCCGCCCTGAGTCCCCCCAGGGAAAAGGGCGGCCTATAAATAAACTTTCCAATTTCCAATTTAAAAAACAAGTTTACATCATATTCTTATGCATGCCAGTGCTGTGTGTGAGGTAATTTAAGGTGGTTCTGACAAGTGTCGTCGGCATCTTGGTCGGTCGTCGGTCACATGGGCAGCAAGCCACTCCCATCCAGTCACATGGGTGGCAAGCCACTCCCACAAAGGAGGCCACACCCACATAGTAGGTTCGAACAAGTTTTGAAACCCACTACTGATCCAATCCAATGTTTGGTATGGACATTTTCAACAAGACTTTGATTATTCTAAATGCCGGTAAACAAAATTACTTTGATTTGACACTATGCATATAATTCATTCCTTTTCCTGTCTAATACAGGATTGGGAGAAATCAATACCTGGGAAATGCCAGGTTATCAGCTAGTAAATAAATAAAATAAACATGTTTTTCTTTATGAGTGTGTTTTTGTACTTAAAAATAAAATTATTTTTTAATTTTTTTAAAAAAATACATGATTTTGTCTAAATGCTGGACAAATACCACAATATATTAAAATGATATTTATTTTATATGTGCAAACTTATTAAAAGGATGTAACAACTCCAGCTACATTTGTACATCCTATTCTTTAGGGATATCTCTTTCTCTCCATGGCTTATTATTTGTTCTGAAACATATAGCAATTATTCATCAAAGGTACTCTAGATGTTTTGCCTTCAATAAGTGTGACTTCATGAAGTTCTAATCCTTGTGGAATTTCTAGGTAGGCAGGAGGGAGAGATCAAGAGCAGCCCAACTTTAGAGTTGTTGCACTGTAGTGAGTAGCACAAGCCAGTCCTCCCCCAGAATCCTTAAAGCCTTAGTTTAGAATAGAATGAATGAGATGAAAGAGACCTTGGAGGTCTTCTAATCCAAGTCAGTGGTGGAGGGCACATGATTTCTGAAGGCAAGCTGTTCCACTGGTTAATTGCCCTCACTGTTAGGAAGCTCCTCCTTAATTCCAGATTGCTTCTCTCTTTGATTAGTTTCCAACCATTATTCCTTCTCCTGCTCTCCAGTGCTTTGGAGAATATTTTGAACCCCTATTCTTTGTGGCAGCCACTCAAGTACTGGAATACTGCTATCACGTCACCCCTAATTCTTTTTTTTTAATTAGACTACCAAACTCATACCCAATGTAAGGTGTGTCTCTGTTCAAAACCCAATAAAGAAAAATCCCCGACACAGTGTGAAATTCAAAAATTTTTTACTACCGGTTCTGTGGGTGTAGCTTGGTGGGTATGGCTTGGGAAGAATACTGCAAAACCTCCATTCCTTCCCCACTCCAAGGGAAGGATATTGCAGAGTCGCCATTCCCACCCGACTCCAGGGGAAGAATACTGCAGAATCTCCATTCCCACCCCACTCCAGAGGGAGGATATTGCAGAATTGCCATTCCCACCCCACTCCAGGGGAGGAATACTGCAGAATCTCCATTCCTACCCCATTTCAGGGGAAGGATACTGCAAAACCTCCATTCCTTCCCCACTCCAAGGGAAGGATATTGCAGAGTCGCCATTCCCACCCGACTCCAGGGGAAGAATACTGCAGAATCACCATTCCCACCCCACTCCAGAGGGAGGATATTGCAGAATTGCCATTCCCACCCCACTCCAGGGGAGGAATACTGCAGAATCGCCATTCCTACCCCATTTCAGGGGAAGGATACTGCAAAATCTCCATTCCCATCCCACTTTGGGGCCAGCCAGAGGTGGCATTTGCCAGTTCTTTGAATGACTCAAAATTTCCTCTACCAGTTCTCCAGAACCTGTCAGAACCTGCTGATTTTCACCCCTGCCCTGACTCCATGTTTCTAGCCGAGAGGTATTTTTACTGAGTTTGAAATGATAGCAATGAAAGAAAAGCAAGATCTGTTCCAAAAGGCATGAAAGTTACATATTGAAAGTTTTCCAAAATCCCTCTCCCCCCCAGGGACCTAGGCTGAATGTCCAATCCATATTCCATATGGTGTTGTGTAGGGCACAACTTCAGGCGTTTTCATCCATCTGCTATGCCGAGATGGTTAACTTTGACTGGGTATAAAAAGTTCATTCAGGTACGCTGTGGATCATGAGAACATCCCTCCCTTTTGGTTCGCACAAAGACCATCTTCCTCTAGCTCACTTCCCAACCCAAATGCCGATCTTCCCCCACTCTCCACATTACTATGGCAGCCAATAGCAAGCAAGCATCAAAGAGGCTGACACCTGCGCCGTTCTTCATATGTTTTAGTCTCCAGGCCTTTGATCATCTTTGTTGCCCTTCCCTGAACATTTTCCAAAGTCTCAAAATCTTTCTTTGCAGAATGATGAATAAAATTGGTTGCAGTTTTCCATGTGTAGTCTTACTAGGGTTTTATAAAGCAGTAATAATACTTCACATGATCTTGATTCTATGCCTCTGTTTATACAGCCCAGAATTTTATTAGCTTTTATTTTTTTGGTTGCTGCTGCACACTGCTGCCCCATATTCAAGTGATAATCCACTGAGACTCCAAGGTCCCACTCAAAGTTACTATTTTTGAGCCAGGTCTCACCAGGTCTCACCTAATCTGTACTTATATCTTTGATTTTTTCCTGCCTAAATGTAAACCTTTGTTTTTATTCACATTGAAATTCATATTGTTGGATAGGGCCCATTGTTCAAGTTTGTCAAGATCTTTTGGGATCTTGAGCTTGTCTTCGGGGTGTTGGCTATTCCTGCCAGTTTAGTGTCATCTGCAAATTTGATTAGTTCCCCTTCTATTCCCTTATCTAAGGCATTTAGATTTAGTTTGTCGTTCCCAATGGAATGCAGTCATTGTAGTGAGATTCTTCTTTCATGATTGTAGCAATAAAAAAATTGCTGTGTGAGACACTTAACAAGTAATTCTGGTTGCTTTCCTCTGACCATCATGGAGAATTTTCTCTTGAAGGATCTCTCATGAAAATTGAAAAATCATCTTAGCGTGACTGAACATCAGTGACGTGCAGTCAGCTTTAAGTCTGGTGAGGCACTTTTTAGACTTGTGGACTTCAACTCCCAGAATTCCACAGCCAGGCATGCTCAGTTCCGATTTAAAGTGACAGCATTTTTCCCCCTTGCAAAATAAGTTTTCCCATTCTTTTTCTTCTCCCTCCCCCTCCTTCCTCCTTCTCTTCCTCCCTCCCCCCTCTCTCAAACAGACACACGCACACAGAGAACTTGGATCCCTCTCTCACTCACTCACTCTCAAACAAACACAAACACAGAAGTTGGATTGGATATATTTTCCAAAAGCTTGAAAGGAGCTCCTCTGCTATACCCCCTGCTGCCTTCCAATCGGAGCCTTTGATTGCAGGTGAATCACGTTGCCTTTTCAAACTTGTAATCAGTGAAGCTGGGCTTATATATTTTTATCCAGGTGTCTGTGTGTGTGTGTGTGTTTGAAAAGGCAACGTGGTTTTGTATGCAATCAAACTTTTTGAATTCCTCCCCCTTCCCCACACACGAACCTTTTCCAGCTGTTTCAGAGAGGATTTCAACTTGCTTTTGCCTGCCCTCAGGCAAGAAAAGAAAAGAAAAAAAGCCTCTAAAAATGCCCTCTACAGGAGGCAAGAGAACATGTGCCTCCTTTGCATAAGAAATTTTTCGTCTTTTAACCCTTGCTTAAGTCTGCTCAAGTGATCATAAAGCTAGAGTAAAGGAGGTCCGTAGTTATCTCACCTCCCACTGCAGTTAAGCACTAAGCAGAGTCATCTACTGTGACTCTGGCAGCAACTACCTCAGCCTTTTTCCTTTTAATTATTCTTTTCTTTTCCTCATGACGCTGGTGAGGCCACGCCTCCCCTGACTGCATGTCCCTGTGATGATGATGTTGGGTAATGAAATGTCTGCAAACTCAGAGAGCACCAAGGACTTTACATTTCCACCCTGAGCTACAAAGATTCTCTTCCATTAGATCTCATCTTGCAAATTTAAACATGGGGGAAAATGTATTTTCTACAGTGTTTCCTATGTGGCAAGTTGGTGATGTTCTTTCATTTTTTTTCAACAACTGGGATGATAAAATATTGAATTAAATTGAATTCTTCGGCTAAAGGGGATACCACAGTGGATACAATTTTCCCAGGAAAACCTTCATGTAGGATTTTTTTCTTGTTTCTGCTGTTTCAAGTTTATAAAAATGCAAAAAAAGCAGATGAGATATATATGAGGAACCATGGGGATTTTAGAGTAAAGGTTTGCCATTTGCCTTTGGTATTAGAACAATGATATCCTTATTTTGGTGGCATGAAGGGACCCTTTGTCCCCCTTCATATTCAAAGGTGCCCATTTCTTGTGAGCCATATAAGGCTCACCTCTAGCACCTATCCACAGCTAGATAAAATATTAAGGCCGTGTCATGAAACACTGATTGTGATGACTTTGACTGCTACACATATATATATATCCAGGATCCCAATCCTTGTGCTGAGGCGTTGAGGAGTTGAGGTACTGAGTAGCGGAGGAGCTGAGGTGCTGAATTGCGGAAGTGTTGAGAAGCTAAGGTGCTGAAGTGCAGAGGTTCTGAAGTGTGGAGGTTCTGAGGTGCTGAAGTGCTGAAGTGCTGAAGTGCTGAGGTTCTGAGGTGCTGAAGTGCTCAGGCGCTGAAGTGCTGAGGAGCTGAGGTGCGGAGGTACTGAAGTGCTGAGGTGCTGAAGTGCGGAGGTGCTGAAGTGCGGAAGTGTTGAGGAGTTAAGGTGCTGAAGTGCGGAGGTTCTGAAGTGTGGAGGTTCTGAAGTGTGGAGGTTCTGAGGTGCTGAAGTGCTGAGGTGCTGAGGTGCTGAAGTGCTCAGGCACTGAAGTGCTGAGGAACTGAGGTGCGGAGGTACTGAAGTGCTGAGATGCTGAAGTGCCGAGGAGCTGACGTGCGGAGGTGCTGAAGTGCTGAAGTGCGGAGGTGTTGAGGAATTAAGGTGCTGAAGTGTGGAGGTTCTGAAGTGCGGAGGTTCTGAGGTGCTGAAGTGCTGAAGTGCTGAGGTTCTGAGGTGCTGAAGTGCTCACGCACTGAAGTGCTGAGGAGCTGAGGTGCGGAGGTTCGGAAGTGCTGAGGTGCTGAAGTGCTACAGATCTGAAGTGCTGAGGTGCTGAAGTGCAGAGGTGCTGAAGTGCTGACTTCTGAGGTGCTGACGTTCTGAAGTGCAGAAGTGCTGAAGTGCTGAGGTTCTGAGGTACGGAGGTGCTGAGGAGCTGAGGTGCGGAGGTGCTGAAGTGCTGAGGAGCTGAAGTGCGCAGGTGCAGAAGTGCTAAGGTGCTTAGGTGCTAACGTGTGGAGGACCAGTGGATCCTGGTAAGGACACACTTCTGGAATTATGGTACAGTGGGTCACAGGTCACACTTCTAGAGCTGAGATGCCATTGCCCACATTGCACCAAGCCTTGATGACATGTTTGCTTTCAGTATTTAGTGAAATGGGGGGGGGGGGCAGACACCTTGGTGGATGTCTGTAAAATCCTGTTGCCAATCCACATTTTAAAGGCAGATAAATCATAGAATCAATATAGAGTATCAAGAAGACTTCTGCTATTTGTCAACCTCCGTTCTGATCAAACTTTGAAGAAAAAAGCTGCAAACCTCAATAGTTGAGCTTGTTTTGCATATGAAGCTCTCATCACTATTGCAAATTTTGTTGATGCAATTGTGATGTCATGCGACCTCACAAATAAGGTACTGTGGGGAAGTAACTTGTTGGGATAACTTTGCAGATTGGCATTTGGGAACAAAGTGAGAACTTTTTCCACACACTAAATCAAAACATTTACCTCTAGAAATTGTTTTGAATTGTTTGTGTCATTTGTGGCATGAAAGAGAAAAACGTTCTTTGAATTGAAAGGCTCTTTATGGGGAATATTGATGGCCAGTTATATAGATCATTTGAGATAGTTCACAGATCCATGGCTGCATCCCAGTGGTGGGATTCAGCCAGTTCACACCTATCCAGGAGAACCGGTTGTTAACTTTATGAGCAGTTCGGAGAACCGGTTGTTGGAAGAAATCTCCTTTTGTTTTTTTCTACTTTACAGGGCTAATCCTGTAAGGAAGGCAGGAAGGAAACATTCTGGTGCTGTTTTTAGCCTAATCTTTATTGACCTCCTTACAGAAACTGCTTCTCTGGTTAACCTTAATTACATTGTAACAGCTAAGGTGCCCATCGACCTGAGTGATATTGAGTTGGCCACACCCAAAGAGTCACATGACCAACAAGCCCCGCCTACCCAGCTGGTCATTAGGGCAGAGAACCAGTTGTTAAATTATTTGAATCCCATCACTGCTGCATCCCCTACATTGTAGGATTTACATTTTTAAAGCAATGCTAGTTTTGATCTTACCTGTAATAATCTGTTAATGTTTTATTTCATTTAGCTGCCTAGTGTTGCCTTTAGGTCATATGGGCCATATATAAATAGGAAAATTGAATTCTGTGGGGTTTAGATAGGTAGGTTGTAGCTTCTAGGAACAATTGAAGGGGTGGAAATCGCATGGGGAACAGGAATGTCTCTTACATGTTGAATTGTCTATCCATCTGCTTTCATGAAAAAGGTCATAAACTTCCCCTTTAAGTCATAGGAGATTGAAAAGTAGCTTAAGGTTATGGGAACTTATCAATTGGAATAGAAAAGCTCAATATTTAGTTGAAAGAAAAAAAGGAAAGGGGAAACTGCTGGGGAGGGAAGGGCAATGCTTGTCCTAAAGGATCAGAGTAGAGGAATTGGAGGGCAAATGTAATTAACCAATCATGTCCTATTCTAGACATTGTCTCTCAAGTTTACATTCCAATTTTTGAAATAAAAATGTCAAAGCTATTCTGCATTGTCTCCTATTTCTTTATCTTCTAGTTTCCATTACTGATTTTACGATGGAAAAAGATCTGTTGAGAAAATTAAGAGAAAACATGAAGTGTCTCCAAAAAGAGGTAAGAGAAAATATTTGTTCATAGACTGTCACAATAAACATGTGATGGAATCAGTGGTGGGATTCAGCCTGTCCGCATCTATTCGGGAGAACCGGTTTTTAACTTTCTAAGCAGTTCAGAGAACTGGTTGTTCGAAGAAATCTTATTTTGGTTTTTTCTGCTTTATAGGACTAATCCTGTAAGGAAGGCAGGAAGGAAATATTCTGGTGTTGTTTCTAGCCTAATCTTTATTGCCCTGCTTACAGAAACTGACTCTCCAGTTAACCCTTATTACATTGTAACAGCTAAGGTGAAGCCCCCAGCGACGTGAGTGACATTGAGTTGGCCTCACTCATCTAGACACATGACCCCTAAGCCCTGCCTACTCAGCTAGTCATTAGGACAGAGAACCGGTTGTTCAATTGTTTGAATCCCACCACTGGATGGAATGTATAAAAATTTAAGAAAGACAGACAGGCAGATTAGGTAGTTAGAGACAGACAGAAAGAATATTAATTGTGGTTTCTGTTACACTGCGGTTAAGGCATCAACCTGCAAACTCAGAGACTGACATTTCTTGCCCCACTTTAGAAGCAAAGCCAAGTGGGTCACCCTGAGCCAGTCAGCTTCTCTTAGCCCTAGGAAGAAAGCAACACCGAATCACTTCTGAAAAACCTTGCTAAGAAAACCGCAGGGACTCATCCAGCCATTCCCTCAGAATCATTAAAAACTTTGGGTCTTTGGTCATTGCAGGAGGAACGATCGAGACTTCCTCTTCTGTCATCTACCACTGAAGAACGGAGACGTGCTGAGGTATATAATGTATACTTGTAGCTCACCTTAGAATATATTTATGAGAAAAATAAAAACAAATGATTTCTTCACAATTGGTAATTGTGAATAATGCATGTGCAGCATATTTTATAGAGTATATATGTTCGCTTTATATTTCTACTACATGGATGAAATCCATACACACACAGATCTATTCAATACAAACTAGTTTATTTGAAACTTCTATTCAAGAATGGCAATTGTCAGAGTTCATGCTCATTCTTGGTTGGCTCCTTCTTTGCCACATTAGCTAGTTTCTTTGGCCACATACAACACCAATGGCAGTGAAATAAAATGTAGATGATTCAGATTTTGTTTGAACCACCGTGTTTTGTGTTTCCTAAAGAAATGAACTAACACTAAATCGTTCTTTTTCTATCCCGGTGTGAATAACCTTTATTGCCTGTATTGAACATCTACAGCAATAAATCGGGAGTTGCACATTTGTGCTCATCTTGACATGCATGATTTTAATATGCACAAATATGCTTGTCTACACCCCAGACTTTTTTTCCTAAAGAGGATGTTTCAACGAATATCTTCTTTACACTGACATGAGAGAATTTATGGAAAACAAATTCATGTAATTCTTCTCATGACCATGAAATGAAGGAAATTATCAAGCAAGCATTTAAAATTCATTTTGTTTTTCATTCTTCACGGAACTGCCAGGTTTCCCGGAGTCCAGAAAAGCACATGGACCAGAACATCAGTTTAAAGATGCGTTCCCATCAGGTAAGCAACCTAGCATGTGAGGAATCTGTTGAGAGTCCAGTACCGAGAGACAATTCATGTCATAAGAAGAGGTGAAGAAGCCCAGTGGGGGTGATGGGGTGGGGGTAGGGGGTAGTGATGGGCTGATATGGAAATATATTCCTGACTTGTGATGTATTTTGGCTTCTCTAGATTGTTCAGACAAAAACAATAGCAATAGCAATAGCAGTAGACTTATATACCGCTTCATAGGCCTTTCAGGCCTCTCTAAGCGGTTTACAGAGAGTCAGCATATTGCCCCCAACAATCTGGGTCCTCATTTTACCCACCTCGGAAGGATGGAAGGCTGAGTCAACCCTGAGCCGGTGAGATTTGAACCGCTGACCTGCTGATCTAGCAGTAGCCTGCAGTGCTGCATTTAACCACTGCGCCACCTTGGCTCTTCTCTAAAAACAGAAAAACTGAAAGGAGATCTGAAGAGAACAAGGGACCAGAGTTATATGTAAGTCTTTGCATAGTTCATCACATCTTTTTATAACCCTATTCAGTTCACACTTTCAATACAACATTCATCATTTGTCCATTGGCAATGGGACTGGCCATTTTATGAAACAAGTGATGGAAAATTATATTCTAGTAAAAGAAGCTTGGGAAAAAAGGGTGGAATGTGTTGTAATTGTATCAAAAGGTTTATAATTCAAGTACAAAAAAAAACAACCCAAGGGCCTAATTTCTCTCTGGTCTTCATAATTTGCAGAAAGACAATGGAAATCTCAAAACTTCTGGCAGAAAAAGAGGAGCTCAAAGTCCAAATTCAGGAGCTTATAAAGGAAAACCACCAACTGGCCAAAGAAAAAGAGGAGCTCTGCGAAGAGTATAAAGAGTATAAAGAAAAGATGAGCAGGTTAAAAAATTTAGATAGCCACCCTGACTTTCTCTTCCTTTCTCAGCTATTTCAATTAGTTTTAATTTTAAACAAGTTTTATAATTCAAATAAAAAAACCTAAGGGAGCTAATTACACTTTGCTCTTGATATTTTACAGAAAAATTAGTTCAGAGGAACTTGGGCAGCTGGAGAAACTGAGGCAAGAGAACGAGAGACTCCGCTGCAAGGCTCAGAAAGAAGCTGCGGAGAAAGCAGAGCTCCTACATGAGAATAATGATCTCAAGGAAGAACTTTATAGGTGAGAAATATTTAGATAGCGATTTGACTTTTTCTTTCAAATTCAGATTTATTTATTAGATCCCTTAGGCCAGATATACTGGATAAAAGAAATATTCCATTCATGTATGTATGTATATATGCATGTATGCATGTATAACTGAGTAAGAGAAGAGCAATAGTTATAATGGAATGCAATAATAATTAGTAATTCAAGTAACAAATTAAGAGGGCTAATATCTATCTGGTCCTCATAATTTACAGAAAGATAGCAGTGATGTCAAAACTGACAGTAGAAAGTGAAGAGCTCCGAAACAAAACTGAGATTCTGATGTTCAAAAATATTGAACTTACCGATGAGAAAGAGGAGATCTTCAGAGCGTACGAAGAAATACTGTGCAGGTGAGAAACTTTTAGATAGCCACCACAAAATACTTCTTCCAGAATTTCATATTAGGGTCTCCTTATCTTAGAAAGCTTGGAAAAACCTGACATTCTCCTTACTTTAGAAAGAAATTAACAAACTATGTCTCGTATTCTTTTACATATACAAATCTAGGAGTTAGTGTCATGGAATGGGAAGATACGTATAGAAGAGACTTTTCAATCTCCATCCCCCAGTGCCCAACAATATTTATATACTTTCAGAGTGAGAGTTTCCTGACATCAAAGCAGTTCCCGTTATTTTAACTAAGAATACTTTGTTGTTGACCCAGATTCACAGCTAACATTCTGATTTTTTTTCAGAAAGGAACTACTGAGGATAGGCCGCTGCACCTTATTGACAGACAGAGACCAGATGGAAGACAAGACAGAAGCTCAGGAGAAAATGAAGCCTCAGATGGCAGAATATCAATTGAACTCCAAATGGCTTAAAGCTTTGGTGGACAAAATTAAAAAATCTAAGGAACCTGGGTCAAATATTCTGAGGTGGCTGCAGAAATCTCTCAAACTCCTAAAAGAGGATTCCTCTGAACGGTCAAAACACACCCTGCCAGAATGGCTTAAAGCATCTGCCACCAACCTCCCAGAGGAATGTGCTAAAGCAGCCAGGGAGGATGTGAATGATTGGCTAGAAGCATCAATAAATCATCTCCAGGAAAAAGGGCCAGAAACGTGTGAGTTAGATGTGGAGGGATGGCTAAAAGCATCTATTATAGGCATTCAACATCTACAAAAGTTCAAGTCAGAGTCTCGTGGAAGCCAGAAAAAAAGGGATGGCTTGCTGAATCAATAGAAAACCTGAAGGAGGGGACTTCCTGTGGTGACATCACCGTGCTTAGAGTGGAGGGAAGGAAGCTCTCCTAACTTCTAACTCTAACTCCTTTGTTTGGGCTCTTTTTTGAGTGCTGTTGATCCTGAAGGGGTCAACAGATTAAAGGGGATACTCTGTAGATGCTGGGATGATAAGGCAAATCCCCCCACGGATAGGAGAAAGCCCCTAAACGGACAAGGAGATATCCTACAAAAGTTCAAGTCAGAGTCTCGTGGAAGCCAGAAAAAAAAGGGATGGCTTGAAGAATCAAGAGAAAACCTGAAGAAGTAATGTCCTGAAGGATCTGAAGAATATGTTAAAATGACTTCGAGGATCCTTAGAAAGCCTGTCCCTTTCTAGAGAACCTAGACCAGTTCCTGAAAAATGTCTTCCACAATCCTTGAAAAACCTGGAAGAGGAAGGTCCTGAAGTATCTAAACAAGATGCCAACAAATGGCTTGAAATAGCTATAAAGAATCTTGAGGAAGAAGGAACTAAAATGCCACTCCTAGATACTCAGGAATGCCTTGAAGCCTCTATTAAAAGCATTCGGGATCTACAGTCCAGATGAGAAGGTTTGAAAAATCAATAGAGAACCTCAAGAAGCAATGTTCTGAAGGAACCATGGAAAATATATTTCAATGGCTTCAAGGATCCTTAGAAAGCTTTGCATTTTCTGAAGAACCTATACCACTTCTTGAAAAATGGCTTCAGCAATCCCTGAAAAACTTGGAAAAGGTCCCGCAACATACAAACAAGATGCCAAAAATAGCTTGAAGTATCTGTAAACAGCTTCAAAGAGGAAGGACCGTGAAGCATCCCATGTGGTCCTCAGGAATGGCTTAAAGCATCTATTAAGGACATCCAGGATCTCAAATAATCTAAGGAATCAAAAACAAGCAGGGGAAAGACGAAGGAGAGAGTGATTTGGGTAGAACTTGTTTGGTCTGAAAGAAACTGAAGGATGGATGGATGGCTTCAAACATATTTAGCAAGTTCCAGGCAGCCTGGTTCTACTGCATCCAAAACAGATATGCAAGTATAGCTACAAACATCTCTGCAAAAACTCAGTCACGAATCCTCAGAAGAAGCCAAAAAACAATGTGGAGGAATGGCTCTAGGAATCCAGAGAAAATGTCCTGAAGAATCCAAGCAATAGATGAATGAGTAGCTTGAGATACCCTTAAATGACTTCCATGAGGGAGGGCCTGAAACTCCCCATCCATTCCATCTTGGTATATACTTGTCTCTCATTTCTGCTGCTACTAGTGTTATTGTGATCAAGATGACTAAATGAACAAACTGGAAATGTATCAGCAAGTATTTATTCTTTTGGGTTTTTTTTAAATGGACTTATTTGATTTTGATTTTGATTTTATTTTGATTTTATTGACATTTGTAGGCCGCCCTTTTCCCTGAGGGGACTCAGGGCGGCTCACATAAAATCAGGGAGGGGGAAATGCAAACAGTAACATAGACACATATAATAAAAACAATAAGCAACATACATTCATCATTCAGGAGGGGCAACTATCTTTGTCCCCAGGCCTGACGGGCTAGCCAGTTCTTCAAGGCTGTGCGGAAGGCCTGGACGGTGGTGAGGGTACGAATCTCCACGGGGAGTTCGTTCCAAAGGGTCGGGGCTACTACTGAGAAGGCCCTCCTCCTTGTAGGAAGGAAAGGAAATGGAACGAGAAAAAGGGTGTGTGAGATAGCAATAGCAATAACAGTAGACTTATATAACGCTTCATAGGCCTTTCAGCCCTCTCTAAGCGGTTTACAGAGTCAGCATATTGCCCCCAACAACAATCCGCGTCCTGATTTTATCCACCTCAGAAGGATGGAAGGCTGAGTCAACCCTGAGCCGGTGAGATTTGAACAGCCGAACTGCAGAACTGCAGTCAGCTGAAGTAGCCTGCAGTGCTGCATTTAACCACTGGGCCACCTCGGCTCATAACCAATGAACCCTTGTCATCAAGAATTTTATCTAGATGCTGCCTTAAGTTGGGTGGGAGGATAAAAGAAAGAGAGTGGAGGGAGAAAGGGAAAGGAAATATGGAGAGATTGATATGGAGCCGAGGTGGCACAGTGGTTAGAGTGCAGTACTTCAAGCCACTTCAGCTGACTGTTATCTGCAGTTCAGTGGTTCTAATCTCACCGGCTCAAGGTTGACTCAGCCTTCCATCCTTCCGAGGTGAGTAAAATGAGGACCCAGACTGTGGGGGCAATATGCTGACTCTGTAAACCGCTTAGAGAGGGCTGAAAGCCTTATGAAGCGGTATATAAGTCTTACTGCTATTGCTATTGCTATAGGAAGGAAAGGAAATAAGGGCCAAAGAACAAGCACAATTTATGCCAAAATGCCAAGAATGGATAGACAATGGTAGAGCACAGAGAAACAAAGCTTTGGAAGTGAAAAGGAATCAACCAAAATCAGGAGGGCTCCCTTGACTGTAGCATTACTGGCATAACAATTCATCTTATGGGGGCTTCGGGGGGGTGGAGCCTGCCGCCGTCGGGAGCTCAACGAAGCTCCTGCCAGGACTCTGGTTCGTATATCTTATAAGATCTATAGATATCTCCCCTTTCTGGCAGAAAGGGGCAGGGAGAAGGTCAGTCGTTAGGATCTCTTTGTAATTCATAGCTTTTTTTTTTTGCTGTGAATGGAGAAGAGGTTCAACATTAGCTGAGCCTTTACTCCGGCCAGTTTTCCGCGCTGCCTTTTTTGCAGCCTAGGCAGATTGCCCCCCCCCCCCAGGACAAAGCTAAGCTATTTAAAAGTCAATCCGGGCGGGGACCATTCCTGAGGAATTTCTTTTATTACTATCTAAAATACCGGCTTCAATTTCGCAAAAGGCTCCCTTCCTTTTTTAGCTGCGTCACAAGATGGCGATCTCGTAGTTTTTGTGTTTGATGTGACGTACTTAGCCAGCCCTACCCTCCTGAAGGCTTCTCTGTACTAATTGCTAAAAGATTAACTGAGGGGAGCAGAGACTTTGATTTTTGGCTCGCTTGATTGCTTGTCTTTTATTTCTACTTTGGAATGGCTCCCAAATCTAAACAGAAGCGCTTCCTTAATAACATATCTCTAAAAACTGCTATGAAGCCGCTACCCTTGCCTCCCACACCCTCCACGGGAGATTTGTTAACACAAGAATTTCTTCTCAAAACGCTTAATGACTTCAGACAGGAAATTAATCAACTGATATCGGATTTATATGATCAATTTGATGCTAAAATTGCTCAGGCAAAGAAGGATATGATCGGAGTAATGACAGTCATGACAGATTATATTGCTGAAGCGGAGGACAAATTGGAACTTTTGGAAGAAACTAACCTTAATTTGATATCCAAAATTCAAACGTTACAACAGGAAATGGAAAATGCTCAAAAACAACTTGTCATGATAAATTATAATAAGACTGCCTTTGCAATAAGGGTTAGAGGACTGCGTGAAAACCAACAGGAGAATTTGAAACAGATCTTCTTTGAGGCTTTCAGCCGCTTGGTGGGAAGTCCGGGATTTAACTTTGATTGGCAGATTCAAAGAATTTACCGCCAGAATTCCTGGGTAGCAAAACAGCGACAGCTTCCGAGGGACATAATAATATACTTTACCACAAGGGAATCCAGAAATGAGATAATACAGAGGCTTTACAGCAAGAGGTTGAGAATTGACGGACAGGACTTGATTGTTTTTAAAGAGATACCATTTCAATTATTAAGAACAAGGAAAGAGTACGCTTTCTTAACCGAAGAACTCAGAAATTCTCAGATTCCATACAAATGGGAAGTCCCAGCTGGTATTACAGTTACATTTGGCAACCAAAAACACCGCATTAACTCTGTCTGTGAAGCCCGAGAATTTTACTACGAGACCCTGAAGGCGGGACTTCCTGATTCATCCGGACCTGGAGAGAGACAAGGAGAAGGAGAAGACAAACAGCGAGACACGTGGCTACAAGGCGGAGGGTGTTGCTTTCTTCTTCCGGAAGGGCAGAAGACTAAAGAATAAAGACTAAGCGATGTTCTTAAAGCTTTATGATTTCCGTCTGGGATAAAATGGAAAAGTGGTATATTGATGATGAGACATGGAGACTGAAAGAAGCGTTGCTGATTGTGGACACATATTGTATATAAGATTTGTCTGAATTCTAACTCAAATTGCGCATGAATTATTTTCTTAGGCGAGGAGAGCGGAGATTGCGATCTTTTTGAGTTGTGGTCTGGGACGAACGGAGTTGGGAGGCGCGTGGGAGAGGGAAGGGTAGCGAAAGCTTAATTAGACTACTTGGGGCTAGAATGCAAGCTGATATTTGTTTGAGTTGCTATTTCAATATAAGGTCAAGAAAGATTGGTCGGAGAGTCTTCAGGAAAGTGGAGTAAATATGGGAGGAGCAATGGACGCGGATAAAATATATATATGGACATGGATAAAGGCAGGGTGGAAGGTAAAAAATTTACATGTGGAGGTGGGTAAGGATAGAAAGGGAGGTGTTGGAAATGAAAAATGAAAGAAGTACTTGAGTTTAATGGTTTTATAGAAAGGTTTGGATATTCGGATAAAAAAGAGAGAAATTAAAGGTTTGAATAGATAGACAAAGCAATGAGACTTTTAGTTGGGGAATCCTAATTGATCAACTTACCTGGCTCTAATATAGTTTGAAACCTTGCAAGTAGTAAAATAATCGAAATTTGGAATGAGCTACATTGTTTAAGATTTACAGATAATGGGAAGCTGTGTTAACGTAGTGGGTTTATTGACCCTTCTCTGTTTCCCCTTTCTTTTTAGGTGTGTGTGTATTTTTTATTATTCTCTTTTTTTTTTTTTGGCTTTTCTTTTCTTTTCTTTTTTTTAATTTTAAAGTTAGCTGGCCTTATTATACTCAAATGCTTGTTAAAGAATTATGCCGGGTATGGGACCTGCGAAGCCGTAAGGGGGTTAGGGAGGGGGGATTATAGGGGGGAGGGGGGAGGGTGGAATTACAGTTTCAATTCTTAGAACAATAAGAATTCACTTGTATACTGCGGCTCGTTTTCCTTTTTTTTTTTTTATTCTTTTTAAAAAAAAAAAAACTGATGGATACACCAAAGCGAGGAGAAGAGGGAAAGAGGAGGGAGAAGTAAAGAGGGAGTGAGAGGGAATGTAAGGAGGGTGAGATGGAGGGAGGGGGAGATGTCTGAGGGGGAAGGGAAGTAGAAGAGGGGAATGCTGGAGGGCTGAAATGAAAGTTGGAGGGGGAGAAGAGAGGGTGTATGGGGGATTGAAGTGTTATGTTGGGGGTTTTTTTTTTTGTTTGTTTGTTTTTTTTCTCTTTGTTTTTTTGTTACGCACAGTATATAAGTGATTGTATAAAATGAAAATGAAAATGAAATAAATAAAATGTATTTGAAAAAAACAATTCATCTTATGGGGAAGGGAAGAGGTGCATTATCAGGAAACCTCTCGAGATTTCCATGCGCGTCAGACAGTTACAGACCATGGTCTGGTCCACAGTCTGGGCTATACACTCAGGGCCTTTGAGTATCATCATTACTACAGGGGGGTTATGGGGTTCCCAGAAGCTGGACGGAGATCCTTGGACCTGAAAGTGTGGCAGCATGAACGGATTTCCAGAAAAATTGCAGAAGTACAGGAATCCTTTCAGCAGTTCCCAAAAGGCTGCACAGCTGTTTGCACTACTCAGGTGATCCTGAGGATCAGGCAAACATCCAAGTGGTCTCAACAACTCCCTAAAAGAATGCAAATGACCAGCTGTCTGCAAGGAATATCAATCCTCTCCTTCCCACCATCCAATCAGAGCTGAAGAAGCTTCTTGGATGAGAAAGGAAACATCTTCTAAGACTTGATTGGTTCTTCTATTTAATTTGCCTTCTGCAGGTACTTAATAAAGCCTGAAATCTCCTTATTAACTGGTGTGTTCATTGTGTTTGGATATCTTATCTCATTTATCCGGCTCCTGAGCCGTTGCCTGATACTTGGTGAAAAATACACACAGACAGACACATAAACATATCTGATTTATCATATCAAATGTATTTTCTTTCAATAACAAAGTACATTTACAATCAAACAAAGGAGACCTGACAAACTTTCAGAAGCAATTGTGGCAAGAGACCAGGATCTCTGGTAAAACAGTCTCTCACCAAAAATCAACTGTATCCATAAGGTATCTGGGGCTATCCACTAGAATGGGTCTAGCCTTGCGTGGGCATCCCAAAGCAGCACCCCCAAACCATCAAGTCACAATATGGCATATGACAATGATAGGAAGCGTTGCTTGCTTTTCTGCCCAGTGACCTCCCTGTCTGAGGAAAGTTGCTGGAGATGCTGCCCCTTGGTCTGTGAGGGAGGAACCCAGGCTCTGCTCTCTCCACGGAGTACATCGTCTCCATGCCTGGAGCAGCCTTCCTCCCAAGACGTTTTTCTAGAGACCAGAGTTCTGGGCTGGCTTGCTGATTCCACAGCAAAGAAAGCTAGTATTTGGGCCCCAGGAAAGAAAAGCCTTCCGTTCCTTTCATTCTAGGTTAAGCTGAAAGAAAAGAGCTGACAAAGGGCCACATAATACTGTACTGCACCCTCTCCTGCCGAATGACCTCACCTAATGGTTTCATCTACTGTTGGGATAAAAAGGGAGCAGCAACAAACTCTGGACACTCAGACCATGCTATTCATATGCTTGCGCAGTGCTTGGAGGCTTTGAATTTCACCATATGGAGGAACGGGGTCCACCCACCTCAACCCTGGCTCTCAGTGGGGTACGCGCTCCCCAAGAGACAGCCGCTAGGCATTTTGGGTTTTCTCTGGACTCACAACTACATGTCCTCATGAAAGAGTTCAAAGCCCTACCCACAGAGAAGATAGGAAGACAGAACAACCCTCCCTCAGCCTCCTTGCTCATAGCTGAACTGTTCCAATAATTGAGAGAGTCACATAGGTCTGTTCCACCCTTGACATGGGTCAGTTGCCACTTGAGAACATTAACCAGTGTTATGTTCCTGGCACAGATGTGTCCAAAGGATTTCCCCACAGGCAAAATAGGATGGTAAAGTTAGATGATAATTCACCAGAGGGATGAAACAAAGCAGACACATGGTAGACATTGAGAAATCCTCAATAGTTTTTGAAATCATTTCTTGAAATGGTGTGACTTCAAGATAGCCATTGTTGCAGAAAGAACTCCACCCACTGAGATGCTCTCATGACCTGCAATGGTTCTACTCCATCACACTCTAGAGTCAAAGAACTTTTGATATAATGGACATAGTAGAAGCATTCCTAAAGTCCAACTTGATAAACAACCAAGAGGTTTTCAGGTGTTCTAGTTGTTCTGAAATTAGTAAAAAAGGAAATAATGTTTCAATGGTGTTCTAGCCCAAGCTCCAGTATCACATCATAGTGGACAGCCATTGGTTGATTTGTGCACTAGACGGGATTGGAGGGTGTGTATGGTACAGAAGAACCTCTGGTCCTGACCATAATTCGTTCCATAATTTTGGTTGTAACCTAATTAGGTCATGACCCAAAGCTAACCAAAATTAAAGCAAAATTAATGCAACGGCCACATGAGGATCTTGTTGCTCAGTGCTTACAAAAAATGGCCTGGAAGGGGGAATTGGTAGTGGGCATGGTTGATCACCACCCAAGTATGTGTTCGTGACCAGATTCAAAACTTTTGTGAATTTCTTGGTCAGAACCCGATTTGGTCATGATCAGAAGTGTTCATGACCAGAGTTTCTACTGTATCTGCCATGACATTGAAACCTCTAGGTGTTTTGAAAAAGGAGGACATGATGTTTTGGCTTGGTTTGCCAGAACGTATCTTCATGACGACAGGTTTGTGACTTCAGACTGACATTTTGCTGTTATAAGTACCCGCAAGCACAGCTGAATTGTTGAATTGGGCCTGGATACTCGGTTTCTGCTACTCTTTCAGAATTTCTGCCAGTCCTTCCTGAAACTGGATGTTCGGGGTGAATTTCATTCTACAAAGCGTGTTTTCTAAAGACGAGCATGCAACAGTCAGTCCAAAGCTTAAGAGCAGAGTCAGGGTTGTCAGCCAGTCCAAGGATCGAAGGTTCAAATGTGAAATTAATACACAGGGATCACATTTGAGCTAACCCTCCTTTCCTGCTAAGAGGAGAGAGGGAGCCAAGTCTGTTCTGTAGGCCGTCACTCCTCAGAATGTTGTTGCAGAAAACTGCCACTGTCTGATTCTTTACTCTGTTGTTAGGCAACTAACCGAATGGAACTTTCCATATGTTCTCCTCCCTCCTTTCATGGACCATGACTGGTCAATGCTTCAGGAGCCAAAATAAAACAGCCAAAGGGACAAAGCACAACCTAATCTTGCCCCCTTCTGGATATAACATGGTTTAGTTAGATCACCATTGATCATAATTTGAACCTTCTGAGATGTACATATTGACTTAATTCCTTGAATAAAATTGTTGTCAAAGTGCATAATTTCCAGAACTTTAAACAAAAAAGACCAATTCCATTCAAAAGCTTTCTCTGCAAAACATGCCTTGTTTTTTATGTTGTAAATATCCTAAGGCATCCAATAAAGTTTTATTTGATTAACAGAACAATAGAGCTGGAAGAGACATTGGATGACTTCTACTCCCACCCACCCTGCTCAAGAAGAAGACCCGACACCATAACTGGCTGTCCAATCTCTTCTTAAAAACCACCAGTGATGGTGCAGCCACGACTTCTGGAGACATGGCGTTCCATTGATTAATTGATTTTGAATTTCTGAAATAGGCTGAATTCAGATCCCCCATCAAATTCAAAACCACTAAAACCATTTCTGGGGTAGGACTCTCAGCCAAGAAGCAGATGAAACCACCACGTATATGAGGAACCATTGGGAATTTAGGGCAAAGGTTTGCCATTCACCTTTGCTATTAGAACTATGATATTCTTATATTGATGGCATGAGGGCACCCCTTGTCCCCCTTCATATTCAAAGATGCCCAGTTCTTGTGAGCCATGTGAGGTTCACCCCTAGCACCTATCCACAGCTAGACATTAAGTCTGTGTCATGAAACACTGATTGTGATGACTTTGACTGCTAAAAGAGACAATAAAATAGGCTAAGAAGGAAACAAAAAGACTAGAATGAATCCTCTCCAGTAGTCTACACCCTTATAAGCAAGGATTAATACCAAACAACCAAACAGAAGAGAATATCCTAAGCAAGGAGAGAATTATACCCTGACATGGCAAATTACAAGTAGCCCTCAATTTATTACCATAACTCAGACTAGAATTTCTACTGTTAAGAAAGGCAGTTGTTAGGTGATTCAAACCCAATTTTATGACTTTTTTTGCCATGGTTCGTAATTGATAACAATGTTGTTAACAAGTGAATACTGCTTCCCCCATTGACTTTGCTTGTTAGAAGCTGGAAGAATAAGTTGCAAATGGAGATCATATGACCTGGGGAACTCCAACCACTAAAAATACATGCCTATTGCCAAGCACCCAAATTTTGATCACACGACCATGGGAATCATGCAATGGTTGTCAGTGTATTGATTATAAATCACTTTTCCCTGTGCTGTTGTAACTTTGAATGGTCATTAAACAAATGGTTATAAGTCAAGAACTAGCTGTACTGTATATGAATAGAGATCAAACCCTCATACTGATGGTGATGATGCAGTGACGTGCAGTGAGCTTTATGGCTGGTGAGGCAGCAATTGTTTTAGACTTGTGGACTTCAATTCCCAGAATTCCACAGCCAGGCATGCTCAGTTCCGATTTAAAGCGACAGCATTTTTCCTCCTTGCAAAATAAGTTTTCCCATTCTTTTTCTTCTCCCTCTCCCTCCTTCCTCCCTCTCTCCCTCCCTCCCCCCTCTCTCAAACAGACACACGCACACAGAGAACTTGGATCCCTCTCTCACTCACTCACTCTCAAAGAAACACAAACACAGAAGTTGGATTGGATATATTTTCCAAAGGCTTGAAAGCAGTTCCTCTGCCATATGCCGCCCCCCCCCCCCCCTTCCCCTGCTGCCTTCCAATCAGAGCCTTTGATTGCAGGTGAATCACGTTGCCTTTTCAAACTTGTAATCAGTGAAGCTGGGCTTATATACTTTTATCCAGCTGTGTGTGTGTGTGTGTGTGTGTGTGTGTGTGTGTGTGTGTGTGTTTGAAAAGGCAACGTGGTTTTGTATGCAATCCTCCCCACACATGCACCTTTTCCAGCTGTTTCAGAGATTATTTCAATTCTGCTTCTCCCTGCCCTCCCCTCCCCTCCCCTCATGAAAGGCCAGAGATCTGTCAGACTGAGCTAGTTGCTCCCAGAGAACTCTAAAAAGCCTCTAAAAATGCCCTTTACAGGAGGCGAGAGAATACATGCCTCATTTGCATAAGGAATTTTTTGCTTGTTAACCCTTGGTTATCTCTTAAAAGGCAAAAAATTCCTTATGCACAGGAGGCCCCTAGTTCTCTGGCCTCCTCCTATGATTAACACAAAGCACTGTTCCAAGTCACTGTGAATCTGGCAGCAACTACCTTGGCTTTAATTATTTAAAAAAAATTCTTTTTCTTTTCCCCATGACTGGTGAGGCAACGCCTTCCTTGCCTCTAGTGACTGCACGTCCCTGCTGAACATTAGTCCACATTACCAGAACACTCATTCTAAATTGTCATATTTGATTTAGGAAAATATAGTATTAAAAGCCCAACATCTCTCCATATTTATATTCTCCTCTTAATTAATGTTTTTCATTTTGAATTTCAGAAACTTTTCATCATCCATATTCATTGAATTCCCAAACTCTTCATTATCCATGCTTACTTTGAAACCAGCTCATAGCAACCTAAACATTTAACACAAATTAATTCTGTGAAGATTATTTTTCTTTAAACCCCATAACATTAATTAAGTGGTTTAAAGAAGGAGCAAAACATTTATAATGATTTGCTGAAGAGGCCCAAGGGGAGTGGAGTAATTTCTATTAAGTGGGCCTCTATTTTATAACAACTCCTCTTATATTAAAGAAAGAAGATAACATGTTCCCACTTCTTTTCAGATCCAGAATAATTGCTTCATTAAGATAAAGTATGTTTCAAGTTGACTTCAGTTCCTCTGGATTTCACTGACACCGTTTTGTTGGCAAAGATGATCTCTGTCTCTGTCTCTGTCTCTTTCTCTTTTCCCGTGATGTTTCTTTACCTTCCAAGTCCAGCTATCTCCCCATTTCTATTAGGTTACCAGGAATCTACATCTCATGTACAGCAGCTGAATAGTTTCTATTCTGTACTAATCAAAAGGTAGAATCCAGATAGATGCATTGTAAATTGAGATTTCTCACCTGACATTGTGTTAGAGTGGATATACAGATTGTCAGTGTTCCAAATATCATGCAGAATTAAATCAGAGCTCAAGGCATAACTTTCATCAAAGTTCCAATTTAATAAGTTCATGATCTTGTCCCCACACCCACAAATCCATCACATGGTCCAATCTTCCTCTGTCATGCTGGCATTTCATCCCATCTGGTTCCAGTCAGGTGCAGAGACAAAGAATGACCTTGATTTCTAGGAAGGTATTTTTTTTATTTTGAAAACAAACATATTCTACTCCTTTCTATTCCCCCTCCCAATTACTACACTAATGAAACAGCATAGTACAATAATAGAGAATGTGGCAGGCCAAAGATCTGAAAAGGAATATGACTGCAGGCCTGACACAGATTTCTCTTACTCTTACCCTTTTTTCTTTTCTTTTTCCAGGATGTTTCTTCAACTTCCCAGACCAGCTATGGCACCATTTCTATTAGGTTACCAGGAATCTACATCTCATGTATAGCAGCCAAAAAGCTTCCAAAAAACAAGATGTGTGGTTGCTGTACAATTCCTAGTGAATTATGCCTAAACAAAGGTATCTCTTAAAACCCCTGAGATATTGTCACCATAATTCATGTATATTCAGCGTCGATAGAATAGATCTTAGAGTCCATGATCCCTATAAGGTCATAAGACAATCTGAAAAATGCATAAATAATAATTTAGTTAGTTTATAATGTAAAGGAACTGTTCAAAAGATATTGAGAACTTTAAAATGATTGCTATGGGTTAGAGGTTTATAAGTTTCTATGTTATTGGTAACTTTGAATGAAGAGGATCCTGACTGCTTTCTTTCCCAATGGACAAAGGACTTTTTACAAAGCTATTTAATGACATGCAGTATATTCATTCTGTGGAGGTTATGAACAAAGGAAGCCAGTGTGTTGTATCACTTCTTACTGTCCTTCCATCTGATACTTGTCACACTCTTGCTAAAAATGGTCTGTAGCCCTCCTACAAGTATTACCCAGAAATTCCAGGTTCTATCAATGAATTGGTTCTCTTTAGAGGATAAATTGTGTATGAATCATTCCAATATCTAAGTTTAGTAACAGCAATCCAAGACAGGAGTTGATTCATTATCTGGGAAATACAACACATTGTGTTATTCTGATGACAATGTCTTTGGTACTGTTCTGTACTAATGAAAAAGTAGAATCCAGATAGATGCATTGGAAATCAGGTTTTCTCAGCTGACATTGTGTTATAGAGGATGTACAGATTTCTCTTTCTCTTCCCTATCTGTGTTTTGCAATTAAAGTCATTGTCCATCATTATCTGTAGGCAGACTACCAAGATGGATGCTGACAATTTCACTTCAGAAACAGGATTCATCCTCTTGGGACTCGCCTCTCATCGATATCAATGCATTGTGCTATTTGTGGTCTTCCTAACAATGTACTTGCTCACAGTTTTGGGTAACCTGCTGATCATCATACTGGTACACATGGATGCTCAACTGCACACACCTATGTACTTCTTTCTCAGCCATCTGGCAAGCCTGGACATTCTGTATGTCACTTGCTCTTTGCCTCAGACTTTACTCCACCTCTTGTCTGGAAAAGGTGTGGTTTCTTCCATAGGTTGCATCTTACAAGGAGGAAGTGCCCTGAGCTTGGGCTGTACTGAATGTTTGCTATTGGGTGTCATGGCTTATGATCGTTACTTGGCCATCTGCAACCCCTTGAGATACACCTCGGCCATGGACAGGAAGCACCAACATCTGCTTGCCATCTCCTGCTGGATCATAGGCTGCATCCTCTCGACAGTCACTATTGTTTGCGTCTTTCGTCATTCCTTCTGCGGTTCCAATCACATTAACCACTTTTTCTGCGAGCTGCGTTTTTTGCTAGCTCTTGCATGTGATGATGTAAAGCGTACTACAGACATACTTAATGCTCTATCCGTATTCACCATTCTGATTCCCTTTTCAGTTATCTTGTGTTCCTATTGTTGCATTGTACATTCAATTTTTCAAATGCAGTCAATTGCGGGGCGTTATAAGGTTTTCTCCACCTGTGGCTCCCACCTTATTGTGGTCACCTTGTTCTATGGAACCATAATCTCTATATACATAACCCCCCATTCAAGTTCATCTGATAAGAACAAAAAGGTTGCAGTTATGTATCTTGCAGTCACTCCCCTGCTCAACCCCATCATTTACAC